>NC_085933.1:11802500-12402500 GCF_963556715.1 Cydia fagiglandana
AATTAAATTAATTATATGAAATTATTTAAAAAAACATTTTACATATTTTTATTTTAGCAAATAAATATCGTGTTCACATTTAAGTCCAACCATGTATTAGTCCACTCAAAAAACACTATATATAACATACGATTTAAATATGGACTCGATTCTAAAATTCCATATCCATAAAATACGCAAGCGTGTACACTATTTAAGTCTGTTAATGTTGGTGCTATTGTTCTTTGACAGTTCTTTGTCGTACATGTTGGTAATGGTTGGAGAACCAAACATACACAGACTGATCAAGTCGCTAGTAAGGAAGTCCCGTCTCTTAAAACGTAGCGATTATATTCTCTTTGATTTCTCTCCTCAATTCTGGCGGCAAGGCAAAGGCAAACGCGAGCCGAACAGTGATTCCGATAAAAATGATAAATCTTATCCGCTAATAACTAAGTTTATGATAAATACTTGAAGGAATATTTATACTCAGCTTTATAAGTAAAAATGGAAGAGAATCATGAAAAAGAAGAGAATGTTAAGTGAAATCGTAACCGTCAGTATTATTGTTTCGTTGTTTGTTTTTAATGTTTTTATCGCAATTATAAACGACGTGTTTTCATGGATGTGTCTTAAAATCTTTCACCTGTTGGCTAATATCTTGGTTTGAGGCATGAATATTTAATTTTTGACCAAGATGTTCTGGTGGAGAGCAATACAAAACTGCTGTGAAAAGTGTGAAATACCGGTACCTTCGTGCATTCCGGTAAGGTTCATGATCAGATGATCACGCGTCGCACATGATAGGCTTGGAGTTCAAAGGATTAACCCTCTTCTATGGTCTATCGTTTAATTGAGGCGGTCGGAACTTAAATATGTATAGACTTAACGTAGGTATAGCAATCTTAAAAATACAGTAAGTAACTTTATACACATAAGTCAGGTAGTATAGGGAAATAATGTAATAGAGCCGCTGATATGATATAGGTACACGACTTACTAAATTATTAGACATACTTAACACTAAGAAAACTGATTTAACATTGAATGTATTCGAAGGTCAGATTATTTTCGTGAAGGTTCTTGATTAGACTAGTATTATGAAATGCTGCTCCAGTTGTCAGAACGCCACCGCTGAAAACAACAAAAACAATACATTTTTGTATGACAAAATATCTAATCAAACTCACTTCTCAAATCCATACTTCCATACTATCCATACTAATGTTATAAAGGCGAAAGTGTGTCTGACTGTTTGTCTGTTACTTCTTCACGCTTAAGCCGCTGAACCGAAATTTGGTACTTATAGAGATAGTTTGAGTCCCGTGGTAGGACATAGGATAGTTTTTATGTCGGAAATCCTGCCTGAAGAGAGTGCAAAGGGGGGGTGGAATCGAAAGATTAAATGAATTGCTTAATAATGAAGTAAGCAATGCGCGATTGAATGATTGCTATTAGCATTATCCAGGCGCTATGCTTACTTTAGCTGCTATCACTTATTCCACGCAGACGAAGTCGCGGGCAAAAGCCAGTTAATGAATAATAGTTAGGTATTTGATAAGGGAAGGGGGCAAAGTTTTTGTTTAACCGCTAGTGCTAATAGTGATAGGTACTCATCAATTTTTAATCAATCAAGAGAATCTTTACAAGCTGGTGTGGTCAAAAATGAATATACATTTTACAGGGCACAGTGGCGAATGAGAAAGTAGATTTAAAAAGGAAATAGGCTAATACCTAGGGGATAGTAAATGCAGGTATGTACTTATTACGATTTGGCAATCAAATGAATTGTAATTCAATTCATCATACACGGAGCCGATGTAAACAAAGGCGCAGTGCTGCCCACATCCTCAAACTAAAACATACATAAAACTTTGAAATTAAAATACTTACATCACAGGTATTTTGTCTCGTTCCATGAGACATGCGATTGCACAGTATATCACAGCAGTGGCAGTTGCCCCATATGCAGGATTTACACCTTTCACCTGGAATGAAATAGCACAAACAGGTACTTAGGTAAGTTAACAAAAACCGTCAATTCGAGTATAATGAAATAATCACTGGATCTAGTTAGTCCTAACTAATATACAAGCACATGTAAGTTGTGGTGCTTTATATACCTACTTAAGTAGGTATTATTCATTGATATATAATATCTAAGAACTGGCCTTACGGGAAACAAGAATGGTGCATGAATAAGGCCAGTACAGCGGTGTGACCGCTACAACGCGATTAGTTGATGAGATTGCATCAGCGATTGGTTGATGAGATCGCATCTTGCGCGCAATTGGTCGTAACTAGTTGCGTGACTGCACGATTGGCTCGTAAGTGACACCGCTGAACTAGTGCCATTTTTAGTGGCCGTACTTACTAAGGCCCGTCCTTAGATATTATACGTCAATGGTATTATTTATTTAAATAAGCGGCCCAATCAGCAATTCAGCACATACCTTAACGACTGCTTTCTTGTTTGGCTTTCCCGAAACATCAGTATTCTTATCCCACCCCACGCCATACAACTCGAAAGTGAACTTTGTGTTGTTCATGACGTTTTCCGTCGGGCCCTTGAGGGTTACCATGCCGCCGGAGAACAGCTTAGGATATTTCAGCAGTAGCTTCATAGTAGGAGCCGTTTTAGATAAGAGGGCTATGAGGACTCCCGCGAAGCCTGTCCGCATGACAGTGCATAACGACCCTAGCTTGACGTAAGTTTTAAACTGAATGACTCGTTGGTTTTCATGGTCGTGGAAGAACCGCTGTGTGCGGTATACTACGGATTCGTCAACGCCAGGAAATGGAACGCACCATTGGTCCTCTAGCTTATGGATTGTTGACCTGAAAAGTAAGATATCATTGTAGAGAAATAAAGCTTTACGTGAGCTACAGTATTAGCTTGAAAGAATACCGGAGTTAGTTCTTATTTTACTACTTACCTTGTCCGCAGTTTTGGCTCGAAAACCGGTAAATCTTTTGGATGTTTTTTACTAAGGGGTGAGCGGCCGGCGCTGCCGGCCTAGCCAAGGTAACAATCGCTATCGCTTCGACAACGAAAAGCGTTATGTCTCTCTATCACTCTTCCGTATTAGTGTGACAGCGACAGTTGCGTTTCGATCGCTACGGAGCGTAAGCGATTGGCATCTTGGCTACGTGGCCTGAAAATATATATTAATTCTTTGATTTACACATTCACATTCAGTGCCAGCGCGTGCTACGCGCTACGAGCGCAGCCGATAACATGGGAAAATGCGTATGAAGCACCACCACCACCAAATGAAATTTTCACCATCTGAAAATTTCAACTGCCCAGCTATCACTGTTCATGAGATACGACAGCCTGGTGACAGACAGACAGACGGACAGCGGAGTCTTAGTAATAGGGTCCCGTTTTTTCCCGTTGAGTACGGAACCCTAATAAAAACTACAATTTTGCGTTAGCACCGTTTTAACATTAAGACTTTAAGACAGTTAAACATTCAGGAAAACAGTATTAATATTTCTTAAAATATTTTTACCTGATGACGGCAGACTCTCAGGTTCCAAAGTGAATGATACCGCTTTTGGCAGCTTTGCTTTTAAATTCTGGTGGTACTTCAACACTGACGTAGGATTCTACCGAGTTTAAAGTACCTAAGAAGAAAGGTACTGTTCAATACATAATTTATACATCATATAGTTTCCTTTTTGTATTTTGAAAAAGGTTACAAGAGAACTAATACCTATTCATCAGGTTTATTTTTCATGGTTTGGGTCTAGATAAACAAGGTAGTTACTAACCACCACTACATATCGTCTGCTGTACGTTTAATGAAATTTTGTAACTCATAATAGCGAAATCTCCTTTTCATCATATTTTACTTTCATTAAAAATTCCACTAATAGGAGATTTCAACTTCTTGGTTCATAAGCTTCTAGATTATATATTTCCGAATCCTTTAAAGTTCGTACAAGAGCTCTTAAGAAAAGATGGCGTCACTATTTTTGTCTAGGTGTCATATCAGAGAGCAGTATGTACCTATACTAACATCAGTTGTAAAAATGGTTAGGGAGTGGCTCACCTTCGAAGTTCTGCTGTAAGTAAACTAGACCCATGTCGTTGGGGATGCTGCCGAAACCGCACGCGCTCACGATGTACTACACGCTTGCCTTATTCGCCGCGTCGTTGTATTTGAGTTGCACATTCTCAATGTACTGCAGATTAAAGTAATTAACCAAATTATAACATTAAACATACAGATGCCGTGAACCTCTATGTATTCCTATTTGGTATAGATTGCAGAGGTCTACACTCCGTAAGCAGTCGTCTACTACTGTTTGCCAATATAGAGTGAAATATATTGAGTATATATGTGACGTTCCACGGCAAAAGGTACCTTATGGCGGCTGGCGCTTACGTCGCATAGCGCCGCAATAATATTGAAGCGACGTTAATAATAGCGTAAGCGCCAACCGCCATAAGGTACCTTTTCCCGTGGGACGTCACATATTGAGAGCTTTTAGTGGTAGTGATTAAAATTCACCACGATGGTAGTTAACGGCAAACATTCGAACATCTGCCTCATTATACCTACCTACCGTAATGCATATTGATGAACTTTGTCACTTTATAATGCCACATATTTGACAGGAGTGTTTCGATTACACGAATAATAGTTATTTGATTTATAAGGGGGCAAAGTTGTTATTGTTTAACCGTTTGTGCTAATATTGATACCCGAGCAAGCGAAAGTTTCCAAAATTAAACCACGAGCGTAGCTTTTACCTCATCAGTTCGGAAAGCTCTCCGTTCTTTGAAAAAGCTGTGCTAAGTTTAAGTTGCATTTTATATATATACTGTATTAATAGATTTGGTATTAGTTTTACAAGGGGATGAAGACGTTGTTTATAACCCCTTCGTGGTAGGTAACTGACATCTACCTGAGCAAATGAAAAATTCCAAAATTGAACCACGAGTGTGCCTAGGATATTGATTTGTAAATACCTGAGGTTCCCCGCTGACATCCACGCAATGTGTCTTCGCCTCCACCGCCGCTTTTACCACTGGCTCACCGTACATTAAGTAAGGCCCACAGCAGTTGATCAGCACTTTTGCTTGCTCGCACATGTCTCGCAGTGACCTTTCGTTGGTCACCTCTGCTAATATTATTCTGATGCCAGTCAGATCCTCCCCTGTTTGAAAGGTTTTTTAATTATAGGTGCAAAATAAATTTTAAGAAAATGCAGTTACAGCATGACAAGGTTTCCTGCTCGTGTGTTACCCTATGAGTACGGAAATACAAATATCATCAAGATATAGGTATACGTTAAGGGCGATTAAATTTCTAATACTCTAACAGGCTCACTATCGACCTGACAAGTTAGGCGATGGTCGCCTATAGCGCAGATAATTGAACCTACATAATTGTAATAACGCCGCTGGAGTGACGAAGCCCAAAAAGACCTGCCGCCCTCGGAATACCCAACTGGCGCGAAGTGGCGCAGAATAGGGCAGAGTGGCGCTCTATTGTGTCAGAGGCCAAGATCCTTTTTGGGTCACTGGGCCAGTGATGGATGTATGTATGTAATTGGAATAATACCGCTCAAATCGCCCATCGTTTTAACCACACACATGATTGCTATTTTTCAGTGACCTCTATAATTATTATGTAAAAATAAGGGTGACAGCTCGCAACTACAGTTTCATGAATCATGTGAGTGGTTAAGCTACACAAATCACAGGTGTCGTTAAGCAGTTCAAGGTTCATAAATATGTCCAGCTAGTCGTAGTATCCTTGGACTTTATTTGTCAGTATCGATCAGGTTTTCTTTCCTCCCTAACTTTTTTGGTAGGCCTTCGTAGGTACAAGTATTGACGTCGACTCACAAGCAGGGACACCCCGGACACCTGATAAATACGAGGGGCAAACTGAAAGTGTTTAGAATAGAAAAAGCTGAAGTAATTAGGACGTTACTCTTTATTTTAATGCGTGCTTTATCTCTTTCTGACCACGCGTACAAATTTTCATTAGGATAGGATTACCCTGAAGCGCACACAGCTCATTCTTCCAATGCCTTTTTTGTATGGCGATTTTAGGTCCTCGGAGGTTTTGTATGAAATTCATGAGGCACCCATCGGGATTCAAGCTTTTTTCACACAAAATAATTTAAGCAAGATTTTTTTAACAGTGTCATATGAATACTGAGGGATATCAAAAACTACTGATATACAATTTTTTGCCAGTATTTTTTATTAACCGCACAACTGTGCGATGTAAACTTTTGACGTCACTCTTGAATGACATGCTTCTCTATGATCATCCGTTGAATAACTACAAAAGCGATTAAATGTGTAATTTAAAAAATAAACAGATGTACAAGAACTAGGCTTCATTATGAGACTATAACTGAAGCCTACTGTAACTCTGTTGTTGGCTGAGCCCACAATGAAAATCGTTATAAATAGTAATACGAAAAAAATCTTAGGTCGAAATTGGAATAACGCTCGACGTACAATTTCCAAATTGCCATCAATCCTGAAATACAGATAACGACCAAATTGCATATAACTCAAAAAAAGTATACAGAGTTATATTTTCATAAATAATATGCCTCTTTTTGTTATATGATCTCTAAGTAGCCTTTTCTAAGAACTTTCAGAGTTGCCTACGTATGTGGGTGCATAGCTGCGTACCTACCTAGCTAAGACCTAGCATAGAGCACTATGCTATGGCTATTACGAGTATATAGTAGTTGTATCACTACTTATTCAAAATTATACATTAGCTTACCTTATCATGTAGGTAGATACATAAACAAGTAATCACTAATCAATCAATCTCTGACACTAATAGGTATTAAGTTATTGATGTACCTACCTAAGATATACGAGTATTATGACGTCTCAACACCACCGGCAGTGCTATTCAAAGAGAAACTGTACCACTATGTAGGTACGTGCTATTTACAACAACAGTAGACATTTGCATTAGTGAGTTATACATATTCATATTAATTTACATATGTATAATAATAATAATATAAATAAAATCATTTTATTTCGGATATAAATCCATAGTTGTTAGTTACAAACATTTAAAAATTAACTTATAAAATAGTGTTAGTAGAATTACAATGTAATCTTAACCTAAGTACTTAACTACTTATTCACTACAGTGTGGAGTTTTGACCACTGCTGCAGCAGGGGGGAGTCCCACCTATCCAACAACGCTATCATGATACCGTTAGCGCTGCCCCGCCAGCGGCTAAGTAAAGAGGCGCACCGCTTCCGCATGATAGCCGCAAAGCCGTCGACTTGCGCCTCCGCAAACATCCCGGAGGCGCTACAGTGACGAGGCAGCCCCATCAGCATCCTGAAAGCGTTGTTGTATTGCACTCGTAGGTCGCTGTACGCCCGCTGCGTATAGCTACCCCACAGGCTGCAACTGTAAAAAGACTGGCAGTAAGCTTTGAAAAGCGTCACTTTAACTGCATGTGTGCAACGTGCAAACCTGCGGATAAGCATATTGCACCGCACGGCCAGCGACCTACGTTCCCTCTCTATATCACAGTTATCGCTAAGATCTTCGGTAACCCAATGACCTAAATACTTAAATTTACTTACCCTAAGCAGAGGTGTGCCATATAGAGATACATCCGGCAAACTGGTGTAGGTTTTAGATCTGGGCTTGAAAACCATTAGCTCACTTTTTTTTACATTGTATTTTAGGCCATGCGTTTCCGCATAGCCTTGACATATTGAAATTAGCCTTTGCAGCGCCCTGATTGAAGGGCTTAGCAGCACCATATCGTCAGCGTAACTTAGGTTATTTATACACACTCCTCCTACATGGCAACCGACTCTGGTGCTACTAAGCTCCTCAATCAGCTGGTTCATGTAAAGGTTGAAAAGTCTGGGAGAGGTCAGACCTCCCTGCCTCACCCCACACCCCAACCTATACTCCCCCGAGACCACGCTTCCCCACCTGACTTGGTTTTTTTTGGTGGTTATACCAGTACTGTAATAACAATATGCATTCAGGAGCCAGGGTTGTTTCCTTCCTTAACTTATCCCATAACAAATCGTACGATACCAGATCAAATGCTTTAGAGAGGTCTAAAAAAGCCGCAAATACAGGGGTTTTTCTGGTCGTATAATACTGCACAGTCTGTTTAAGGCAAAGGATAGCACTCTCCGTAGACAAACCAGGTCGGAACCCAAATTGCGCATCGTTAAGTGACAAGTGCTTCTCCATTTGCCGATCAATCAGGCCGTCCAGTACCTTAGCGATGATAGATAGTAGATAATACGGGATGAAAAAAGAGATTCGATTCGTAGCAGTGTCATTAGGAAGTGAAAAATAAACATTGGGTACTTAATATTTAACGACGGCGACCGGGTCGCATAATTATTTAAGTGATGAATTTAAACTAAGCGCCATTTGCGCGATGGACTCGAACCCCAAGTCCGGTTGCCAGCCAGGGTAGGTACGGAATTATAACATAATATCTACCTAAAAGGTATCCCACTTATAGCAAGTTAATAAAAGACGGGCCTTGAGCTTGGCTGGCTAAAGTTTTAATTAAAGCAGGATATTATATAATTTTTGTAGGTATTGTCTATAACCGTCTATTAAACAGTCGCGCATTAAAGTGTTTAGGTACTTACGTACGTACACACTGAATCTGGATTTTCTAATCTAACGAAGGTAGGATTGTTACTTATATGCGTGGTAGAGCAGAATTGTCAAGTAAATAAAGAGTAGGTATGCAAAAACTTAATTAAATAAATTTAAGATCAATTCAAAGTTTAAACCATCATCTTATTGATGTGACAGGCCAATGATGATGATATAAAAACTAGATTTACTAACCGATTTTTTTCCCGATATCGGCCATCAGTGCTTTAAGTTTGGCCTCTGATCGGCCTGCCACCCCCCATGTCATGGCTGGATATTTCTTGGCCACCGTAGCGAGCTGTTCAACAACCTTCATGCCCGTGAAACCAGTGGCTCCAAATATAACAAGATCTAGACGAGACATCTGTAACAAACACATGTAGACGTAGGTACTAAGGTAGGTATCGAGATGATTCAATTTAAGTACTGTAACCCTTATAACCTTATAACTATAACCCATGAAGTTTTCATCAATAATTCATTAGTCAATCAATGATATCATGTCAAGCCTGTATGTACTAGTTTACTTATGTACCTATAGGTATTTAAACTTACCTAGGTACTGATTTTATTTTTATTAAATAAGTAAATACCTATATGTATTACAAACTTTAGGTTTACTATAAGATTTTAGGGAATCAGTTGTTTTAGTGGACGGCGTACGATACGATCCCAATTCCAAAGAAAAACCGCAAATCGATGTACAGTTTAGCCATTTGGCACACGCGTACAAAACAAAAATGTTGACCCGCAGTACTTAAAAACATTTTTTTTGTATGGGAATCGGAAGGGCTTTTTGAGACAATTCTAAAAATATACCACATCAATTTCAGCCATTTTTAAATTACAACCAAGATAATTTTAAAAACATACCCCCCAGATAGGGGGTGGGGGGGAGAAAGGCTCGGCTCCCCAGGTCCAATATATGCTATTTTTTTCCTACTCTAGCATCTAGGGCAAGTTATATCCATACTATATGTGTTAATATTATAAAGGCGAAAGTGTGTCTGTCTGTCTGATACCTCTTCAGAACCGATTTAGTTGAAATTTGGTATAGAGATAGTTTGTGTCCCGGGGAAAGACAGGATAGTTTTTATGTCAGGAGGTGCGGATAAATTTTGGGAGCCTCGGGAGATTCATTTTACCTTGGTTTGACAAAACCACTCGATGTAGAAGGAACCCACCATCAATTACAATGCCACTACCAGCAAGGTTGTTGTGGATCGGACACTGATGAAAAAAACTTCGGATTTTAACACGATTATACCCAAAATTAATTGTAGGAAACCACGATGCAAGTGAAACTTTTTTTCGGATTGTAGGCATTAACCTGTAAATATTCGAGAAATAAGCTTATATTATATCTGTAGGTATACATTGACGTATGTCTGACAGTAAACAACAGTTGTTGGGTAGAATCAGACCAAGAATAGTCTGCAGCGGTTTTGATAGCCCACGCAGTGAAAGTGTTATTTTAAACGTCAAACTTCTATGAAATTATGAAGTAAAAATGACACTTGCACTGCGTGGGCTATCAAATCTGCTGCAGACTTTTTTTGGCCCGACTTTAACAACATTATCAATGTTACTTATAATACGCGAGTCAATGGTTAATAAACCGGTATAAGTAAGCTCTCCGATTACGCATAGGTTGTTACGGATCTCACAGTCACGTTACACTGGAGTTTTCGAGATGTCTACACTTTTGCGAGTTGCGAGTAGCCAGCAACCGTTGGGTATTGGATGATGTCGATGATAATATTTTAAAGACTATGAACTCTAAGTACTAGAAATCAAGTACAATTTTACTAATGCTGTAAGTAATTATGTAATGCAACATGCTGATAGACAGTCCAAAAAATTTGGGGTGATAGAATAAAAGTTTCACTTTAAAAAAGAAATTTAATGTGGCGGCCATTTCTAACAGTCTTGGAACTCTTGGACTACGAATTAATAGTAAAGTATCTTTCGATCCTTAGATATTAATTTTTATCGTACCGCGTCTTTGAACTACAAGTAAAAAACATACATGGAGTAAACATTATTCCACAACTCCTGGAATGGAGCAAACTCGGATTACATTAATATAGAACCAAATGAAGGTATTAAGACGAATTCTAGCTTGCTAGGAATTAATTCTTGGAAAAAACCTAATGGCCTACTAGAAAATTTCGAAGGAGGAGGTTATTAATTTGATGAAATCGTTGCTTTATAAGTTGGTTATCCGATTTCTGGACCGCTTTGGGAAATTCTTTGTTTTGAAACATCAAGATCAGGATCAGGGCAGGATCTGTGAAGAGATATTAAACAAATCAAAGAAAATCTTCAAATAATACGGGCACATGTAAAGTGATTTTGTCTGGTCCGCCAGCTAACCTGTTTTTTTAGGGTTCCGTAGTTTTGAATAGGTATGCTCAAAGGTAGGTAGTTGAACTTTTCTGAGAGTACTTAAGTAGGTATGTTTCTCTATTGCCGCTATAACAACAAACATAAACTAAATAAGAAATTATTAAGCCCTCCCTTAATAGTTGCTTTTATATAAATAATTTAGGTATAGGATTGGTTGTAACTTACTAATCGGTTTCTAAAACCCAAGGACTCAGTTTCAAACCTCTCCTACAGTTGAAATTTTTTGAGAGTACTTAAGAAGGTACTTATGTTTTTCTATTGCCGCTATAACAACAAACAAACGAAATTAAAAACAAAGCCCTCTCTTAATATTTGCTCTTATATAAATAATTTGTATAATTTCTTATATAAATCGTGGTATAAGTATTTACGGATTCTTTGTAATTTAATAATCGGTTTCTAGTCAAATATTTAAGGTGGTTTACCTAACGTTTTTAGATGCTTTAGGTATATCTCACAAGATATTCAAGCTATAACTTTGTTGGCAAGCTGCACTTACGTTTTTTGTCGATATTTGCACTTTCATGGCAGCAGTTGTAATACTTTATTTTGAAGTTTCCGCCCTTGCGACAAAATACGGGTGGACTACATGGAAGCTAATCAAATATTGCCTACTGGTTGTCAGTATAGGCCTATTCAGTATTCAAGTATTCACCTTTGGCATACGTCACACACAGGCCAATTCGAACGTAGGTACACTGACATCAGAATGATATTTTGAATCATTCTATTTACTTAAGGTCTCTATTTTTTCATAGAGTTACACCAAGAAAAGTCTGCAGCGATTTTGATTGCTCGCGCAGTGCAAGTGTTATTTATACGTCATCATTTCATAGAAGTTTGACGTTTAAAATATGTAACACTTTTTTTTTCACAGAAACGCGTAACTTTTCAGGATTACCATAAAACAAACCTAACCTAACCTATCTATAGGATAACCTAACGAAAATCCTGAAATGTTAACGGGTTCAGAATTAATAATAATAATAATAAAATTCTTTATTGTGCACTACTAAAGAAAAGTACATAATAGAAAAAAAAACAGGACTTAAATGAGTAGGTAACAACAGGCGGACTTATCGCTATAGAGCGAGCGAGAATTATGACTTATAATAATCTAACAATCCGATTTAGTTATCATGCGCCTCGCCCTTTTCAACATATGTAGGACAAGTACGAGCGAATTGCACGATAACTTAATGATATCAATTAGGTGTCATCTGATATAGTGTTCGTTCGAATTAGCCTGACAGGTACAGCCAGCATCAAAAGTACCAAACGGATCAAGCTACGCATCAGAATTATGATATTATCAATAAAAAAAATTGAAAACTATGTTAAGTAGATCATTACGAATCTAATGAGGAATCACACGTACCTATTTTTAGGAGGAGTATCTATAGGTATTTGTTATCGTTTTCAGTTTCTCGAGTAGACTATTCTATGAAGGTAGGTACAGAACCTTCCATTATGTGTGGTCCGACACGCACTTGGACGGTTTTTCATGATCTTATTGAGCCAGGGGTGCGAAACTCCTCCGTTCGGGCAAACTCGGCTCCGGTCGGCTCAGCATTGCTTCGAGTAATTTATTGAACACAACTTGACGTCCCTTTGCGTGCAAGACCACAGATAAGATAATGGGTTGAATGTTGACAACCCTAACTAGCCGAAAGGGATAGTGCCATATATTAGAAAGGAATGGTAGCAAAAATCAGATTGAATTAGAATTATATTTAGACTATTTAGAGTCGCCGAATACAGGCTCTTTTACATTAACACATTGACATTAATGAATCAGTTTTTCCTATTTAGCGTTTTGTTGAATGTAGATAGTGGCTAGACTGGCCGATGAATGGAATGGCAATCGATTACTATTATAACCCTGAACCGTGCCTATTTAAAAATGTATCGCCAGGGGCTGAAGTGCCGCGTCTACCAGGGTAGTAACTACACGAAACTTCGTAAGTTTGATCGTGTGTGTTCTTTAACTGACAAACTCGAGCCATCATATAAAAAATATAGTGACAAAAGTGGTACCGGACGTTTTTGTATGATTTTCTGTTTGTTTTAATAATTTATAGAATGATCGCGCCATTTTATTCTATCCGGGTCAGTGCATAGAATATGGGAGAATACCTGGAAGAAGAGGTTAAATTATTTTGGGAATACGTCAAACGGTAAGTGTTAACTATAAATACTAGATACTTATATTTTTATCATGTCAAACCAGAGGTTTGTTTGTAGACGACCAGCGTTTTACATTTAGGCGGGAAACAAAACTACGACACGTGTCGCGTGAATATGTTTTTTTTAAATACGGTACGTAGGTAGAGGTTAGTTTACTAAACTATTAACTTCGTTTTTTTAGCATTAGAAAAAGAGTAAACTTAAACAAATCAATCAAAACCATTAAAGTGAAAATTGCAGTATTATTGATAGGTATCTCGCTGATTCCTGTAAAATTTCTACCGCTTTGCGCGTTAAAAGTTGAATACCCTTATCGTATTTTGATATTTTCGACGTGATAAACACAACAAATTTAAAGGGGGGTAAGTGAAATTTTGGGGACAATTTATAGTTCGTTTTTTTAGCATTAGAAAGAACTTGCAAGAAGGTAAGCGATCTTGACATGTTTTTTAATTGAAAAACGCTTTTTAAAAAATCAAAAACTATTACTTATGAAAGCAGAAGAATATAAATGATCGTATTAGATTCATAATTGTTACATATTTGCCGTGACTTATTTTTAAAACGTGTTTTTCAATTAAAAGACACATCAAGATTGTTTACCTAATTTCTAATGCTAAAAAAAACGAAGTATAGGGAATTTAAATATAAAAATAAAATCGAAAATTGCATGCAAGTTTCTTGAACCGTCTAAATAGGGTTTTACGCAAATAATGTATATCGTAGTATGTAATTTACAGACCCGATATCAATTTAATTTCAATGTTTAATTAGCTCACGTTTGCGAATAAATTATAATTTTATATGTTCATGAATAGCTTGTTTTTGCTCATCATTTGCCAAATCAGTGTTGCCCAGGAGCATTGGGAAAATTTTATTACCTAAGCCTAGGTCATTTTCTTATAGAGTATAAAGTAACCCTTGTACTGACACCCTTATAGGGTTAAGATTGACCCCAACATACTTACTATATATACTATAATTTTTACTATTGCAGTTAAGAGATTCCTAATGGTTTATCGATCGGTGTAGGGTAAAAGCTTAGTGAGTTTCTAATTTATTCACTTCAATCGATCGGGAATTGCTGATTCGGAAATATGTAGGTCGTTGCGCACGACTGTTATATTTCTTTGTAGTTCTCATAACCTTTTACAAATGGTTTTAAAGAAACCTTAAAACAATTAAGGACCTACCTTTATATTAGTAGTCGTAAAAGTTGTGTATTATTTATTGTTTGCACAGAGTCAGACCATCATTTAAATGTAACACGTGCCAATGCAGCAATAACGCAGGTATCTAAATAGATTAGGAACCATTATCCTAAAAGAATGAACGGCTTGCTGTTAAGCACGGCCTGGACGCCAGATGTTAAAATTAAGAATTTTTAGATTCCTTTCAAAATGATAATCGACGGACTAAATACATATCGTCGGCTAAAAGTGACATTCCATTTCCAACTGCAGCTGCAATACTGTTCATTTTACTATGGAAACGCGTCGCTGTCATTGTCCATTTCCATAGTAAAATGAACAGTATTGCAGCTGCAGTTGGAAATGGAATGTCACTCTAAGAGTGTTAAACCTGCTTAATTCCAAATTGAATAGAGAACTGAAAAAATATCCAAATATATACTAATATAAGTATGAATATTTATTTCAGTTTATAATTTATATATTATATAGTAGTGTTTCTACTTGATAAAAACAAATTAAAACATTTTCTGAAAATAATTTAATTTGTTCTAATACTTCTTATAGTGAATAGAGAACATTATGTACAGTCACCTGCAGAGAGGCCTCTCCATAGACTGATTGTATACAGGGGAGTTCAGCTCTCTCTGCAGCTGACTGTACCTTACTTAGTGACCGAGGGGAACATCGTGAGGATACCGGACCGGACTAATCCCAATAAGATCTAGTTTACCCTCTGGGTTGAAAGGTCAGATAGCAGTCGCTTTCGTAAAAACTAGTGCCTACGCCAAGTCATTGGAATAATTGCCAATTGAAATGAAGAGTAGAGTGTTTAACTCCAGTAAAACCATCCATTTCTGACTCGAAATACGGCAGTGCTCTCGCTCCGAAGTGCCAAAATATATCGTCAGAATTGGGTGCCTTCGTGTGCTTAACAATTTTTTATTTATATACCTTATTTTTGGGAAAGAAATTCAGTTTTTTAAATGATAACCTAAAGGCCATAAGACAGCTCACCAGTCAAGGGTTCCCGTTATAAACAACATCTGGTATGTTTTCAATACAAAAAAAGAGCGACGATAACTGCACCCAATGTTTTTGCACATTCCATTTATTTGACGAATCCTTATCGGCTTTGTTTTACTTGGAACAATGCTCTAGCTAACGATAACCAAAAGCTTCCACGTACCTCTTAGGGACTCCCTATAAATAGGGCGAGGGATGAACTTTAAGCAAATAGTTATTGGTGAGATTCTGCCGTGGTCACTACGTGCTAAGAAATTGCCAAGGTAAGTGCCTCGAACTTTTTATCTTTTTTTATATTGTATCAGTAACTGTCAACTTCGTAGCGTTGTTCTGATCTTTATCAACCTATATCTACCTGTTACTATTTTTTGGGTAAGAAATTGTGATAGGTTTTTTATTATTAGTGCTTAGATTAGGTAACATTGGATTTAATGATTTGCAATACAAAAAAGTAAAAAAATAAACTTTGAGCCTATAAGTAATTTTATGGGCAGATCTTTTCAAATGTTCTGCTGTCAAACCATATAAATAAGTTGTTTACAAGTTGTTAGCCTATTAAGGCCCTTGTGTGTATTCATGTTTCACATGTAATTGTATGTACTTATTCCAGATGTTCAAGTTACTATCAATCCTCTGCATAGCGAGCGCTGTACTCTCAGCAGAGTTACCACGACACAACTTGCAGGAGACTGCATTTAACCCCGATCCTAATGCCGAGCCAGTGTCCACCCATCCTGTGTCGAAGAAGGCGTCGGAGCCCGTGTTGGACCCTCGCCCGATCTACAGAGCTGAAGACAAAGAGACTGGGCGGGTGAATGTGCACCCCGTCAAGCCCACGGGTCCAGTCGTGAAGTATGATCAGATGTTGGCGGACCAGCCGAACGGGGCAGCTTCTGAAGTGAACAGAGTTGTAAGCACCTAAATAATCTTACTATCGATCGACTTTATTATGTGCAACTTTTGGAAAATTCGAAATTGTATTAGGTTTTTCTTTCTTTCGTAGTATATGAAAGTAGCAGTATTTCTACTTCACATAAAACCAAATTAAAATATTTTCTGAAAATAATTCAAATTGTGCTAATAGTATTGTATTAGGTATTTGACGAATGCCGGATTTTTTTAAATTGTGTGATAATCAGTTAATTCATTTGATGTTATTTATTTTATTTTATTTACATGGAGAACCAACAGCTATAACTATGCTAATAACAACATCAATAGTGACACAGAACCAATTATAGGGTCTCACATATAGCAACATTTTAATATTTAACATTAAGTTAAATAGCACGCACAATGTTACATGGGCACATGCAATAATTTGTTGGCAACATTATGTATTAAATAGTAAAACTAATTACTTAATTTGGATCAACTTACACAATCAATAATTCAATGACTACCTAACAATATATATCTTTACATATGAGTAGCAAACATTATCCAAACAACCAATCGTAACTTATGTAATATTGTTACTAAACGGCAATATTAGAATAGTACTTTTAAAAGCCCTGGCCTGATTCCTGTATACATATATTATTGATTTTATTTCAGGACAATCAACAAATACCCAACTACGCTTTCGTGCCAGTTCAACCTGAGGTGACGTATCCGGACATTCCATATGCCCCAGGATACGGGTACGATGGCTACCCTCAGGCCAATGGGTAAGTAAGCATTTGTCAAAACATTATTAGTATGTACTTTATTACATTTGACGAGTGTCCATAATAGTGGTAACACCCTTATGCTCACAGCTGTAACTAGTCACCTTTCTGTCTGAATACTCTGTCTTACTTTATCTCTAGACTCGCTATGTCGTCCTTTAAGTTATAATTAATCGTTAATAATATGAGTTCACTGGTTTTAATAGTACTTTTGTTTATCATAATATCTTTGGTATTAATTAAATATTATTTTATTTATTTTGTATCCAGATACGACGTGTATGGCAACAGCGTCGGAAATTATTACGAACCCGACACATCTCCGTTCAGTTTGTTATGGAGCCAAGTTCCGGACTCGAGGGTAAGGATGACTTGTTAAACTTTACAATTTAAAATTAATGTTATCAGCATGGTTCCATTTTAATCGCGTGTCACTATGCCCGTCACTTTGGCACTTACTTGTGACAGGCATGGTGACGAGCGATAAAAATGCGACCGTGCTTCCTATCCGCCGCATGCCATATCAATAATTACCTATGTTTTCAGACGATGGTCAACTACGCAGGCAGAGCAATCTCCTGGCTCTTCGGCAGTATCTTCGTACTACTCCTCGGCTCTTTAATGACCATCGGCGTCTGCACGTACACGAACTTGTGCACCATCGCGTTCCACGGCGTAGGGCCCATTCACGAGGAGATGCGCTCGCTCATCACTCCCGAGCGTCTAGAAAACATCAGCACTGCCGCCACTTTAGTCAAGTCCGCTATCGACAAGTACCAGAAGATACAGAATGTCGACGCAGTGAGGCGAAGACGCGCTAATATTCATAACTGAATAATGTTTTTCTTAGAGATTTATTGGATTTGTATTGTACCTAAAAGATTTTATTTTAATGATAATTAAAGTTCCTATCATTTGCATTTGTTTGTTTCATGTTTACATATGTGTATCCTTATAAGATAACCCATTCCCTTTAGGATATCCCTTAATATAACTCAGACTTAGTATTCAGTACTAAAGCATCTGCTGAAGTGTTTCAGGTTTCATATGTAGGTACCTAGGTAATGTTCCAAGCTATTGTAGGTAGGTTCTTAATAAAGTATTAATAATAATTGAAGTTTCTATCTCATTTAATAGTTAAAGTTAAATTAAAGTGACAGATGATTAAAATGGAGGCCAATTCAAACTTACTTTTCGATGTCAAACTGATATCATTTTGTTATCTATCATTCGCCCGATCGCGTCAATATACACGGTGTAACATGAGTAAACCGAATAATTTTAACCACGCATTTCTGAGGTCAAAAGAAGTAAAAAATGTAATATGAGTTTAGGTCAATTACGCCAAAAAACAATTTTTTTGTTTTGTTTTTTCAATTTGTTGAGTGTATTTGTACATAAAAAATTAATGTTATTGGCAAACTTGTCACTTAAAATTGATTATTACATTTTTTTTTCGTAGAATCTACTTTTTGGAAAGTGTTACTTGTCACTTTTTGACATCTATCAATAAGGATATTTAGACTACGTCCCATAGCAGCAACATCACCATCAAAAAGGCCTTTTACACTATGTAACAATAAAAACTTGTTTTTATTTTAATTAATAATATATCTGAAACTAGGCAAATATCAAAAAAGTTCATAGGACATTTTTGTCTCTAAATATGATCAGGAATACGCTGTTAAAATTATTCGGTTTACTCATGTTACACCGTGTATGTACATGTATTTGATATTAAAATGTGGCTAAGGCTTGTCTAATTTTGCTAATCGATAAACTACCTATTATAATTTATAATTTCACGGCCAGCAAACTTAATTTAATATTTGACGGCCTCCATAGCCTAGTCGGTAGTGACTCTGCCTACAAAACTGGATGTCCCGGGTTTGGATCCCGCTAAGGACATTTATTTGCGTGTTCATCACAAATATGGATATTGTGTGTGTGAGTTATGGGTATTGTGTATGTATAGGTATTTAAGTATTAATACCTATACATATACATCATATTATGTCGTCTAGTACCCATAACATAAGCCTCGTTGGGTTTACTAAGTCGATTTATGTAAGACTATCCTATGATGATGATATTGATATAAGATAAGGCGAAATGTCTAAAATTTTCTTTTAAACAAAGGTACACCGGTTCAATAGTAAAACACCGGCTAAAAATTCTTAGATCAATACTTGTATTTATCCTATATGTTTTTTAATAATACCTACCTATACTTAACGTAACAAAACTAGGAGTTGGAGCATGCTCTACTTGCTAGATCGTTTATTTGATTCTATTTACACATAATTATATTAATAATCGCAATAGTATCATAAATAAGTATTTACGTGAGATTAATGAAATATTGCATCTTTAATCAATCTGTAGGGACTGGTAGATAAAGCTATTTTTATGTTGCTCAGTGTTTATTTCAAATAAATAAGTACAATAAATAATTAAAGTTAACACCTAAACTAATGATCGTCCTGCATCGCTTTATACTTGTGGTAGGCCTCTTTCACATAGTATTCAACTTCATCAAGGAAGGGGATGTTGAGCGACCTGATTTCTCGGGTGAAAGGCTTCTCGATGATGAGGGTGCAGTAGGGGGTGAACGCACAAAACCCGATGACAAGCGCCATTCCCAGAATAATCAACGGAGCCTTAGCTAAGGTCCATTTTGCCACAGACAGGGCCTTTGAAGCTACGCATGACAGGGCAGACTGGAAAACAAACAAAAATACTGTTATTTAACAAAAAGGAATGTACGGTAATATTCTCATTAGTAATTACGGCTAGTAAAATTTGTAACAGATGCTACAGACAAAGATTTGTGAATGAATGAATGGAATAATAGGTAATATCTTTATGAATGGATTACAATACTCACTATTGGGTTTGGGATATAATCCCAAATGGACAAATCCGTGCTGATATCGTATTCTGCTACGGCACTGGCAGGTACGGCACTGGCAGGTACAACTTGGAATCTGTAATACAAAAGATTTTATTACGGCACCTTGTTTTTACTTGTTTTTATTTTTCAAGAATTTGGTAATGGGCTTCAATAGCGATGTTTTTGTCTAACAATAGAAAAATACAGTCGCTGTGGTCGAATAAAGCTAAGAAATCAACTTACTCATAAGCGCTGGACGGGGGTAGCTCTGCTATAGGTCTGATTCCCCTGTAGGCTCGGTGTTCCACAGGGTACAGATGGGTAGGATATGCCTGATAGGTTTGGGCGGCGGCCAAACCAGCAAAGCATGCCAAGACAACCAAAAGTAATTGATGCGCCATCTAAAATTATAAAAAAGTATAAATATTAATATAATCAGACAATAATACCTAATATATTAGAATACAAAATAGAAACGAGTTTTTTAACTCACCTTAAATATATAGATAGTTATTTTACACCCTAAGTTGGTGATGAATAGTTGGAAGTTCGAAGGGGAAGTGATGACCTGTCCTCGGTTTTAGTCAATTATATACTAAATTTGCGTAGTGACAATTAGAAAATGACTTCCTTAATTTGGTGATTAAAAAGAGAGTCTATAACTTTACCTTGCACATTAAGTTTATACCTACCTAATTACAGTGATTATAGATCACATTCGTAATTATTCGAAAGAAAGTTGTAGCTGATAATTTATTTTATATTTGATATTTTCAATACAATTTTACTTAATTTTAATTTCCAAGTTAGTAGGGGTTTATATATATATATTTACCTAACGCTACGTAGGTACCTAAATATGGGATTTATACAGGTTCGATAGGTATTCATCCGTGTATTTATGTCGTCATGTTGTATCTCTTTTCTGTGTAATTAAGTTTGTCTAATCATCATCATCATCATTTCAGCCTATTTACGTCCCACTGCTGAGCACAAGCCTCCTCTCATACGCGAGAGGGCTTGGGCTATAGTCCCCACTCTAGCCCAATGCGGATTGGGGACTTAACATACACCTATGAATTTCTTCGCAGATGTATGCAGGTTTCCTCACGATGTTTCACGAAGTTTGTCTAATGTAATGTAATTTAAGGATGACTCACGCTAGACCGGGCCGTGTCCGGGCCGGAGCTTCCGGAGCGTCGTTTTCTATGGAAAGCATCACGTGATCACCGGGGCTCGGGCGTGGCACGGTGCGGGCCCGGCCCGGTCACGTCCCGGAGCCTCCTGACAACCTATTTTTCTCTTCGGGTGGTATTCTACTTGTTTAAGATCTTTGTCCAATATGCATTGCGTCTGACTCTCTCATTAAGCAAAATGTGAGACGCAAATACACATTGGACCAAGATTGGACAGATGGAATACCACCCCTGTGTCGGAATATATTTGCCAAAATAAGAAGGTTGCAAAACGTCATAAATTTGTTTGTTAAATATGATGGTATAGCTAATTCGTTACTTGGTCGGTTTATATTAGGTACAGCCGTCTTTGATATAATATACGTCAAGATTATATAGGTTGGATAATGTCTTGATTTATTTTGTAAAATATGGAAGTGTTGCTGAAATGTAATTTAGTCGGATTATATTAAATGAGACATCTATTGATGTTACTGCTTGTAAAAATGATTCAATAATGAGCATGTAGGTTTATAATGAATATTAAGATACTATATAGTTTTTTCTCACATTACCACTTATTATATGGAGTGTAGAAGTAACTTATTACTTAGATACTTTTTTATTTCGTACGAAGTTCATAGAAACATATATGACAATACCGTATCTATAGTTGGTCAAACCAAATTTGTCAGTAAATAAGAACAAAAAAACTATACTCATCCTTTTCTTTTGGGTGTTAGTACTAGTGTAAGACCAAGATAGCATGATTCTCTCTATCTATGTTTGAAATGAGACAGTCCTTTGACAAACTATAATAACCATTTTTATTCATTCATTTAGAGTTCAACTGATCTTCTCTGCCTGCACAGAGTACAAATTTACATCATAACTATGCCTTAAAAGCCCACTCCACACTCGTGCGCGAATCTTGGCTTCGCGCTGCGATTCGCACACGAGTGTGGAGCGGGCTAAACAGTTTTATGTCAACTTTTCACCATGATATTGATGCATACTTACTTTACTCTTTGCATCCAGGTGACTTGTTTACAAATGGCTTAGAGTCTGTGCGGAAAGAGAAGAGTCGTGGGATTTGAGGGCGTGCCAGTGCTATTTTATGGTTTTTGCTATGCTGACAACACTGGTCACGTGATTATAGTACGACACTAAAGGTCGTGATACTTGAATCCTTTTTGTTCCGGTTTTTTACCACGGCTTACTAAACGGAGCCTGGTGGTGGTGTCGGCTCGTCAACTCAATCCTCTGATTTAGCGCAGGCACTAGTTTTCTTTTTAAAACACACTTGTTTTTATGTCTCAGATACTAAAAAGTGACAGTGCGGTTGACAAAACTGCTAAAACTAGTTAAGAATCTGCCCAATACAACTGTAATTTTAGTACCAAACAAGATAGAGTCTCATTTATGTACTGCCTAATCTGTGCAGTCCAACAGTTATTTAAAACCGGGTAGAAATTGGGCAATAGAACTATAATTTTATCTAGGATATATTTCACTCATTGTAAACTTGACTTGTAATGTATGTGTACATTATTAATAATAAATATGAATATGAATAAAAATAGTGCATAAGTAGGTAGGCCTTATTGGGATATGTACGGTTCTCTCATCTCACGATATTTTACTTCGCCGAAAAGTCACTGCTAAATATGCAATATAATTTCGTAGCTAACAGAACCTACAAATAAAGAAATATTTTATTAGAAAAAGTTTTATTCAGAACCTAGTAAACGAACTTACAAATAAAGAAATATTTTATTAGAAAAAGTTTTATTCTTTGTAATCGAAGTCTGAATTAAAATATTCAATGTCACTTATGTTTGATGAGCTAGCTTCAGAACAACCAGGGACACTCATAGAACTATCTTAATCTGAACTGGATGTGCTTGAATCCGGCACGTAGATTACAAATTCTTGCATATCACCTACTTAGCGGTCTTTTTTTCATTCGAGTTACAGTAGGTACTTTTACACAATCCTGAAAAAGAAATTACATATAAATATGCATAAAGTGGCAAGTATCAAGACTATTTGTCAGTTATTTTAAAGATCTTGAATGACCTGCATATTTATGAAAATTAATATATTTTGAATGAATATACTTACCGATTATGTACCGGAGACAAGTTACTTAGGGGGCTTATTAAATAGGTAATTATTTAATATTAAATACAACGTCAATACCCGCGAATAGCGGAAACACGTTCCGCGACTTTTTGTAAGTCGATAGTCGGCTTTTAGCCGTTTTCTTCCCGCTGACAAAACCGAACAATGTTAAATATAATTTTCCTTGTGGTTTTATGTACGGTTTTATCGTGTTTTCAAAATATTTTCTACATAAAACTTGCGGTTTTGTGAATAATAATATACAATGACAGAAGTTTGTTTACTTTTTACAAGACAGGTGTCAAATGTTTGATTGCCATATAAAATTTAAAATGTTAGTTCCCGTTTCTGCCACGACTCTTCTCTTTCCGCACATACTCTACCGCAAAACGCAATAATCAAAATTTCGTTATCTGCCTCTGTCGATAAGAGAAGCAGGTATCGAGTGATTGCCTCTGTCGATATGCAGGGAAGCAGATATCGAGTGATTGCCTCTGTCGATATGCAGAGAAGCAGATATCGAGTGATAGAGAGGCAGAAACCGAAATGTTGGTTTTCGTGTTTCGCAGTAGGTCCTGGGGTTAGTGAGAGTAACGCCCCATACGCAGAATGTTCCGTAATATTCCTTATTTCCTGCCTAAAATTACCCAAAGGCACTAACTACTAAAATAATACAATAGAACTCTTCGTATATTTTATTGTTCTTATATAAATGAGAATGACTAAGGGTGGTATTCCACCGTCCTATCCAATTTATTGTGTGCTACTCTGCAGCGGCGCCACCATAATGAATACCAATGAATTATATGGTGAAATGATGTACCTAAAAAGTACATCATGTACCTATAATGTTTATGGCCGTACCTGTGCTAGGAAACGAAATAATCGGCATTGAAAGTGGCGCCGCTGGGGAGCATACTCCCCAGCGGCGCCACACAGTACTCATAGATAGAAATGATATTAGCTATTTTTTTCTTATGTAAATTGATGTACTAATGCTGTTTATTACGTACCTATTGAAAAAAAAATTATTTTGCATTGATTAGTGATTTTATTTACATTTTAATTCCGCGTTCCGCCTAAACGGTATGAGTTGTAAGAGAGGCGCGCGGGTGAGCGAGATGGAGATAGAAATTCTTCCCGCGGGACCGCGCTCCCGCGGCCGCTCCGATTTTCAATAATAAATATATGTATTTGTTTATGCTTTCGTTATGTTTCTGTGTCTGTACTTCTGTATCAAAAGGAAAATTATATTAAGTACGTCGTATTTTTTTATATTTAAAAGTATATAATTAAATAACATTTTCTGTATGATAGAGTCAGACCACAGAAAGTATGCAGCGCTAAATAAAAAGTAGCTTTTAGAAATCAGTATGTGCCAACACCATAGAAAATGGATTAAATAGTCTTGATACTTGTGAAATTTCGACCATATTTCGTCATACGTTGTATTCTTTTATAATTAAAAGCTGATATTTAAAATAAAATGTTAGCTTGAGATAAGAATTTTATCTTGTTTCATTGCGATTTTCAGTAGTCGGGTTATAGTTTTTGAACTTATTTTTATCAATAATATTTTTGTTTTGGCTTTCGTTATGTTTATGTTTCTGTAAAAAGAAAAATAGTTGTTTTACAAGGAGGCAAAGTTGTTGTTTAACCGCTCGTTTTCAAGCTAAAGCATGGTTTCAAAGCATGAGCGATAGTTTAAAAGTCAATTTTGCTAGCAAACATAAGAAAACAACTCAAAATTTGCATTTTATTGCTTTGCCTCACATGTGAATAAAATGCAACTTTGCTATCAGTTTTTGAACAATCAAGAGAGCTTTTACCGGTTGGTGTAGTGAAAATTAAATTACTTAATGCAAATTTTGAGTTGTTAACTTATACGTTACGTATTAGGTATAATATGTATTGTCTTCGGTTACCGCGATTGTACGGTTTAACTCTAGAGTTGAACCGTACATAGAAGCTGTCACTCCACCTGAACAAGCTGGGTTCCGAAGTGAAAGAAGCTGCACGGACCAAGTACTGGCCCTTACGACTCATATTGAAGCTGGATACTAAAAAGCCTTGAAGTCCACAGCAGTGTTTATAGACCTGACAACTGCTTATCCGTATCATAAGCATATCATGTGGAAACAATGTCTAGTTTACAAAATATTATCGGTGATTCCAAGCAATGAGATAGCGGATCTCATAACTGGTATGTTGAGCGAGCGGGAGTTCGAAGTGTTCTTGGGAGTTGGGAGACGCTAAAAGCAAGAGAAAGAAACTAAATAATGGCTTGCCACAAGGGTTTGTTCTAGCTCCTCAGCTCTTCAATTTATATATCCACGACCTCCCACCTACAGACGCTACAAAATTCATATACGCTGATGACATTGCACTAGTAGCCCAGTGTAAAAATTTCACGTCTGGAGAAACAACCCTTATACCGACGACCTAGAAAGGCTAACAAAATGCTTTCAACACTGGCGCCCAATACCCAGTGCAAGCAAGACTGAAGGTATCGTGCTTCCATCTGAGTAACCAAATGGCTACCTATTAACCAACATAGACCGTTGGGAAAAACAAAGGGAAAAAGCTCAAATACAACCAGCACCCAAAATATCTTGGAATTACTCTGGATAGATATTTCACGTACAAGGAACATCTTGTGAAGCTCTCCCAGAAACTATCAACGCGAAATAATATCCTGCATAGGCTATGTGGCACCTCGTGGGGAGCATCTGCCGATTGCCTGCGCACCACTGGTATCGCACTGGTTTAATCAGCAGCGGAATACTGTGCCCCAGTGTGGTCAGAAAGCGCTCACGTAGGCAAGGTGGATACCAAACTGAATGAGACTATGCGATGTATATCAGGAACGGTTAAGTCCACTTCTTCCCATTGGCTACCAATACTATGCCACATAGCACCTCCACGCTTGAGGAGAAAACATGCACTCAGGAAAGAAGCGGAGCAGATCAGTTCCAAACCAGTATTGCCTACCCACAATGAGTTTTTCTACCCACCACCCCAACGCCTAAAGGCCCGAAGTCCTGCGTATGCTGCTGCTCAAACTCTAAATTTCTTTCTACAGAAATATAAACATAACGAAAGCCAAAACAAAAATATTATTGATAAAAATAAGTTCAAAAACTAAAACCCGACTACTGAAAATCGCAATGAAACAAGATAAAATTCTTATCTCAAGCTAACATTTTATTTTAAATATCAGCTTTTAATTATAAAAGAATACAACGTATGACGAAATATGGTCGAAATTTCACAAGTATCAAGACTATTTAATCCATTTTCTATGGTGTTGGCACATACTGATTTCTAAAAGCTACTTTTTATTTAGCGCTGCATACTTTCTGTGGTCTGACTCTATCATACAGAAAATGTTATTTAATTATATACTTTTAAATATAAAAAAATACGACGTACTTAATATAATTTTCCTTTTGATACAGAAGTACAGACACAGAAACATAACGAAAGCATAAACAAATACATATATTTATTATTGAAAATCGGAGCGGCCGCGGGAGCGCGGTCCCGCGGGAAGAATTTCTATCTCCATCTCGCTCACCCGCGCGCCTCTCTTACAACTCATACCGTTTAGGCGGAACGCGGAATTAAAATGTAAATAAAATCACTAATCAATGCAAAATAATTCTTTTTTTCAATAGGTACGTAATAAACAGCATTAGTACATCAATTTACATAAGAAAAAAATAGCTAATATCATTTCTATCTATGAGTACTGTGTGGCGCCGCTGGGGAGTATGCTCCCCAGCGGCGCCACTTTCAATGCCGATTATTTCGTTTCCTAGCACAGGTACGGCCATAAACATTATAGGTACATGATGTACTTTTTAGGTACATCATTTCACCATATAATTCATTGGTATTCATTATGGTGGCGCCGCTGCAGAGTAGCACACAATTTATTTGTCCAATGTCATTGCGTCTCACTCTCTGATGTGAGACTTAATAGAAAGTCAAACCAAGAATAGTCTGCAGCATATTTGATAGCCCACGCAGTGAGGCACTGGTCCCACCGCGAGAGACACGGCGATATTTATAGCTCACCGCTGGGCGAGTAACTATAAATATCGCCGTGTCTCTTTTATTTACACGGGAGTGCTTATCTTTTATTCGTATTTATAGCCGATAGCTCATAGCTTACTAGCTCGCGGTGGGACCAGTGCCTTAAAGTGTTATTTTAAACGTCAAACTTCTTTGAAATTATGCCGTATAAATGACACTTGCACTGCGTGGGCTATCAAATCCGCTGTAGACTTTTTTTGGTCCGACTTTACACATTGGGCAAAGAAATTGGATAGAAGGAATACCATCCTAAAAGACGTGGAACGCGTCAGGGGGACCGCTAACCATGCCAAATAATCATATAAGTGCCTCTCTTTCGCGCAAATAATCATAAGAGTGATAGAGAGGCAAATATATTAATTAATGAAGTGGTTCGCGGTTATAACCCTGACTGTATAAGAATCAAACCAGGGTATACTGCGTGTGCAACAATTTAAATTACAATTCTGCTAGGGACGGCCATTCCGTGAGCGTCAGGATGGCGGGTGGACCTCAGCGAAGTTGAACGAAATATTTATAAACATATTGTACCTTCGGTGTACTTTAGTGTACTTTTAATAGAATCCAGTGTACTTCTCCCGGAAACGAGATATTTAACAAAAAAGGCCCACCCGCCATTCTGACGTCAGGATGGCGGGTGGACTTGTGAAATCTTGGATTATACCGCACTCCAAGTATGTAGTTATAGTGTACTTTTAGTGCACTTGCGTAAACTATGAATAGAAATCAGTGTACTTCTTGCAGAAACGAAATATTTATCGAAAAAGGTCCACTCGCCATTCTGACGTCAGGATGGCGGGTGGATCTGTGAAATATTGCATTATTTCACGCAAAATGTATGTTTTTATACTAGTATTGTACCTACAGTGTACTTGCGTAAACTATGAATAGAAACCAGTGTACTTCTTCCGGAAACGAGATATGTGACAAAAAAGGTCCACCCGCTATTCTGATGTCAGGATGGCGGGTGGACCTGTGAAATCTTGGATTATACCGCATTTTTACAAGCTTTTATTTAGTTTCACCTGACCGTTGTCTGTCTGTCTGTAATCAAATCTTGCAAGTTAAATTTGATCCACTTCCCGGTTTCCGATTGTAAGTCGGGTGACTATGCAATATTATGGTGTCATCGAGCTGATCTGATGATGGAGACCGGAGGTGGCCATAGGAACTCTGTGATAAAACAACGAAACCTAATTGTGTTTGGGGTTTTTAGAATTGTCTCGATGAGTATTAGTTGCCTGTGGAAAAAAGTACAGTCGACGATAAAAGCTTGTACCAAAAATGAAATTTTTGCCAAAAACTTATTATTACATATCAAACAGCAAAGAATAAAAATTTATTGAATAGGTATTCATGATCTCCTTAAATGTGGCTGCTATAGTCTTGATTTGCCGAGTGATCATCGCTTTCCGGTTGCAACTTGGTGCCATCGAGGAATGTCCATGGTACATACATGAAAAAAAAATCGTTTATAATACAATTAATTGTATCACAATACCTATTTTGATTCTATCGCGAGCATATAATATATATACTCTTTGGTACTTTGTTTTATAAGCTAGGTGTACCTAGTGATTATACTCGCTGTGGCCAAGGCTTAGCCCGTGTGGAATTTGGGCAGTTTCTCTTCCTTCCTCTCTATAAGTAATATTTTTATTAATAAAAAATAATCAAACCATATACCATCAAAATTATTTACCATACTTCATGTCATAACAATAAAATTATAATACAGTCCCCATCAGATATATCGGAGCGGCCAAGGTGCTCACAAACATCTGAGCACGCCTTTATTGTCAAGGCGTTAGAGTGCGTGTTCAGATATTGTGAACACCTTGGCCGCTCCGATATATCTGATGGCGACTGTACCTAAGCACCGAAACCTTACATAGCGCTGTTTTTTGGAAATACTGTAGGTACATTACATACATACATATATAATAATTATTACTATTTGATTTATCTTCACAGGACCGTAGGTCTACGCTACGAAGTCTAGGAGTATATAAAAGGTTTCAACTCAATACGGACCCGTTCCCGAAATAAAGGGTATCGACAGACAGACGGCCGGACGGGCAGACGGACAGACGGACGGACGGACAGACGGACAGACGGACGGACGGACGGACGGACAGACGGGCAGACGGGCAGACAGATGGACGGAAGTGATCCTTTAAGGGTTCCGTGTTTTCCTTTTGAGATACGGAACCCTAAAAAATAACTTTTGCTTATCATAGCGCTCTTTCTTTGGACATACGTATGTGTACAGTAATATTAAATGTATTTTAGTCCTCTTCTTATTTCTCACGTATGCAAGTAGTACGTACCTACTTGAAAAAAAAACGTGAAAGACATCACTGTTAAGGTTACTAGGTATTACTTCTAGAACCAAAAAATATACTTTTAGACAAACCTACGTACATACAATATACTTACAAATATTTTAAAAACAATCCTCCTACTTTAATATCATGGGTGCATGCCTGCATGGCCCCATATGATATAGACATTTGATCCTTTACAAAAAACTTATCATCTAGCCTAGCCTATTGGTAGTATTTTCTCGAGCTTTACGCAGTTAATTCAGGAAGTTGTCATACCTACATGACAAAAGCATTTCGAAAGCCACATAATCGTGGAACACCTCATCTATGTGTGGTTAATGCAAATGCTGTATTTGTCAAAGAAAATAAAATCTCTTCACACGACCAGGGTTTCACCCTTAAAACACAGAAATAATTTGGGTTCGTATGTTTTGGCGCAAGATAGGAAAAGCTGGAAGATACTCCACCGACAAGAGAATAACTCTTAAGTAGTTAATGATGATGATGATGATGTTTTGGATAGCTAATGAAATCCTAAAATACAGACAGACAAACACCCTGGGGGAGAGCACAGCATCAATGCATACTAATATATAGGTATTACAAAGGCGAAAGCGGGTTCCTATGCAGATTCAAACGGCACTACACCATAATCATACCTATTTTTGCCAATACCTTGACGCGCGGGGTAACACGATACATTACCTGCATTCAACGTGTTCTTGCATATTCAAATACATTTAGTATCTTTCTACAAATTTAATATCACTATTTTTTCTTTTGACATGTTTATTATATTATTCGAAAAACATGACAGCGTCAAATATTTAAAAGTCGTAAAATGTAAAAAGGCATAAGAAAAGAGTCCAAACATATTATTTAAGAGTCGGACCAAAGAAGGACTTTTTTTAATATTAGATCTAAGCATTAGAATCTTAGTACTTAAGGCTAAGCCTAAAGTGCCATTGCAATGCAAGCTAATGAATAAATACCATATTTAAAATCAATGATATTGTTATCTTCTTCTGCACGACTTACCAAATATACCTAATTTCCAAATCGTTATCTTATACTTTTTGAGTAAAATAGCTGTGACATATGGACAGACAGACAGAGACAGACAGACAGGCAGACAGACGGACGGACATGACGAAACTGTAAGGGTTCCGTTTTTGCCATCTTGGCTTCTTTTTCACCAGAGGAAAGTAAGTAAGTAGATAGTTTATTTTTTGTAACCGACACAATTCTATCTTAGTGTAACGAGCTTAATAGTTTTTATTTACTTACTTATTTTATTGAGAACGCACCACCGACATTCTTAGTGGTGGTACTGTATTCGCTGTGGCCGAAAACAGCTTGTAGATAATTATCTTATACCGATACTTTTTAAATTTTTGTTACTTTGTCGCAGCCATTGGAAATTTCTCCTCTTTTAAACTCGTTTTTCATGCATGGGTTCCTGAAATTGAACGTATCTGAACTGAACACATGGACACTGAAGAACGTGGCATTGATGGGAGAAAATAATGTCAAAACCAGATAAGCTGAAAAATCTACATTTGTAGAATGTAACTAAATGCATTGGGTACCACTACAGTTTGCTGACGACTACCTAAATATTCCATAATATCAATATCCAGTGAGGAAAACGGGAACTATGTTTGTATGGAGAACCGGTCATTCCCTTTCCTCTTAATAGCTTAATATACTTCGGCACATGATTATACATATTTATTAATAGGTACATGCACTGTATTTCCATATCTTACCTTAAGCAGAGAGCCAGACGGTGAATGCTGGATATTGGTTTCTGAAATCTTGTTTTTGTTTTACCAAACGTTGTTTAATTCTGCCGTGTGGACGGCTTCGAAAGAATCTTGAGTCATATGTAAATAAAGCTCTTTACATCATGTTGTATGTACCTATTCTTATTTTTCCGAACGTGTCGACGTGGATGTACGCCCTAGAGTATGCAGTAGCCTCTTAATCAGTCATTAAGGCAGCTAGGGCCAATATTTTGATTATATTATTTCCTTCCATATCCGCTTGCTTCCTATCGAACCATTGTTTTCAATCTGATTGACATTTATTATGACATTTGTCATGAACAGTCAGCTCGGACGTCCCGGTCGGCTCGGGTAGGGCTGGGTAGGACTCGAATCCTTTGAATCCTCTGCTTGAAGACTACTCAATTTTCTGACTCTTATAATTAAGTTTAAACCATAGAGTTATATATTTGACAGAGGGAATGTCACTGAAGACAAACTGTGACACTGCAATGGCGGACGGTTTGGAAATGTGCGTGTAGACGAGTGATACCATGTAACACAAATTCTCCCCTAATGGTGAAACAATTATTTTCAATATCGTCCTTATTTTCAAATATTAAAATAGGACAGTTTTACGTCAGACAATAAAAAAGTGTGTACCTAACTGATTTTATAGGTCTTGAAAATGCGCATTGTTGCACAATTACTTTGTGCAAATATTATTTTCAATAGGTACCTAATGATATTTAACTTGTAACATATTTGGTTTTAAACAAAAAATAAATATAAGGTAAATGTACTAGTGCTCGACATGTTAATGCTCAATAGATGATACCTTGCTGTCACCTCTATTGACAATGACTTAAGTTTCAAGATGACATGTACTAGACTGGGACCGCATCGAGCACCATGAGTATGTTTACCTTACATAACAAATAAACGTTAACTATCAAACATTATTCATGTAAACGTCTTTAATCTCCTTATTATCGGGAAATTACCATACCGACCTAGTTAGGAATGCAAAATCAATAATTTAGCTATTTACCTAAATATCCTAAATGATCTCTTATATACATAATGATTTAATAAGAAGGGCATCATTTACCCTACTTTCGGGAAATTACCCTATTCAACTTACTGGTCACACTCCTGTTTCGCATTTATAAACAATGAAATATGGAGATTTTATGTACTATACCATGATAATTAATAAAATTAGCTATGAAAAGTGATTCCGTCACTTTTTTTCTTTCGATTGGTACAATTCTTGCAGGATTTAACTACGCATGCCGGCATATTTTATATTTTTCTTGGACAAATTTGCTTCACTGACGTTTCGATCCGTCTGACGGCAAATTGGTGGATGAGGGCATTGAGATAACTGTTAATGTGTGTGTGTCACGCGTAAATACTAGGAAAGTGGTGGATGATGGAATCACAGTTTTTGTCTTAGCAAAACTACGTCCGTAGTATTCTAGGTCCATGGTTTAAACTCGAGTAAGTTTAAACCAAAGTCTCTTGTAGAGACTTGAGTACTTTTCAGAGAACTCTCGTTTTTTTACAAAAAAAAAATCGAAATGCATTGTCTTTATGTATAATTTGTAGATTAGATACGTACATAAATCATAAAATAACGCTTAATTTCGTTACTGTTATATAGGAAAAATCTATAAATTTTTTCACGGAGTCTTTATTTGGAGGCTCGAGTCCTTTTGAGTTGCTCTTAAAAAGGACTACAAAGGACAGAAGTCGGGAGAAGTTTTTTAAGCGCAGAGTCTTGTAAAAACGAGCTGTGCCTACATCAAATTCAGACTCAAAGGACTCGAGTTCCTACATGTAAACACTAGAGGCTCGGACATTGCTCGGACAGCACTAGTGTTAATGTAATAAACGGGTGGCCTTGACGCCCCGGCCCCGGAACGGCCCGGTCACGGTGGCGCTCCTGACAGCTCCTGCGTCGGCTCGCTCCGGCCCGCCCCGGTCCGGGCACGGCCCGGTCTAGCGTGAGTCATCCTTTATTCGGTTTATGTCATGTTTCTTTATTTTTATCTGTTACCTTTCGTGATTTTTAGGGTTCCGTACCCAAAGGGTAATTAGGGTTCCGTACCCAAAGGGTAAAACGGGACCCTATTACTAAGACTTCGCTGTCCGTCCGTCCGTCCGTCCGTCCGTCTGTCACCAGGCTGTATCTCACGAACCGTGATAGCTAGACAGTTGAAATTTTCACAGATTATGTATTTCTGTTGCCGCTATAACAACAAATACTAAAAACAGATTAAAATAAAGATTTAAATGGGGCTCCCATACAACAAACGTGATTTTTGACCAAAGTTAAGCAACGTCGGGCGGGGTCAGTACTTGGATGGGTGACCGTTTTATTTTTGCTTTTTTTGTTTTTTTTTTTTGCATTGTGGTGCGGAACCCTTCGTGCGCGAGTCCGACTCGCACTTGCCCGGTTTTTCTTATCAAATGATGTCATTTGAAGATCAGCGCTGGCACTCGGCATTCAGGCTATCATATCAAAATAATGTGTAAGTCAACTTTCATATCAATATATTGTCATATTGTATATTTATCAAAAATAAATTAAGTTTAAGACATAGTATTTCTACTATAGGTAGGTATCACTATAATGCATAAATAATCCCACATTTTATAATTTAGTAATTTTTCTAAAGGATCGTAACGTAAGTCTGTAACGATGTTGCCTAGTAAATTAAAGGACTATCTGGTTTTTATATCTGAAGAATGAAGCTATAATATTATAATAATTGCTAACTATATCGCATCTTATTAAATAGATTCCTAACATTTTACCGATAATGATATGGAATCAATCAACCTCACTGAAAAATTTTGCATGGGCATAACAAGTTTAGAATGATATAGCAAATAATAAAAACTATAAGTAATATACCTATACCGGAAATAAAATCTATATCTCTTTCAGATAGTCTATTTCATTCTAGATTTTATCAACTCTCAATATGCACTCTTCTTCTCTTTCGTCCCATGACAAGGGCAAGGGCAGCATTCGCTTGGTATCCCCTTACCTTACATCTCATTAAAGTGTCAAAAGGGACTCTACGTGTTGGCTTCGGCTACGCGCACGCCTCTCAAATGTTTGAAACACCAGTGTTCCGTGATGGGTAAAGACTAATAAAACATTGTAAACAGTGTGTGATGGTATAGAGCCAATTGGGGTGCGAGTCAGACTCGCACTTGCCTTGTTGTGATTGTTATTAAGTTTTGATAAATAAATGTTATGTGACAAGTCCCACCGTAGTTAAGGTGGCCACTAACGAGCCTTCGAACAGTCCAAATATCGTGGCTGCAATCCAAAATCGGTCCGTGAATGTCATAAACATACAATGTTTAATATTAGGATGCCGTCCATTTGGATGAATCCAATGTAACGGCATCCATTTGGAAGGCTTGTCAGTGGCCAGCTTTAGGCTCAGGGAGTGATCCGATTCATGGTACTGGTTTACTATACAAAATCAGACCAGGTACCGGTAATTTCCGGCACTCGACGTATTAATTAAGTCCCGGCAGCATTCCCTTCGAGCTCAATGAGGTTTATGTTACAACCTAAAAACGAATATACCAAACATAACTCATCATTAAATAAATGCCCTTACAGGAATTCCAGGGGACTTCGATAGGTTAGACACTAATACTGACTAGGCTAAGAAAAAAAGTAAATTTACATTTATAACCAAAACAATGCATAATCGGTTGTTCAAAGATTGTGTTGCGCAAAAAAAAAAATACAGATTACAGATGTGCATTTTGGCAGTTATGTTAAGTAGGTATATAGCTAAGAAGTATCTATGCAAGGAAATAAATAAGTTCAATGTTATAATAAACCAATACGTGAACGGTGAAACTTTTTCTTGTAAGTATCTGTTTCTTGAGTCGCTCTGAAAACGACGAAAACTATAGTATTATGAAATTTTAATTAACAAATACGTGCATTTTTGGAATAGTTTTATCCATGCCATCATATATAATAGGTAATGTACTCGTAACTGCAGCAATTATTCGTACACTTATTTTGGCCAATATTAAAGTTTCAAGCGAAAAAATTTAAATTAACAGCCTGGCCCCTAAACAAATAACAGCCATAGTAGATAACAGCCACTGGAAAAATTGGAAATTGTTTACCGTATTTAACCCTTAAATGCATAGTGTAGGATGCAGCCTACAAAACAAAACATCTAATTGTAAGTATACCTACATGATTAGATAAAATCAATTTGTTCCTATATATTATTTCAATAGTCAATTTACCGTTTTGCGATGGTGTAAATTAAGTAAATTTACAAAATACGTTTTAAGACCAAATTTCGGAAAACTTGGAAAAACCCAGAAGTTGATGATTTTTAGTATGTGAATTTGGATGTTTTTTTCGGGGTTTGTAGTTCTTTATATTTAAAAACTTTGGCACAGGTATATCACAAACAGAGTACCTTTCTGATGGTAGTAAGATTTTTTATATATAAAAATTATATATTCTAACAATGATTTCATAATGAAAATAGATGTTAAATTTTTTTCCCATAATCAGCAAACAATTACGTAACACATATATTAATTTCGGACAGCAAAAAAAAACAATTACGCATTTTTAAGGGTTAAGAGCAAAATTCGTAATTAAATCAGTCTTCAGATTTGTTACGGCTACTCGGCGGAGTAGGTACCTAGTACCTAAGTTGGAAATATATAAAGTGCCATTGTTTTATTTTTACAATGATTTTAGAAAAACCTTTAAAGTTAGTAAATCGAACTAGAGGTCGATACATAAGCAAAATTAATCATAATCCATGACATGAATCATTCAAGTTACCGACCATTAATGAAGTGCAGTTTTCAATTTGTTAATTACCCTAACTCAAGACCGGTATGTATTTAAACAGGGTTGGATGTAAGACCCTACCACTTGAGTATTAAGTGTTCAACAACACTGTCTTATTTAAATCACATTTAAAAAGTAAATTAAAAAAAAAAACAAAATGTTTAAGTTTCTACCAGTAGTCTTTGCCATTTTGGCAGTTTCAGCAGCAGTAAATTTTGAATATTTGGACAATGGAATTGAATATGACGTTTCACCGAACGTAAGTTGATTCGATCTTTAAAATTAACATTTCCATGTTTGTGCTAATGTTTAATTTTTGTTTGGCGCTTTTGTTTTAATTACATACCTATATAATTGCAGATGATTTCGGCAGTGCCATTTCCATATCACGAGGGGTATATGACGAGGGGTGTAGGCAATAGAGTAGCGAACCTCGAGCCGAGCCCAGCGTACGCCGCAGTGATTGAACCCGAGGAGCCAAAATCTGCAATCGTCGCCACTAAATTGGGTCTTGTGGCCACTGTTGTTTCCGTGAGTTTAAAAAGTTTAAAATCATTCTAGAATGGTTACCTGGTTCTACGTACATACAAGTTGGATTCATTTTAATATTAAAACATAAACTAAAGACGATAAGAGTTCTTATGAAGATTGTCTGAAGAATTTTTGAAGAACCCACCCATAATGCATACCTAAATATTTTTCTGTTATCACTTTTGTACAAAGCGCATACCTACATACTTTATGAATTCTATCCATAAAGTGGGTATGCTCTTTTGTAGCTTAATGTACCATTTCTTTCAGTAGAAGAACCTGTTTTCTTAGTCTAGAACACTTTGACCTACTAGTTCTACCTTAAAGCCAAAGAGAAATCAAGCTATTCAAGCAAGAAAAGATCTGTATCGATTCCAATATTCTTTTTTTTGTTTTCAGTTTGCAGTAGCCTGCGTAAAGAAAGCTATATTCTTCGCCATTAAAAACTGGTCTGGTCTGATCTTGGGATCCGCCGTAGCCCTCGGCATCTGCAAGCTCACTCCGCTTTGCGACAAGGGACATACACTTATTGAGCTTCAAAGGGAAATCCGTTCACTGGCCACTCCTCAGAGGATCGCGAGGGCAACCGAAATCGTGGAAGACGCGATCCGAAAATATAGTGCTATGCAGTAAACGAAATTAATAAATTTAATAAGGCTAATTTATTGTTATTTTTAACATTAATAAATTATTGACGACATTTTTTTGTTTCGTTACTATGTCCTACTGAAACCTGACTGACGGCTTTTGTATGGCGCCAAATAGACCATGCCGTAGAGAGCGATTTTGAATCTAAAACCGTTGAATTCATTTATTTGAATGATAAATTTTATTTAGATTTCCTATTTATTATAATAATATAATTTACTTATGCCTACTATATGTACTGATCAGCCATATAAAAGATTCATTGATGATAACATGTGTAAATCTGTAAAGTTCAATAGCGTTAAATATTTATATTTAAATACGCTACAATTGTTTGTCCTTATCGGTAATTTGACTTTGTATTTGTAAGAAAATCAATAAAACATACGAGTAAATTAACCAATTGAGGCTTGTAAAGTTTTATGAATAAGGGATAAGTAACATAAGAGCTTATAGTTTTGAAGTAGATGCCGCTGGACGCGTCTTTACATCCTGGACCCCTATTCGACAAGCGACGTTTGACGTATCGCGTTGATCTCCCGTTGATGTGGGAAAAACCATAATTTCTCGAATACGTACAATGTCAAAATTTGACATTAACAATTAGGTTAGGGTGACACAGTTAGGGTGACAAGCAAACCAAACCGAACCACCCTTAGTTTAGAGTTGAGTTTTGAGCCCTTGCTACACGGTCGCCGACAAGCCCCCAGACCGCGTGGCCTTGGCCGGTCCCGGACCGTGTAGACAGTTGTTACCAACAAAATTTGACCAAAACTGACCAAGGACAGACCAAGGTCAGACGGTTAGAAGGCTTGTCGGCGACCGTGTAGCAAGCCTTTTGATTGTACCAAATGATATTAACCGCCGTTGATGGAATCAACACTCAGTATGCAATAAAATCATCTGTTGATTTGACGTGGATGCGAAATCTGACAGTTGTACATGTCGAATTTGGCCCCTGCATTTCTTGACAACTGAAACTGAAATAGATAGACTATTTCAGTTGTCAACATAGGTGAGCATGAATTTCTGTTTGACTTTACCTACACCTATCCAACATACAATAATTGAGATAAAAAGCCAATTTACATAATCAATAATTTAATAGATGAATTCTCATACCTTATTAGATATTTTCATGCAAATGCGGGTATATTAACTTACTTACCTATTCCACTTCCGCTTAAATTGTTTATTTAACGGCGTTTTTATTACATTTGAGAAAAACCCACCATATTATACCCAACAAACATTTTGTCACCAAAGTGCAATGGTTGTAATGGGACTTTTAAAAAAATAGGACTTTTTTTAATCAGAGACGAATTGTGCCTGGGAATGTGTCTAAAGCAGGCCACTGACGAGCCTTCCAAATGGGTGCCGTTACAATGGATTCATCCAAATGGATCCTAATATTAAACATTGTACGTTTTTGACATTCACGGACCGATTTTGAATTGCAGCCACGCTATTTGGAATGTTGGAAGGCTCGTCAGTGGCCACCTTTATCTGTAGCGAAAAACAGGTAGAATGCAATTTTTATAGACCCAAAAAAAAACAAAAAAAAAAATATAATAAAATTATGTAAACGGATTATAATCCGTTTACATAATTTTATTTTACACGGTATACCGTGTATTTAAAATAAAGGGTTCAAAATGTCTGGAAGTAATCGCAGCACATAGTTATTTCATGATTAGCTATCGCGATAACCGAAAACAACAATGGGCCCGATTTGGATTTTAAAATAGACATATGTTAAGTAGATATCTTTTAGACATCACCAAGATACGATAACGATATGTTTAAGATCTAACCTGTCAAATTTGACATTTGCGCGATTCTGGAGATACTCTTGAACGATTTCCACAGGATATGACTTAGAGATCCAATTCACATCTAATAGATATCTTACTGTATCTAACGTAAAAGTGCGCTGCAAAAGAGAACTAGTTGATATCTAAACTATAACGTATCTAGAATGAATCTAGTACGTGTCGTCTCTTGTGAATATCTTGAAGTTCGAATACGGCAGAATAATTAACTACTAACTAATTAATAGTTATTTTACAAGGGCACAAAATTTTTGTCTAACCCCTCGTTCTAATATTGATATCCAAGTAAGCGAAATATTCCAAAATTGAACCACGAATCTTTAGCGTTATGGAGATTTCAAGGCACGAAGGTTAAGAGGGAGCTAACGCGAAATTGCAGTTTTTATATTGAATTTTTACTCGTTTTAATCATGGGAAAATGCTATGAAAAAGATCACTGGGAAGCTAGACTACATTTGCGAGGGCAACGACATGGCCAATCAAATTAGAGAAAAAAAGCATTTTGAGGAATTAATTCCCAGCAAGCTGGAAATCGATACCTTAATTTGGTCCTGTCCTAAATGCGCGTAAATCGGAGTTTGTGCAATCCCAGGATACTGCTGTGTATGTTACTCGTATAGCCAACTTAGTGAAATTGTTGTAGAAATTTTAAATAGGTGTTAAAATACAATTTAATGAGCATAATTATTATTATATCAGCGTGAACCTACATTATTTTAGGTACGGTTATATCATGACAAATAGGTACCTATCTTATTTATAAGAAAAAAAAATCTAAATACACACAATTAGATTCTTAGAAAAATCACCACTTTTTCCCACACTTTAAATTGCCTACCTAATTTTAATCACTTTAATAACCTAATTATTATGGCATCATCAAAAATATGAATTAGGCACTTAGAGCAAAACCCACCGGTAATATTTAAAGGAAATAAATTATTAAGAAAGTTATAATGACTAATAAGTCATAAGTGATCACCTGCTCATTTTGCATAAGCACTCAGTTACTCATAGTGGGATAACCCTAATTAAAAAAAGCTAATGACTTATTTTAACTTTAAATACTAATGGTGCATACAAAATATCATCAGTTATTGAAACGGTTTGGAACCTATAACTAGTTGTTCTGATTTATTGATCGGTCTAATCCAAATCCAAGGTAAATACTTAATTTAAACTACTTATTTACCTACTGAGTGTTATAATTATGTGAAATCAGAGAGGGGTACTATTGGAATAATTGTTTATTTATTACGCATATAAATTATGAGTCAAGTATTTTTTTTTATATAAATAAATAATCGAAATACATTATTTAGTTTGCTTACTTGTGTTTTTCTCTTTTTAGATGATTTACAAGATTGTTGCCGTTAGCATTTTCTTGGGACTCGTATTAGCCGATCCTGTGCCAGAAATTTCTTCTTCCTCAGCCAAGGTAAGTAATCAAATGTTACATACTCTTGCTAGGTAGGTACAAACTACTACTTGTAACCAGATACTACGTACCGTACAATTGAGTTTTGAGAGGAGAGAATGTTTCGTAAATATTTCTGTTTTATAATACACAGTTTTGTGGATATCTTATCTAAGCTACTTTTTGTCTTCGGTTCGTTTTATAATATACATTTATTTCAGGAAATGGGGTTCTTATCAACTTTAATTCATGCTGGGGAATCACCAAACCAGTCTTCAGAATTAGCAAGAATTGAACCTTCACTCGTATTAGACCTCATCAATGCAGCTATAGGCTACAAATCTGTAAGTTACCCGATCTTATTTACGTTATTTTGTTTTTATTAAAACAACCAAATTTTAGCATAACAAATGTTTTTACTTATTTTCTTGTTATTTGCAGTCAGCGCTTCTGATCGCTGTGGACACCATCGAGTGGCTGGTGTCCAAATCCGTCATAATAGTTTTCGGGGCCATCCTCACCTTCGGGTTCTGCAAGTTGACCGAAAAGTGCAACTGGGACTGGGAGCAGTACGTGCCGGTCGCGCAGTTCCGCAGCTTAGCCACGCCCGAGCGTCTGGCGAGGGCCGAGAAGTTCCTGGTTACTGCTGTAGAGAAATACGCGGAAAAAAAGAAAGGTCATCGTTCCGTGAATTCGTTGTAGTTAAATAGGTTCAAATATTTATTGTATTTATTAAAACAACACCTTCAAGTATATTCACTTTTTTATTTTTCCCAAATGTCCTGCTGCATAAGCGCTGAAAAAGCGTGTTTTCAAACAATAGGCTCTCACTCAATTCAAGTTATGTTTGGTGATGGGGTCTGTGAGATATTGAGGGAATTAATTTAAAATTGTGGCAATAACATATACGTATGTATTGCCAAATTATAGTCAATACCCAATGAAGAATTAAGAATTCTTATTTGTGATGTTCCATGGAAAAAGGCACCTTATGGCGGCCGGTGCTTACGTCGCAACGTCACCCCAATAATATTGGAGTGGCGTTAATAATAGCGTAAGCGCTAACCGCCATAAGGTACCTTTACCCGTGGGACGTCACATTTATTTATTTATGTGCATAAAATTACTAGCCTCCACCCACGACTTCGTTCACGTAAGTCGTTAACACTAACACCCTACAACTTTTAAATAATATTAATACTTATTTTAATAACATAACGTAAGCAGCCTCAGACAATATTGGATATATGTACCTTTTTTTTATATTTATTGGTTCACCAACAATTGTTTACACTTTGTAAAGTATAACTACAAACGTTTTAACTATTATCGCTTAGCGTAACAATTACTTAAAGGTAAACACCACATGCATTGAATAAAGTAAGATAATTGCATTTACGTTACATACCTAATACCGTTTACAATAATAATGCTCTCATATATAATGCTATCATAAGGCTCTCAAAGGTTTAGTAATGTTTGAGCAAAAAAGATTTCACAAACTATTTTACCCAAATTATCATTTGCCAAACAATCATTTGTCAATACAACTTATCGCAATTTTACTGTTAGCAAAGCTCTTATTTGGCAAATGGTCATGTTTCATTTTCCTACCAAGTTATTTTTTGGTTAAATGTATCGTTGGGCATAAAATACTTTTCTCAAGGTAATATTTTAAGCTAACGATCCAATTTTAAAATATCATACAGAATGGATATTTCTTTCACTTTGCTAAATAATTTATTATCTGACAATTTTAAACCTAACAATTTCTAACCTAACCTACTTTCGGTAGTCTTGTGGTAGGCTTGTTGCAGTTCGTTTCTGTTAGGATCACAGTTCTAACCTTTTTTTTTTTTAAGAGGGGAAATGCTTTGCGCATACCACCCCGGCGCGGGGACGGGCCGGGATGGTTATGTGGGACTCCCTGTTGTGGGCTCATGAGACCCCAGGTTTACCCACTAAAACCCCTCTGTTGCCGCCTCGCTGCTATACGGCGAGGTCCCAGGAACGCCGAAGTACTCTTCCGCAACCTCGCCAGCAGCCGTCCGGACTCGGACCCGACTCTAGGGGAAATCACCCCTTCACCTCAGTGGGCGCGTTGCTTACACATCGCGCCCGCCCACGCAGGGACCTTTGTGCGGGCGACAGACGTCCCCGAGCCTGCCGCCCACAAGTGCCCTTATGGGGGTAACCGGCGGTCGTATGCCAACCGCCGCCGCCCCACGCGCTTGCGGCGCATTGGCTGAGAGGCCGGATCTTCCTCCCTGCCACGCTCCGCTGCCTCCTTCTGCACCATCACGTCCTCGCAGAAGGAGGCCACCGCCTTCCATCGACTCTCCCCACCAAGCATGGCTTTTACTATCGCTGGCAAGGAAAGGTCTCTCCCCACTACGGCCACGAATGCGGCCCTCTGATCCGCCCACGCTGGGCAAATGGCCAGCGTGTGCAGCGCCGTGTCTTCGGCATCGCCGCAGTCGTGGCATTGCATAGTTGGTTCCCGTCCCGCCCTCCTACACAGGTATCTTCCGAAGCAACCATGCCCCGAGAGAACTTGAGTAAGGTGGAAGGAGAGGAACCCCTCCTTTCTTCTGATCCATCGCTCCAGAACGGGTCGGATGGCTTCGACGGTCCAGTGGCCGGCACTTGGATCACAGTTCTAACCTAACCTAACCTAGCTTCATGGGTTCAAATCTGATTTACTTTTCTGGTAGCAGTTCGTTTCTGTGAGGGTCGCACATCTAACCTAACCTACTTATAAATGATTAATTACTCGTACATACACTTTTTCAGGCAGGTCTGGACATCGGAGATGGTAGCATGACGTAGGAGGAAACGGGGTCATTCGAAGCATGATTTTCGGATGATTTTAGGGGGGGGGGGGGTCAAAAATCGTCAAAAATCGATGACGTAATTTATGGATAGCCCCTTGGTACTAAATTATAAAAACTGTTTCTTTATTTCAACCACTTCTACTTTTTATACGTCGATTTCCTGTATGGGTACTGTAATAGGTACCACAAAAAATAATTATCATTAGCCAAACTTATGATATATTCGTAAATTGATTATAGATATAGAATAGATACGTATATATGCGAAGTGACAATTAAAACAAACATACCTACTTTTGGAAATAGTTATTGATTTTTATTTAGCAAATATATTTTTGAAATGTATTTTTGGCCAAAAGAAAACTTTTGCTTAATAAACGTTTTGTCAAAATAAAACTTGATAGAGTCAGGCCAAGAAAAGTCTGCAGCCGATTTAATAGTCCAAGCCCACGCAGTACAGATATTATAAACGTCAAACTTCTATGAAATTATGACGTATAAATAACACTGGCACTGCAAGGGCTATCAAAATCGCTGCAGACTTTTCGTAGCGTAACTCTAAAGTAAAATTATGCCATACGATAATTTGACCAATTAAAGGATGATTCACGCTAGACCGGGCCGAGGCGTCCAACATGTCATTTTCTATGCTCGCTATAGAATTAAACGAAGCGCCGGAAGCTTCGGCCCGGCCGCAGCTCCGGCCCGGTCTAGCGTGAGTCATTCTTAAATCAAATACGAAATGTTGCCAAATATTCATCTGCGACAAGTTTGTTGGGAAGTGAAATTTGGCGAAAAGTATTTGGCCCAAAGGGAAGTACACTGCGTCACAGAATAAATAATAGTACTGGGTACAGAAGACTCACTCTCTAACAAAACGCGTCTGTCACGATCAGCACAGATATGGCCGCTAGGTGGCGACAGTGCCACGCGCGGCTTACGGCAAACCCCAAAATTGGGGTCGAACGGATGTACTTTTAGCTACCTGTAGCAAAGCGACGAAATCGCGGAGTGAGCCACGCCTGACTGCGTTAGGAGCGTGCGTTGTGACTTGTGTGGCCTTCAGATTAGATCCTACCTCTACTGTGTTGAGCTGGTCACGGTACCCTTGTGGTTATAATTATTTCCGAATGAAAATGTCAGACTACGTAAGCCCATTCATAAAAAAAAAAGGTAGGTAATATACTGAAGATGTATATGTATGTATATGTAATATATGTATGTACTGAAGATTAGACCCTATGTAACAAGCAAAATATTGTAGGTTATTAAGCGACGTATAATAAATACACAACTCTAAATTACTGGTAATTTACGATTATTTTTAAATGAGCTGTAGTTAGTTTCACGTGCAGAAACATGTTGGTATGGATGACGCATATCCGGCCTACACGTTGTACTGATAGTTTACTACGTTGATGATTCCGGAAATGTTTATTAAAATAAATAACAAACCGCATATTATAACAAATTGTCGCTAAAATATTATACGGTTACACAGAAAGCTAAAAATAAATTCATGCTGCTAATGTAATGTTGGGTACCTGTATAAAGTGTCATTCTAGAGAACTTGCTAACTATGTAAACAAACCGACTTATTGAAACTGTCACTGAATGATGATTTCAGTATGGCGGTTTGTTTACATAGTTAACAAGTTCCAGAGAATGTCACTTTACAGGAAGCCAGCGTTGTCAGAGCTGCACCAATAATTGCAAGTATTGCAACGCAACCTTCTTCAAGGCATAAATGATAACGCGCAAATGAGGCACATAAGTAAAAAAAAATGTGTACAGGTTCTTTAAAATTAATTTATTTCATGTGTAATAAATATGTAAACTGGAAACAACGTAAGACGCAAGTATTGTACAATTTAACTGGTATATTTGGCAGTGCCGTCGGCGAGGTGCTTAGCAGCCACAGCGAGCTCTGGCTCATAGTCCGCGTAGTCCAGGGTGCACTTGCCGGTGAGCTTGCAGAAGGCCAGCGTCACCGCCGCACCGATGATCGCGTGGAGACAGTTGTGCGCGATCCAGATGGCCACGTCGGCTAGCAGGGTGATGGTCGCCTGGAATGGAAAAATTGGAAAATACAATTAATATAATAAACACAAAACAAAGTATTAGAGTTACCACTCTTTTCAGTTTAAATATTAAATAAAATCTTATTATAGATACTATAATGAGGGTCTTTTTCGGCATTCAAGTTACCTTTTATTTAACTTTTTTTTTGTCAGAGGTGGAGGTTACCTCATTGGATACTGCCGGCCAAGTAACCGGCAGCATGCCCGACTCGAACATAAGGAGGAATATAATAGTTTGATTTGAGCACCTAGCAAGTTAGGTACGGCCTGGGTAGGAAACTATTAAACATATTGAAACAGGTCAAACACTCCTATGCTAAATACGAAATAATTAATAATAAAAATAAATACATATTGCTTTGCTTACCAGTTTGTAGCCAATGAGAGACCAGGCCGTTGAAATGAGGAACCAAGTAACTTTTAACCCTGTAAAAATCACGTCTCCCAAAGTCCTGAAAAATAAATACAAATTAAATAAACATGATCATTAAACATTCAACTGTAATCTAACAATTGTTCTTTATTTGTTAACTTACGGCACTACTAAAATTCGTCCTTCTCTTTCTACGGGTACGACCTCCTGAAAAGAAAACCGGCATTAGTTATTTATATCTACAATTAGAAATAGGTGTTGTAATTAATCTCTTTTTGCTAAGTGTTACTTACTGTGTTATGAAACGTATGAACATCGCTGAGTTTTGCGCCGTAGGCAGTTACTATGCAGGCGAGAAGAGCAAAGGCAAATAATTGTACAGACATCTGAAAAAAAAAATATTTTCCGTGAAATAATATTTAGGTACTAAAACCGACTTCTGTTCCTAGCGCTTAGTGCGCGCTTTGGCTCTGGCAAGCAATTAGAAATAAGATACCCGCTAACAAACAGTTGTGACGGATCTTGAGGTCAAACTTATTGACAACCCGGCAGGTAGGTTTGAAAAATAATGGACACATAAATTTATATAAGCATTTAAATGTATCTTTTCATTTACCTTAATGTTGGTTTTAGATGGTGAGAGTGATACGATATGTTCGACGAAGGTCTCGGATATGATGGGCCATCGTGGAAGTACTCCTATAAATATACCATAAAATCATAGTAATGACTAAATACGCCATTTACTAATAGCTAGCCACATTTCTTTTTGCCACCTTAGTATTTTAGAAAGCAATTGTAGAGTCTTAATTAGTGCCAATTGAGCATATTAATAAATTACATATTCGTACGTAAATGATATACGGAATTCAATTCATTAATTATTCTAATTACGTGTTAGTTATTAACGAGGTTTGTATGTGTAATTCATCCCACAATAATAAATGCAAATGTAAGATAGCAAAATCTTCAACTAAGTACATTCATATTTTATCAAACGCCGATAAAGTAGATATTACCTAATTGTCACGCTCGGACAGTTGCTGGGCATGGAAGATTGTAAAGGGTTAGATGTTTCTACAGCTGACTTAAGGATAGGGTAGTAGCTTAGATACACTGGACCACACAATGCATGAAATGTCATTAATCGTATACCGAAGCCTGTTGGAACAAATAATTAGAATATTGAATCTCAACTTTAAATTATCCGAACAAATGATATGGGAGCTTCATGGTTGTAGTTTTTATGCGCTTGCCAAGATATACATTTTTTTCTTTTGCTAAAAATGAGCGTTCACTTTTTAAGCCATTTTGCATTGCATAGTGGAACGGTGAATGCGTCACTGTCTACTTTGTGACTAAGGAAGGCGACTAGTCTTATCACAATCTTGTCTACACATTATTATATTGCTTCCACTTGTGACTTCACTCATAAACAATTGAGCTCTACTTTTACGAATGTTCGTCATTATTTACACAACTGCTTATAAAATGAGTCGATTTCCTCTAATAAAAAAAAAATATCATCCAAATGTACAACATACCTACATGAATAAATGTTCATGGGAATTGTAGGTACATACTTAAGCGACCTACAGATAGCAATGCACGCACGAGAACTTTCCAAAGTTGCGAAACTTTCCACATGAGAATTTCTCGGTAACTTCTGAGAATGTTCTCGAGAACGAGAATTTATTTATTTATCGTAGTTTATACCATGAATATTCACGATAGTTTAGGTGTAGTCCTTACCCCCAGAAAATTCCGACTTTTGGTCGTCCGCTTCCGGTCAGAAAAATGTATGACGGCCCGGCCAAACGGTCAGACTTACGTGGGGGGTGCTAGACCGAATGTCATAGAGGGACCCTGGCAGTTTTTGACGCCGCTATTTTTTTTCAATATGGCCGACTTTTTTTTTTAACTTTTTTAATTTTGTCCTAGCGCGCTGAAATTTTAGTCATGGAATCTCGGAATCCCCTAGATACCTATGAAAAAATTTTTTTTGGAAAAATGCTACAATTGCGGGAAAACTGGCCACTTTAATTTTGTATGGCAACTTTTAAACGGTGCGTGATAGGTGAGGGGTGTTCGACCAAATGTCATAGAGGGCCCCGAGACAAAACAAACTGCATTAAAAAAAAAACAAAATGGCCGACTTTTTATTTTTATTTTTTCAAGTTGGTCCGAGCGCGCTGAGATTTGGCATGGCGGGAGATAGAGGCCTCTAGATTCTAATGAAAAATAAAAAAAATTTGGAAAAAATTGTCGAAAGTCGAAATGTTCTCTGCAATACAGTGAGAATTTAAGCAACTTATTGGTAAACTTATCACATCAACAAAATAGCTAACTGTAATAGACAATAATATATGCATAATAACATTTAGTTTTAAGTTATGCCTATTTAAACTTTATTTCAAGTATATTATCTTGATTAAACAATAATTTCCATGTTGCAGGAATGTTCTGAGAACATTCTCGAGAACTTTTCCGCTTTTTGGGAATGTTCTGCAATTTGTACATTGCTACCTACAGATACCCGGCACATAACACATACGGGTATGTCATTGCCATCTTATCTTTCAAGTCTCAACTCAACATATATGTTTACGAAAATAGTTTTAAGTCAGTTGCATACTTGCTTTCTCTCCGTGAGTTAGGGGGCGTTCTTATCATCAAATTATTATCAGGCATTGCATTGTTTTTAATTGTCAAGATTGGCTGGTTATCTCGACTGTTATCTTCATCCTAATATAAACGTTGATCCATAGCCAACTGCGCGCTTCGCAACTCCAGACGCAAAATGGGCAACTCGAAGAGCAAAAAAGTGAAAATCAATCAGAGTGACACAGAGAATGAACCGCGGGAAAGGATTAACTCTATCAAGACGGATTTGACAGAAGGGACGGATTCTAACCAAACAACTGAAGCCCGAAATGAGAACGAAATGGCCAGCGAGTTGGATAGAGTAAAAGAAATCGACAATGCCAGTAGTGCGTCCACAGTGGAAGTTTTAGATGATAAGATTGATAAGTGAATTAAGTGCCATATAAATGTTTTACAGATAGGTATATTCCGTTTAAAATGTAAGTTTAAAATAAACCAAGAGTGATAAATATCGTCTTTTATGTACTATTTCTGTTTGTATACTGTACAATTACCAACCTTTACCTACGAGTAGGGAAAACTTGACTAATTCGTACCCCCTAAGAGAAAACACAAATTATCTGGAAATATAACTAAGAAAAGAACATTAAGTTGATGTTTCCAGGATCTTTATTTATATACAGTAGGTAATCAACTAAAATCAAGCAAGTAATATCGTCTTACACTACAAATACCTACAGGGAAAAAAATGGAAACTAAATTTGTAAACAATAAAGAAAATATGTAATATTCGGTGGGCGAGTCCGACTCGCGCCTGGCCAGTTTTGTTTTGAATAATGTTCCCTCATAAAAATGGGCAAACAGCTCATGACTTTCTCGGTAAAAGATAAGTTTGCTAAAGGTTATCTCGGCGATTCACCAAAGAATGCGACGCCTGACGTCACCGAGCTGCATGCTATGATGCAGTGTCTAGCTATGTCGAACCTTTTTATCACCAGAGATGTGAAAAATACTTTATAAAAAGTATTTAAATGCAAAATACAAATACTACCTTGATAATACTATTTCAAATGCAAAATACAAAATAGTTTTTGAATTTGTATTTAAATACAAAATACGAAATAGGTATTTTCAAAATACTTTTTAAAAATACAAATACTTTGCGATAAAACGTCTCGTTTGTGTTTCACCAGGGCAGAAAAGTTTGTTCTCCTCTCGTGCCTTACCCTCGCAACACTGAAGATACCACTTTTTTAACCACTTGCTACGCTTGTGGTCATGTTCGACGTTACTAAACAGATTCAACAGTTCCATGTTTAAAGATTGAGAGAGTTGCCAGGATTGTAACATCAGAAGAGATTGTAACTCCTACCTACTTTGCCTACCTACCTACTATAAAGTATTTTGTATTTTGAAAATAGAAAAAAGGTCCCAAAAACTATTTCAAATAAAATACAAAATAGTTTTCTTCAAATGGTATTTAAATAGAAAATACAAAATAGGTATTTTGCATTTTGTATTTGCATTTTAAATACAAGTATATCAAATAAGTCACATCTCTGTTTATCACGGTTCCGTAGCCAAAAGTATACGGTTTCGCATAACATTAAACTAACAGCCCATTTTTTATGATTTCATTCTAATTCGATATTTTTATACAATACATGAATCCTACAAACTTTGAACTACCTATTTTGCATTTTGTATTTGCATTTTAAATACAAGTATATCAAATAAGTCAGCTAGTCATTAATGGTACGAAGAATTCAAGACAGATTATACATCTAATTTTATAAATATTTACCACAGTGGTTAATATACACACCTCATGAACCATTCCGTTTTGTGTTTCTGTTTAACAAAGTTTCGCCCATTTTCATCCTTAAGTTTTTCATACAAATAAGTCGTGTCGTGCATGATTCAATCTTTCCAGGGTTACGTGTTCAGTCATAATGACGAGGCATCTTTCCCGCCCATCGTTTCTATGGTGCTCATAACCATAACAAACAAATGGCCTTATTCTCGAATGCGCAAAACTGACATCGATAACGTATTGACTATACGCACTCTTTCCCTTTAGAGTCCAACCTCATGTGTGTGATCGTGAAGTTCATATACATATTGAATTGTTATTACATTTTTATTTCTGAATGCTACTAAAGTACTAGCAGTGCCTATAATTTCAGGTGATTGTGGCATAAATCAGTTGCTATTCATTAATCCTCTGGTCAGCGTTGCGTCGCCATTTTTATTAACCTTACCATATATAACAGCTTACTTGTAACGTTCGTTTACAACTCGACTGAGACATGGTCGCTGAAAGTACATTGAATTAACAATATATTATATACATTCTACACAAAGTTAATTGAAATACCATTTGCGATTGGTGCTTTTTAGTGCTTGCAGTTCTAAAGAAATATTTTGAATAGAAAGTTTATCGTGGAATTAGTTAAACTGGGGCAGTGTATGGACAAAACCGTTGCGGCAAAAATACAATCAGCAAAGTGAGTTGTACCACTTGTACCTACACAGAAACAACTTTTATTTAAATTACAGCCAATTGAATTCCAAGAATTTAATTTTTTTTTTTTTGTCTGATGAATTAGATCTTAGTATTTTTTTCCATTTCAATCTATTTATTCAGTGTGCATCAAAAATAAATAATAATTAGTGTGCGGAAATATTTCAGATATCAGAAACAAACTGATTTATTAGCTATGCCAAAATGTCTATACTTAAGTCTAATAGTCACTAATCTAGGATAAATGCAGAGTGCATGGATAAAAGGGATCAAACTATTCTTCACTTCGTGCAAGAAATATTGGCAGTAAAATTATAAGATTTAATTTGTTTGGTTTTAAAATGGAACGAAACAATACAAATGAATACCTAGTTCCAAATAAAAATGATTTTAATTTAATTGAAAAGTTAATTATTAATTATTTGTACTAGATATCAGGTATGTGGGATGTCATAGGTTAAGTTCATTTAATAATTAAAGTGCAAGTAAAGGACAATTAGGTCAATAAGGCAACAATAATCGAAACTTTGTCATATAAAAAAAAAACACATGGATATTATTTAATTGATTTGTATTAGTATGGTAGCCACACATTATTATTGTTTTACATTTGTACCTAAATCTTAACAGACACTGAAAATTTTAAAACTTGATGTAAAAATGTAACAATAGTATCTGACAGAATATATTTAAACGCCTGTCTGAAAACAACTGCAACGACACCTGGATTGGAACCTGGATAATTTTATGATTCAGTATCCATTTATTTCTTGCTTCCATGGTACATTTTTAAGTTGTACATAAGTATTTACATATTTCTTATGCCTGGTCCTGGTATCATATATGGACCCGAATAGGGTGGCAAATGTACCTCGTATGATAAAATTTAAAAAACCAAAATTCCCAAGTATTTTGTAAATCTAAATATGTTTCCAGAGATTTTGGCATAATATTATTTAAATAAAAGTTAATACTTTCTTTCAAGCTCTGCGGATTTGGAACTGGTGAAGGTAGCTCTTACTGAGCGGAACTCCCTCACTGACTACATTCGTTGTATCATGACTTTTGACATCCAAGTAGTGTTTTCTGTTCATTAGATTTATTCGGCGGATAATTAAATCGGCAACGAAGGCCAACGCAAACTCAAAATGAGGAGCTTCACGTTTTTTACAATTTTCCTTGTTATTTACGTCAATAGGTGAGTTATCTGGCTGAAAATAGAGATGGGAGCGGAAACAGGGATAAAATAAACTATGTACTTACACTTAATATGTTTTTTTAACATAAAACTTTGATTTGTTGTATTCTTCAAACTAACAGTATTAAGTAGCGTTCATTTGTTTAATAAACTAACAATGGTGATTGACTGTCTTCATAGATTTCGATCCCTTTAACAATAAGATGGAGCTTATTAAAAAAAAATCTGTTTATGTTTATTTAACGAATAACCCAAATTGAAATTTTGCATCTAATCTGATAAGTCGTGGATAAGTCCATAATTCATTTTGGAATTTCAGGTATAACAAGCACAATCACAACTCACGAGTTCATGGTACTTACTCAAGAATTTTAAGACTGCATACACGGAATTTAACTAACTTAAAAATACATACAAAAAAAAAACTATAGCTACTACACCTGTAAGGCAATTTAATTGCAGATAAATACTCGAATACGTGTTGTAAATAACACGCGAGATTTTATCTTATTTGCGTCGTAGGTATCTGTCGTATTTTATACATTTAGAATATTGCCACGAAGAGTTTAGTAGGCGTTAAAATTATGGTATGATGCCTAATATTGCCTATTGATGGTCTTACACGGATATGGTATGCTGGTGTGTGACTATACCATGGCATGGATAATTTTGTAACTATAATTCACCCAAAACCTTGGTTACTGTATCTAGCATAACCTTATGCTGTGTAAGTTCCTAGTCTATTAAATTATGTTTGTAGAATCGCTTTTATCGATTATTAAAATACATTACCCGATATCCTATACAAAGCATAAACCAATTTCTAGAACGTAAGTGGACCCACAGGTTTCTAAATGTACGACAACGCGCATGTGAATCTCTGCGATTACCGTTTGCCATCAGACGGGCCTGGGGGGCGATTTTTGAATCTCGACCGCTCGATTTCGAGTATTTTGTTCAATAATCCACAATCTCCGCAACTAGGAATTTCTGTTCTACTAATAGAATTGAAATTGAGTACTCAATACCACTAGATTCCAAATTTCGACGCTCGTATTTCAAAAATTGGCATTTCACCGTTTTCCAACGATTTTCGAGTGACGAAATCGGCAATAATCGGCTCTACATTAATAGTTTTGCTGACAGTAGATATTTGAATGACTGTCTATAATAGGGAAATAATAATTTGAATATATATTTCTCAATACTTATCCTGTATCATTTAATTTTGTAGCACCGCAGCAGCGCGATCCAGAATGCCAGCCCAGCCGATTAAGCTGTACTACTTGCCGCCGTCCCCGCCGTGCCGGTCCGTCATGATGCTGGCGAGGGTCATGGGGCTGGAGCTTGATCTGGTGCTCACTAACATTATGGAGGGACAGCATAAGACTCCTGAGTTTTTAAAGGTACGGCTGGCAACTTTGTAGCACCGCAGCAGCGCGATCCAGAATGTCAGCCCAGCCGATTAAGCTGTACTACTTGCCACCGTTCCCACCGTGCCGGTCGGTGATGATGCTGGCGAGGGTCATGGGGCTGGAGCTCGATCTGGTGCTCACAAACATTATCGAGGGAATACATAAGACTCCTGAGTTTTTAAAGGTACTGCTGGCAACTTGGGCGTTGAATGGTTCTTACATATATATTGACTTAATGTCCTAATGTCCTCTATACGTAGATGGAGCAGAGGCAAATAATTCTTTTCTGTCTTTTTGTAGCTTATTTTTACGACTGTTCCTTCTCCTTTTCATCTCCTCGTAAGTCCCCGCGTACTTCTACAAGTACAAATTAAATTCGAGTTATGAACTTTTATAGAGATAAAAGAAAGTTCCAAATTCAAAAACGCAAAAATTGCCTTGGGTCTTACGAGGTTAAAATTTTCTAAGGTATAGGTAAGCTGTCTTGGTTTCCATTTTTTTTTTTGATATCCCGGATATTTATAAAATAGCAGTTGTTCGACTGTTCTAGCCACTGAAGTACTGACTCAATTGATTTAAAATTTTGTAAATGAAGGTTACACTATAAAAACCTATTCATTCTTCTGCGAGTATTCGCGGCTGTAATAAACAAAATACCTACGAAAACTTACTTTCAAAAGTTCATATGATTAAAATAACTGATTAAACTATTTCTTTTTATTCTTCTTCACATAGGAGCCTGGGGTCCTACTAACTGATTAAACTATTTATTACTATTAAACTAATTAAATTAACTATTTTGCTTACAGATGAATCCGCAGCACACGATACCTACGATGGATGACAATGGATTCATTCTATGGGAAAGGTAAAGCCGACCACTGACTAACAGTCCGCCGGACGATATCAGCCGGTCAGTTGTTCGGAACTGTCAAATTCTTGTTCTAACTGACAGGCCGATACCGTCCGGCGGCCTGTTAGTCAGTGGTCGGCTTAAGAATCATATTATAATTTCTTTGTGTATTATTTTACTTATTACCTAGTCGAGTAAGGAAGTCATTGAGAACCCCTTACAATCTTCTCGCACATTATCTTTAAAAAACCGGGCAAGTGCGAGTCGGACTCGCGCACGAAGGGTTCCGTACCATAATGCAAAAATAAACAAAAAAAAAGGAAAAAAAAAAACCGTCACCCATCCAAGTACAGACCCACTCCCGACGTTGCTTAACTTTGGTCAAAAATCACGTTTGTTGTATGGGAGCCCCATTTAAATCTTTATTTTATTCTGTTTTTAGTATTTGTTGTTATAGCGGCAACAGAAATACATCATCTGTGAAAATTTCAACTGTCTAGCTATCACGGTTCGTGAGATACAGCCTGGTGACGGACGGACGGACGGACAGCAAAGTCTTAGTAATAGGGTTCCGTTTTATCCTTTGGGTACGGAACCCTAAAAAAGTAATTCGCAGTTATACATGGATTCACACAAACTCTTATTTTTACCTTAAAGTATTTTACTCGTTGCAGTCGAGCAATAATGGCATACTTGGTGAACGCATATGGGCGTGACGACTCTCTCTACCCGAAAAACCCACGGCTCCGCGCTATTGTAGACAATCGGCTGAATTTTGACTTGGGAACACTTTTTCTTCGCTACTTAAATCTCTATGTAAGTAATTTTTTTTGTTAATAGCCGTCTACACTTAAAGTTGCAATAGTTCTAAAATGTTCCATTTAGAAGAAACGTTTAAAAGACGCATTTACCTCAAGGTCCTCAAGTGACGCATATCCCGGTTGACCCTATTTGTTTTCTTGTCTAGGCTCCGATGCTATTTCATGGGGACGAGTATAATGAAGACAATGCGGCCAAATTAGACGAAGCTCTGGGGTGGCTGAACACCATGCTAGAAGGACGGGCCTTCGTGGCCGGAGACAATATGACTATCGCCGACATCACTATTGTAGTCACTTTGACTAATCTTGAGGTGAGTAGCTCGTCTACTAGTTTTGTAAGTAAATAGAGTTACACCAAAAAAATTCTGCAGTGATTTTGATAGCCCACGCAGAGCAAGTGTCATTTTAAACGTATTGACGTAAAAATAACATTTACACTGCGTGGGCTAAAACTAATTTACATTTTACTGTGAAACCTTCAAAACCTATTAGATTGTAAAGAATTATTTTCTTATTGGACCATACTAATTTTTGGTCTACTTTGGGTTTCTCATCATCTCATCTCTCAGCCTTAAGACGTCCACTGCTGAACATGGGCCTCCCCCTTGCATGATGGGGGGGTGAACTTTGGGTTTGCTGGTACGAAAATAATTTACGATACTGCCATACCGTATAATATATATATATAATATATATATATATATATATATATATATATATATATAATATAATATAATATTATATGTACCCATATGTATGTTAGTATATTATGTATGTATAAGTAAGTATATTATAGCAATATATATATTTGAAATTGTATGTTGTTCAACATAAAAATGTATACTTAAGTAATAGTGAATTTTTCGTACTTTTAATTTTTCTTGCACCTATTTACTACTTGTTCTCTGTTTGGCCCAAAGGTTAACTGGTAGAGAATGCCTTCTGGCATTAAGTTCGCCTTTTGTACAATTTTTACTGTGCAATAAAGTTTAAATAAATAAAATAAATAAAATACCGTGTAACCAATAAAGTTGTAATTATTTTATATCAATTTATCAGGTAACTATATATAATAAAATACATGCGCCCTAAATCTCCCAATGGCCCAAATACACACATTATCCCGCCTATTCCACCTATCCCTACCGCGATATCCCCCCCAGTGGGGATATGTGGAATATTTTTCCATCTAGTTCTACTAGTAGGGATACTTTTCCAACTATCCCTACTAATTGATGCCAAATGGATTTTTTTCCGCATATCCCTACCATTTTCCCCCTGGTAGGGATAAATGGATTTTTATCCCACCCGTCCCTACTGTTTCACCTGTCCCCAGGGGGGACAGGTGGAATTATTTCTATGTATACCCATTGGTTTCCCCCCCGGTGGAGATAGGTGGATTTTTTTTCACTTATCCCTACAACCTCGCTATTTGGTAGGGATACATGGAAACTTTTCCAATCATCTTAACCTGATTGTATTTTGGTAGGGATAATTGGAAACTTTTCCAATCATCTTAACCTGATTGTATTTTGGTAGGGATACATGGAAACTTTTCCAATCATCTTAACCTGATTGTATTTTGGTAGGGATACATGGAAACTTTTCCAATCATCTTAACCTGATTGTATTTTGGTAGGGATACATGGAAACTTTTCCAATCATCTTTACCTGATTGTATTTTGATAGGGATACATGGAAACTTTTCCAATCATCTTTACCTGATTGTATTTTGGTAGGGATACATGGAAACTTTTCCAATCATCTTTACCTGATTGTATTTTGATAGGGATACATGGAAGTTTTCTCCAATCATCTTTACCTAATTACATTGGAAAGACTGGCCAAAAAAATTGTGACGAGGCTATCTGAACATATATATGAAAAGGTGCAGGGGCGGGTGGAATAAGTCCATATTATATCTCTACTAAAGGCCTGTGCAAACCGGCGGAACGCAGCGCAGATCACTTTAAATTTATCAATATGTATTCTTCCCTATTTCAATTTCATTCAGGTATAAATTTGAATGCTCTGAGACATGGAGCATCTCGGAGCATCACGGAGGATTGTTACTCCGCGGCATCGAGGAGCACGTTAATCCTCCTGGGTGATCTGCGCTGCTGTCCGCCGGTTTGCGCAGGCCTTAAACAGCTAGGTAGCAGGGCGAGTGGATGAAATTCCATATATATCCCTACTAGGTAGCAGGGGCGGGATGACTGGAAGAATTTCCATATATCCCTACCAAACAGCAAGGTAGCAGTGACGAGTGGAAGAAATTCCATATATCCCTTCCAAACAGCTAGGTAGCAGGGACGAGTGAAAAAAAAAAACCATATATCCCTACCAAACAGCAAGGTAGCAGGGACGAGTGGAAGAAATTCCACATAGCCCTACCAAACAGCAAGGTAGCAGGGACGAGTGGAAGAAATTCCATATATCCCTACCAAACAGCAAGGTAGCGGGGACGAGTGGAAGAGATTCCATATATCCCTACCAAACAACAAGGTGGCAGGGACGAGTGGAAGAGATTCCATATATCTCTACCAAACAACAAGGCAGTAGGGATAGGTAACATAAATCCACCTGTCCCCACCTGGGGAGGAAAAAAGAGGTTAATGTGGAAAAAAAGTTACTTATCCCCACCAGGGGGGAAATCAATAGGTACACGTGGAAAAAAATCCACCTATTTCTACCAGTGGGGAAAGTAGTTGGGAAAAGCGTAATAAATTCCATCTGGCCCTACCATTCAAAAATAGGGGGGATAGATGGACGACTTGATTCCATGTATCACTACCAGTAGAAATAGATGGAAAAATATTCCATATATCCCCACTGGGGGGGATATCGCGGTAGGGATAGGTGGAATAGGCGCATTATCCTACTGGGCACAATTATGTACAATTGTACACTGGCCTCGCGTTATGTAGTCGTCTAGTGACTGATGATTGTATCATTGTCTGTCATTACATGCTCAGTTTCTAGTTGGATTAGTAGTTTTCAATAGCAAGATGGCACTTAAAGCTAAATACCTACATATAGGTCTTCATGAATAATTGTGCAGTTGCCCTACTTTTATAGTTAGTTTGGTCTAGCTAGCTGAATTAGTCAACAGTTTTATAATTCACTTAAAATAGGAATATTAATTATGTGCCTGTGGGTGTATATTATCTGCTTCTTTTGCGCGATTTTCAGCCTAAACAATTTTACGGATTTTATTATATCTTTATAATTTACTTGTTTGTTATAGGCATTCGGCTACGACTTCAGTGCCCACGACAATGTGACAAAATGGTTCGAAAGGACGAAAAAGGCTTTGGAGCCCTACGGGTACAAAGATATAGACCAAGCAGGTGCACAAATATTAGCCTCTTTCTTAAAGAAAGATTAAAAGTTTGCACATAAAACTAGGTAAAGTACGTACATAGGTACACAGGTACAATTTTAATAATTAAATATTATTTATTTTGGTATTTCATGTTAAAACTTAATAAGTCATATAAGCAACTTTTTATATTTATAACGCTTACTTCGAAAATCTATTATTGAAAATTTTTGTATATCAAGTTACACTGAAAGTAACTGTATGCAAGTATTACTTTGTAATTTTTGTGTTCAATTATTTTTAACATTTGTTGAGCATTCATGATAACTTTGAAGTTATTATATCACAGTGCAAATAAAACACACCGACTTAGGTTAGACATAACACAAACACCACAAGTACCACAACCATAATAAAATGCATAGAAAAATTGAACTAGGTACAATGCCCGTTTAATTATTATCACTTTTAAACCCGAAATCCAAATAAAGCCAGTTTATGTAACCTAATAATAACAGACAATGTCTCCTGTTTTTTTTTTCTCAATAAACGTTTATAAAAATTTCACCGAGTTTTTATTTTCCATAACCTACAATTTTCCCTTGATGACTAAACGTCAAAAATTTTGAATTCAAATTTAACAATATGGGTAATTACTCGGTAATTACTGTTGAAGTTGGTTAGACTTCAACGTATTAACTTAATTTTCAACTAAATACGTATAGGTACATAAATTATAATCACATTAACAACTGAAACATCTGTATTTAGTTAGACAATGGTAATTTAACGCAAATTTTTAGTTTAGGTAGGTACTTATTCTACACTTGGTAAAATGGATTTTAATGATACGTAATTTATAATAATTAATTAGGATGCTCTATGAATCCATGATGAATCAGTACTGTAGGTATAGTACAATAATGATCCAACCTCGGATATACTCGTACCTATAATGAGAATAATAATCCGTTGAATATTGAGCCTTCGATAGTGCTTTATTCTAAACTAGCTGTGCCCGCGGCTCCGCCCGCGTGGAATTCGGGTTGTGTCAGATAAGCTGCTAAATATATAAAAAATAGTAAATTATACTACGCTTACATTTATAATTTCCTGCATGATAATTTCTGATAAGAATTCTATCTTATTGTTTCATACTTTTTAGAGCGCGATTTGTAGTAGTCCGACTACGCCCGACTCTTTTAGTATGAGAAAGTCGAAGTCGCCTATTAGCTTTGGACCGCGTGCAGTGCGCCACATACGTCGGGGAAAGCCCGACGCTTTGAGTAAGTATGAGGGTGCCTTCGGCACCCAACTTTGGCAAGCGTACAGCATGTCACGTACGTCGGGTGGCGCTGACGCTTTGAGTATGAGGGCGCCGAAGGCGCCCGGCTTTAGAATGCGTACAGCGCGCCACGTAAGTACGTTGGTCTACGCCCGACACTTTTAGTATGAGGGCGACGAAGGCGTCCGACTTTAGAATGCGTACAGCGCGCCACGTACGTGGGGCTACTCCCGACGCTTTGAGAATGAGGGCGCCTTCGGCGCCCACCTTTGGCAAGCGTACAGCGTGTTACGTACGTCGGGTTGCGCCCGACGCTTTGAGTATGAGGGCGCCCGGCTTTGGCACTCGTACAGCGTGTCAAGTATTACGTCGGTCTACGCCCGACACTTTTAGTATGAGGGCGCCGAAGGCGCCCGCCTTTGAAACGCGTACAGCGCGTCACGTACGTCGGCCTACGCCCGACGCTTTGCGCATAAGGACGCCATCGGGCTTTGTGTATGAGCTTTGAGTTTGAGAATGCCTTCGGCGCCCAACTTTGGCAAGCGTACCGCGTATCACGTACGTCGGGCTACGCTTGACTCTTAGTATGGAGCGCCGAAGACGCCATGCTTTGGAACGTGTACAGTGTGTCACGTACGTTGGTCTACGCCCGACTCTTTCAGTATGAGGGCGCCCGGCTTTGTTAACCATACAGCGTGTCACGTACGTCTCTTTTAGAATGAGAAAGATGAAGTCGCCTGGCTTTGGACCGGGTGGAGCGCTCCACGTACGTCGGGCTACGCCAGATTCTTTTAGTATGAGGGCGCCGAAGACGCCCGGCTTTGGAACGCGTACAGCACGCCACGTGCGTCGGATTACGTCCGAAGGTTTGACTATGAGGGCGCCTTCGGCGCCCGGCTTTGGCAAGCGTACAGCGTGTCACGTACGTCGGGCTACGCCCGACATTTTTGTATAAGAAAGTCGGAGTCGCCTGGCTTTGGACCGCGTGCAGCGCGCCACATATCTATGTCGGGCTACGCATGACTCTTTTAATATGAGGCAAAGGCGCCCGGCTTTGGAACGCGTACAGTGAGCCACGTACGTCGGGCTACGTCCGACTCTTTTAGTATGAGGGCGCTGCAGGCGCCCGGCTTCGGATCTGGTACAGCGCGCCACGTACGGAGGGTTACGCCCGATGCTTTGGGTATGAGGGCGCCGAAGGCGCCCGGCTTTGGAACGCCTACAGCACGCCACGTACGTCGGGGTACTCCCGACGTTTTGAGTATGCGGGCGCCGAAGGCGCCCGGCTTTGGAACGCGTACAGCACGCCACGTACGTCGGGCTACTCCCGACGCTTTGAGTACGGCGCCCGGCTTTGGAACGCGTACAGCGCGCCACGTACGTCGGGCTACTCCCGACGCTTTGAGCATGCGAGATGCGATGAGGTTTGCACGATATTTACTCTAAAGGTTGCGTAATATGGCGTATTAAGTCCGCCATATTGGTTTGATAATGACGTCACATAGCCTCACCCGGGATGACGTAAGGATTGTAATGATGTATCGTACGTCTAAATCGGTTAAGGCATTCAGAAGTTAAGGTGGAATAAAGAAACTCACATAAATAAATATATCATCATCATCATCTCAGCCATAAGACGTCCACTGCTGAACATAGGCCTCCCCCTTAAAATAAATATATACCTACATACAAACACGAACGCTGAAAACACACAATACACTCTCTCTGTCTTTTTTTGGGCAGTCGTGAAAAAGATGGCACTGTGCAATGAAGGGCAATTAATTTACTGTCGTTTAATTTTGTTGTATTATTAAATCAACATCTCTCTCTCTCTCTTCCGAGCTATGTATCCCACATGGTGATGGGGTCAGCTTTCCGTGTTAGTTGCTTCCACTTCGCCCTATCCTCGACGTCGTTAAATCAACATAATTATTCAATTGTTGATATCCGTACCCCCTCATTAATTTGGCAAAATCCTTCCTCGGTGGCTTATTTATTTTCAATTCTGCGCCACCTGTTAGTTTACCAGGGTACTCAATAGTGGTAACACATATTTGAAAAAAGTTTGCCCCTCCTTCCTAAGTAGCGCCATAAGATTCAGGGGCAAACTTAAATCAAGCGAGTGTTGTGGCTACCCCCCCTTTTAGGGGTTGAATTTTTATAGCCTATAACCTGGCCGGAGATTTTCTCGACAGATTAGTAATGTTTTCATCAAAATCCGTTCAGCCGTTTTCACGTGATGCGCGTTCAAATAAACAGACAAACAGATAAACAGATAAACAGACAAACAGACAAAAATTCTAAAAATTGTTGGAACGTGTTCTGTTATCGATTCTAAGTATCCCAAGCCAACTTTTTTTCAAATATCTTCCATGTACAGACTTTCGACCCTCTACAGCTTTATTATATGTATAGATAGATAACGGCGGGTTCCACTTCCCAAATCGTTTTAGGGGAGCCACGCCTGCGCCGACGAGACCACGACGCAAGCAGCTCCAGAGCGCCCGTCCGGTCGCACGAGAACGGCCGTTTGTTGATGCAGTGCAGGTAGCCATTTCATCACAACAATGCGCCGGCGACCGCGGCCGGCCGCGCACCGTTAACGTTTTCAAAACAACGTTCGATTGTTCCAATTTGAAAAATCCACCACAAAACGACCAAACAGGGCGTTCGATTCATAAACATTCCGTAGCACTATCGAGTGCTGTCGTGTCCCGGCTTTCGTTTGTGAAGATAAGTAAAGAAAATGAAAATGTAGTGGGTTTTGTGTTGAGCATTCATGATAACGTTTCGGATTATAACACCATGCTGTTTTATGTGCGTATTAGCATATATAATTCCTTCGTGCTATTTTGATACCTGCATTTATTTTTTAGTTTGTTTTTATTTGAGTCTAGACGTATATCAGTAGGTAAGTAAGTACCTACAGGTAGGTACCTAATAGAAATTTCAATTTCGGATAAAATTTAATTTGTAGTAGTTTCATCAACGTTTATGAATACTTGTTAAAACATAATATTTACCAACCATTTAAAATAAAATACTTAATTCAAACATTTCAAACCAGAGTAAAGCAGAGTTTAATACTATAATAAACGTAGGTACCTATTTATTTCCGATTAAGTACCTATATTGCTTTACAAAATAGCGAATTAACGGTGTACCTAATAATAAACATTGTGACTATTGTTAGTACCTATCCTGTAGGTACACCATTATTTTTCAATCACAATTACCTACTTACTAACTACCTACTTACCTAATAGGAAGACCTATGGTAGGTACCTGATTATATTGGATGCCTACGAAGCAGTAGGTCTCAGATTCGAATCCTGGTATGGGTATTTAAGACGAAACAGGAGCTGAGGTTTAAACATTTTAGGCAAATATACCCGTCTTGCTAACGGAAGCGGCTCCTAAAACTAGTGCGATAAGGACAAGGCGAAAAGTCCTGCGTAAAAAACTCAGAAATCGAGGTTTCGTACTCCTCTGTTTCCTCCTCCAAAACTTAACCAATCGTAACCAAATTTGGAAATCTAAATGATTATGAAATTATCTGTGTCGGACCGTTTTGATTTTTTGGCTAATTGATATCAGTTTTTAATACCACGGCTCTCATTGCGCCATAGTCAATTAGGCCTATTTGGCCATTTTTGGAGGGTTCTAGCGCCTTAAGAAACAAAAATATCAAAAAAAGCAAAACGGTCCGACACAGATATTGACAATATTAATCTGTGTTGCAAAAATCATTGCTCTAGCTTCAAAAACCACGGAGGAAAACGAGGAGTACGTTTGTATGGAGGAATGACCACTCCTGTTGGCTCTTAATTCTATGATTTTCACAAATATTTGTTCCTCAGTTATGGATGTCTTCTATGTCGGTACCTATTTAGTATCTATATGTCGTCGTCTTAAATACTTAGTACCTATTAACAACACAAGATTCATTGAGCTAACTGTGAACTAGGCTGATTTGTGTAAGATTGTACTATTTATCTAAAGTAGAATACCATTTTGGAGGAGGAATATATAGGAAGTTAGGAACCTATAGGTATCTAAATAAGCTCCACTGTGATTGTCAAGTTCATTTGTGGATTGTGGACTATACTGGTCTCCGTTGCCTCTTAAATTAAACTGAATTAATTAAACCTTAGTGTCGTTCTTTAGATTTCTTCATATTTTTAAGATATTACAGAGAGCCGACGGCGACAGACTCATACCCGCGTCGAGAGGATGTGACTATTATTTCAATATACTGGGGCCATTGTTAAATTATGTTCACGACACATGACACTAGATGTTTTATAGTTTCGTGCACTATCGGTGTCCTTTCCTCTCATGTCTAGATCAGTCGGATAATATACTGTGTTATGCAACATCCTGTCCTTACCGCAAGTACTTCATAATGCGTACGCTGTAGCTTAGATTACCGATACGGCCACATACGCTAATATATACTTACCTCTCTCAAACTCATTGTTAGCTCTATTCTTGACAAACGCAATTGTTACAGCAATTAACATGCACGGTAGCCTTCGTAGTATCACTGACAATGGGAGCTCGGGAATCGATTCATGGTAATCCAACGTCAGACATGTCAGGGGATGAGATTGTAACACCGAAAGGTAACAAAACAGCAGATGCCTCGGCGGCAGATGAAAGTGGTCACGAAGAAATTGATATTGAAGAAATAAAAGATAAAAAGTTTTTAGACGATGCAATGGCATCAGTACTAGATCCTAACACTATGATAGTTAAAAATGATGATGTACATAAGTTCAAAGCGCAGTTAAATGAAATAAATAGCGAGAATATGACGTTAGATAGTTTTATGGAAAATATGGACAAGCTAAGTTTAGAAGTATGCAAAACTTCCCAGGAAGCCTTGTGGGACTACGTCACTAATATTAATGATGAAATGAAGAAAAATAAAATGGTATAGGAATCAGACATTAATTCTTAAAGAACTAGTTCCATACATAGGTATACTTTTTGATTACGTATTTGCTGATTCTTTTTAGGTTCGAGTGGCAGCAGAAGAAGATGAAATAAAAAAGCAATATTGGAATATACTTAAAACAAAATATTTACGTGAAATACCAAATATAACCGATCAAAAAATAAGTAGAAAGATTCGCATAATCAAAGAAAGGGGGACAAATGTTCAAATGCCACAGAGTAAAGTATGAATTGAATTAATCTGGTTTAGCATATAAATTGAGTTTTAATTTCACTTTCACTGATAAATCAATATATTGGTTTCAGCAACGTGAAGAAATAGATACAATGCAGCGGATATGGAGCCGAGTGTCTGTGTGTGCATACAATGCAACGGTATGCTCGGACGACTCGTTACGAACGATGAGTGGTTAGTCATCCGACATTATACATTTAACAAAATTCTGCTTAAAATGGCGCAATTACAGTCAGCTGCAGAAATAGTTGACTCCTAATAGTTGGGACTATTGTGTGCAAATTTCTAAGCAGGGCAAATTTCTATTAAACCTAATTAGGCCGAATTATCTCTGCAGCTAATTGTATTAGGTACAACTTTTTTTTAAGCGTGATATGTTACCATAATCTAGTATCATCCTAGTAAAATGAGTAGTGCAAAGGCTGCTCATGCTTCAAAGTTAGAATTTCAAGGGCTATAATGTACCTGAACCTGCGCCACACCATAAAACTATAACATACTTAAGCATGACAAGAACATAAATAGGTCCATATTCTACCAGTCTTTGCATTTTTCAGATATCATATCAATTTTCAAAACGAGTAACGATTCCAAAGAATTAGCGTATTACTGGAAAGGTTACAGAGACAGTACTGGCAAGAAAATCCGACCCATATTCAAGGACTATGTGGTAAGAATGAATCGAGTGGCTGAATCGGAAAACTTTACTGACGCTGGGGATATGTGGCGGTATGCCTTCGAAGACGACCATTTTGTCGAAAATGTTGACAAAATGTGGGCTGAGATTAAGCCCCTGTACGACCTGTTGCACGACTATGTCAGGACAAAGCTGAAAAAGATTTACAAAGAGGATTTGCAGTGCAATGATGATCTTATCCCCGCGCATATTTTAGGTAAGTTCTATCAAAGAGTGATTCTCAAGAAAATTGCATCGACGGGTTAAAGTTAATGAAAAATTTACTTTTAAGAATGAAAAATATGTTTTACTACTTCAAGTACCCCAAATTTTAAAAAGGGAATGGAAAATATCTGTCCACAACTATGTCAAAAGGTTATAATTGTAAATCGTGTGGATCCAGCTGTAAGGCGCCTGTTATAAGTGTCTTGGCAAAATTTCGTCAGGAATCCCAATAATATTATGTTTTAGGTAACTTATGGGCTCAAGAGTGGCAAGCTATCTATCCCCTTGTAGCTGCGTATCCAGAATTGGTAAGGCCTAAGGTCCAAAGTAACGAGACTCTGCATTCTAAAGACTTGTTCGACGCGGTGGACGAATTCCACCAGTCCCTTGGGTTTGAAAGCGCCATTGAATCATATCGGGGAATTACTGATACCATGGCTACAGCTAACTGCCTGCCTTCGAGCCATGATATGTGTGATGGGGCTAATTACAGGTAAAAACAAAATTTCAAATCATATTTATAACTAAATATATAGGCGTATATAGGCTAAATTATTATTTCATTATTATTTATTTATAACTATGGTAAATATAGGTAATATATGGAGACAAAAATGTAAATCCTAGTCCACCTTTGTTTGTGTGTATAATATTACTGATATTAGCAGGTAAAGTTTCCATGTGAATATTTTTTACAGACACATACTAAGTCAGGAAAAAAATCGTTTTGCTATACATTTTACTCATCGCAAATCAAGCAACAGCTGACCTGGTGTAGTGGCAAGATAGACCCTTGATATTTCCATTATTTCATTTTCAGGATAAAATGGTGCGGAGAAAAAATCACAGATGTGGCAGTGGGGTTGTCCCGAGCCGCAAGGCTGCTAGGACATGTCCAATACTTCAAGCACTATCGGCACCTTCCTCCTTTGTATCGGGACGGCCCAAATCCAGGTAAGCATTATATCTGACTTGATGAACCTGTAGAAGGTAGATCAGAACGAGGAAATGTTCCGCCAATAGGGAAACAAACTTCTCATGAAGAACTTGAATGGTATTTTCTAAACGGTCTGTCGTCGACGTCGTCCTTGTTCGGTTGTCTGTGGTGTGGTATAATGGTCGATCGATCCAAATATGTATGTCAGTCAGCCAGTTACGGCTCGATTCGGAAAATGAATTAGATTTCGACTAGACTTCAACAAGTTACGATATGGATAATTTAAAGATATTTGTAAAATAGATATGCCAAATTTGACGTTTCCGCGATTCTGGAGGTCCTCTTGAATGATTTCGACAAGTTATGACTTAGATATCCAAGTCACATCTATTCGATATCTAATGTAGATCTAGTTGATCTCTATATCGTCTCTAGATCTTGTGATTATCTCGAAATCCGAATAGGCCTGTTAGTCAGTCAGTCTGTCTGGTCAACACGGAGGTTATAAACCCCGACAGATACATATATTGCTGGAGACGTTGACACCCACGTAGGTAAACGTTAAAATTAAAGAACTTATTGAGTAACATCGTCACGTTTGCACATTACATACTTAAGTCATAATTTTGCTGTGTTTTCTTTTGTTTAAAATAAAATATTGGAAGCAAAACATTGATAAATAGATAATTAGATAGTACCTACAGACGGACCTTTTTAGTGCGTAGGTAACAATAACTTCTAATACCTACATTTTCTAGGGTAAAATCGACCAGCAAAATATATTAGACCATTTGGCTAAAATTGTACTTATGTTTTTCTTTTAATATTGGTACATTTTATGGGCGATACTGTATGTTTTCTTTTAGCATCGCATAAAAAATATTTCAATATATATTTCAGCATTTCACGACGCGATCTCAGACATCGTAGCTGTCCAGCTGACTTCGCCGAACCACTTGAAGACCCTGAGGTTTCTAAAAGTAGAAACCAGCCCTCAAGTGACCATGAACCATCTGCTCTGGGTGGCCCTGGAGAAGCTGCCCTTGATGGCCTATGCGTATGTGCTGGATAAGTGGCGGTGGGATGTCTTTGGCAACAGCAGCATTCAAAATTGGAACCAGCATTGGTGGGATCTTAGGTGAGACAAACGTAGAGATATCAAAGTAAGTAAGTAAAGTATCAAACTTTAAAAACAAAATAGGAATGTTGCTAAGACACAAATATTTAAATACCTATTGGTAAATATTAGGTATAATTGTATCAGACCTGTTTGAACGGTATGTTCCGTCGGCTACATAGATTAGGAAATGTTAATTAATTAATATTACACTAAAGGCCTGGTAAAAAATAAGTTTAGTCGGTAAAAACTATTACCAAAAAATAAGAATAAGAAGTGTGTTATATATATAGGTACTATAAATAGTCCTCCACATCGATTCAGATGACGGCGACCTCAGTAATCAAGAGCCTTTTCCTCTCATGAGCTCTTATGTGGCTGGCCAAGCCAAACTTGTTCTTGAAAACTCTGTCATAAGAACATAGGTAGGTAACAAAAATAATTTTGATTGGTATATTTTGCCTGGTGGACAGTTTCAATTATTGACAAGGTCTTGGCATGAGGCTTGATTTGCCATTGTGCGTATCATGAAGTAATAAAAGACGAATTAAACAATAATACATGTTTCGCTTGAGGTTAAAATTCCCTGCAATTCTTGACTGTATTAATATTTAAGTTAAGTTCAAAAGCAATATGGATAACTAAAACTTTCTCCGCTCTATTAATATGCCGTTGTTAAATCAACAGTGTCTTATGAATATAGAATGTAGAATAGTTATGTGCCACCTAAAATGAAATTCGCAGGATTAAAGAAACAGGTGTGTCGCCGCCAGTCCCGCGCAACGAGAGTGACCTGGATCCGGCAGCCAAGTATCATGTGGTGTCGCATGTGCAATACGTGACGTAAGTTTACAAAGTGCTTCCTTTTCCACAGATACTATTTTATAAGCGATATCAACTCTACAAATTCGTCGTAGTTATTTTGGGTAAGTACCGTAGTAACTTACACATGTAAGTTACTATAATTTTATCCACTACAATTTTATTATACTCGGTTCAGTTGGTAAAGTAATGGCGAGAGTGTGTTCATGTAGGTATTAGCTTAATATGCAACTAAGTCTGTCTCCACATTTAATTGGATGCAAATCCGCACACCGCTCCAGTGTCACTCGCAGCATACAGCGGCGTGGCGTGTGGATATGCATCAGTGTGATAACCACCTAACCTTAGGGCCGGTACTGGCCGGTACAGACGAACTGCAACCTGACTGCAATTTGTATGGTATCGGCCCTTATGGTGTGACCTTAAATTTTAATGAAGGCGTATGATATGCGGTAGGCCTAAAGAAATTTGTATCGTCTATAATCGTAATATATTTAGAATGTGCGCAAAAAGGGTTACGCAATTTGCGCAATAAATACTAAATAAATTTTAGAAACAAAACTTAAACGAATCTCAAAAACGTTTTATGATGTCAGTGAACAGCGGTGTGGGGTTGAATTTGTATTAAGTAGGTAGTTTAAGATGAGGAATAGCGAATGGAATAATTAAAAGAATACTTGTACAGTTACATCATGGTTACCTCGTACATAACATACGCAAAATCCGTATGATTAAATTTTTGGGGCCCGCGAATACGCGAGTACGAATACAAACATTATAAACTAATCTACCTATAGGTACAGTCATCAGCAATAGTATCTTACACAACTAGGACCGCAAAAATATATGACGCGCTCTTATTGCGCTCCAAATAAGAACGTGTCACATATTTTTGCGGCCCTAGTTGTGTAAGATACTATTGCTGATGACTGTACTAGCGAGGTATTAAAACTGTTTGCTTTTCTAGGTAATTGAACCAGTTCATTTGTACAAGTGTGTGTATTATTAAAGGATGACTCGAGACTCGAAATGTCAGGAGCCTCCGACATGTCATTTTTTATAGTTAATGGCTGATCGGTGATCACGTGGTGCTTTCCATAGAAAACGAAGCGCGCCGGAAGTTCCGGCCCGGCCACGGCCCGGTCTAGCGAGAGTCATCCTTAACACGAACCCATACCGAGTATTCAGTTCACGGAAATACCTGTTTAAGTAGGCTGATTTTCATCGACTTCTGAATAAGACTTAATTTTAACGATATTGACCAGTTTACTCCCGTGGAGCCTTCATTGTTCATGTAGGAATTCTGTAGGTAGTACAGCTGCATAAAGTGCATAACTCAGACCATCAAGAAAATATATATAAATAATACCTACTCTCGTTCATCTCCCTTAACTAGATTAACAGTTTATTTTTAACAAATTAATGATACAGTACAAGTCGAAACGCATTTTAAAATTAATAATCTTGTCCTGTTCGCGAAATTAAGAAAGCTGATGGAGCCTTAATAATATCTGAGTGTAACTTTTATCGACCAATAAGTAGGTACACCTCCGGCGTAGTTTTGACCTATACGAAAAGTGTATGTGGGTACGAGAGTACGCGAATGCATCCTAGGGTAAAATTTACTACTCTGCGTAGTGAATTTTACAAATCATACAGAACAACCTTTAATATGAAACCAATGCCGAAATGGAGAAAAAAAATTTTTTTTACTGTTTCATACATTCCGGCTGATCTATTAATGAATAAATATTATAGGACATTTTTATCTATGCTATTTTTTATTTTTTTATTATATCTATGCCGCTGATTTCTATGAGACAGCCAAATTTGTTTTCGCGATTTCGGCATTGAATAAATTCATTACACAGAATATGGCTGTTGAATTAAATACCATCCTGTATATAAGTGTATAGGATACAAGAGGTTAGGGTAGAAAACTGGAATTAGAATCTAAAATCTATTTATGACTCATTTGGAAACTTCGTTTAAACTATGACCATAACGTAAGCAATCCTAATTTGTATACGCAGACATCAATATGCACGACCTGCCGCTAATATACATAATAATCACTGGTTAACTTTCTCTTACCCCAGTTACCTGGTGTCTCACGTCCTGGAGTTCCAACTTCTACGGTCGCTGTGCAGAAGTACGAATCACTCTGGACCTCTGCACGAATGTTCCATCTACGGGCAGAAGGAAGCGGGAAAACTACTAAGGTGCGGAAGTCCTTGTGACCTCTGCATTAAGCATTAAGGAGCCTCCTTATATGCATTAAGGATAAGTATAATAATAAAAATTGTTGATGACAGGACAAAAGAGGTTTGTCCAAACAAAATTATTATAGTCGAGGTCCATCTCTCAAATATTTTGTCTGTCACGATAAATCTTTTTGAAACGCATAGTGTGGATTATAAGTTATAACTAAGAACTTTATTTGCGAATAATTTGTTGCATCATCACACTCGCTCAGTAAATGTGAAATTGCACGCAGGATTAGCGGGAGTTATAGAAAAAGCGTTCTCTCTAGGGAGTTATGAAGTTTCTAGTGCCATACTTAAGAGTTTTTTGTCTTTATACTTAATTTTTGTATCACAAGTGTGATGAAAAACATTGTATAAAACTTGGGGCGTAATAATATTGCAAACTCGAGTCTATAAATCGCTCCGGAAAGCCGTCGCGATTTAACTTACTCTCGTTTGCAATATTCAACTTACGCCCCATGTTGCGCAATGTACTATTAAACACATTGGGCAAAGCTCAGTGTGTGTATTTAGGGTTTATAATAGCCACTGTTACAAAAATACTACACTTCGAAAACTATATGTAGGTATTATATTTTCGAATATACCTTGAAAACCTTTGGTGTGACTTCCTATATAAGTAATTAAATTCATTTGATTCGTACGAGTAAATCTGTAATAATCCATTAGGATTTTTTGGGATTACGAAAAATAGGTTTTATTATTAAATAAAATAGTAGAAATGTGATATCAAATTTATAATTTTTTCAGTACCGGAATGTCACTTGGAGCAAGTCAAGATTGGCGAACGGTACTCGAAGCGATGACAGGTGAAACAAAATTGTCTACGAAAGGCTTTCTAGAATACTTCTCAACTCTACAAGACTTTTTAAAGGAAGAAAACATGAAACTGGCCAAAGATATGGAGGAAGACGATATGGATCAAAGCGCTCCCATCATAGTAGGAGTCGTGGTGTTTTGTCTGACCCTTCTCATTGTACTAATGTATTGCATTAAGAAGCATAGAGGCACAAATGTTCTATCTATGTGTGGACTAAGCAAAAACGGGTCTTTAGATATAGTAACGAATGAAGCGCCCCAAGGTAAGACGAATGAAATAGAAGGGATTGTTGAAGACAAAGTCTGAATAATAATTTTAATTGCAAAAACAGAAATACCAACGAGTCTTAGGATTGTTCATGTGTAGATTTCTCAAAGATTGTGCCACTATGTTAGATTAATTGTGTATTTATTGCATATGTATTGCAATTAGCATAAGATAAGGTTTTATTGTTTGTGTACGTTAATAAGAAAAAAAATCCTTTATTGATTGATGCATATACGTTTTTTACTTATTGTTCTAGAGTTTTATTCCTCATACATCTTCTTTAAAATTATTGTAATTATTCAGTCTTGACTTTCTTAAAAGGTAATTTTTCCAAAGAAACGTCCAGGAACCCTATTTAACCTTTCAAATTACAATCAGTTTTGACACACAGGCCAATACGAACATACACATTACAATAAAATTACATCAAACTGATGTTATTCAAATATGGGCGAGATCTGATGTCTACTCGGAGTAATTAACAGCGGAGACGCCATGTCTAAAATTTTCGGTACAAAATAGTCTGCCGTTTTTTGCGGGGGAGGGGCACATCAAATGTATAGGTACGTCATGTCAGATAAACGTCAGTCCATACATATGGTTGACCATTGGCCGCCTATTTTCGACAGAGGGGAATGCCTGTTAATGGCGGCTCCATTGTTAATTACTCCGAGGATGTCTATGTACATTCGAATTCCCCTGTTAGTTTCTTAAATAACGGTTACTAATAATTGATATGATCAGAAAAATGGGCTTTTGATTTATTGAATGCTTTTTGTAAGATCTAATAGATGTCAAGACGAAGCAGTTCATAACGCAACGACGTACCTACAGGCGATGGTAAGTCATCTAATTAATTATTTACCTAACTATAGAACACCTTTAACAAACCCAAAATAAGCAGAATATGAATGAAACAAAATTGGATATGCCAAGTCATGTCAATTAAGTCCCACAGAAAAGGATTTAACTACCTATTGGTGAATAATGAAATTTAGGCGTATAAAAATAATGTAAAGTTTACAGTAGGTGGTCCATGACGTAGGTAGGGTAGACTGTGATTACAATGAGTACCTAGTATAACGTTCCTCTGAATCTGACCTGTTACTGATTGAATACACAAGTTGGAGCTAATGGATTCTTAATAAATTCGTGTGGATTGACGGGTTGCCATATACAGGGATGGAAAATTCCTATGACCACAACACATTCACTTGCTTTGAGAAGACACTCATGGTCTCATTACACCTACGACATATTTGCACAAATTCGTACCAGCTCACCCAGAAATGAAACTAATATGTGCTGTTGATGTAGATGTCTAAGATGATGAAATGATTTAGGAATTCACAATTTTTCTGACTGACTTCTGTCAGTTGTAGACCTTTTCGACCGGCTTGATGGACAATGGATGATTTGTATGGACTAATATAGCAAAAGTTTGTTTTGTAACTTTGTGTAGAGAAAAGACTAAGTCTCTTTAAATAATAGTAGTCGGAACTTGGGTAATATTTTTCACAAAAATGTTGGGCATTTTTTTGCGATGCCGAAACAGCTCCAAAGGTCCAATCATCGGGAGTCAAAAGGAAAAGAAATGCGGCAATCGAACGTCACGCGGTCTGATAGTTTATTATCGCCATAGCCGATGCTCGCTAGTCGGAATGGACATCCGCTCATAACCGACTTGTCGAAATGGTTAAGAGTGTGAGCCGGTGCGAACTAACTGCAATCACCTAACTGTTACCGTTTGTAGCGAACGCGCGCGCAAGGGACAGCGGTCGACGCGCGAAATTTGCATAAATTCAAATTAAGTACTCAATTCGCAATACTAATGCGCTAAACCTGAATTGAGACCTTTGACATCAAACGGGACCTACAATTTCTAGTGACGTAGTGATGATATTTTGGTTGTGAGCAATTTCTTAATAAGGATAAGTGGTGAGTTGAGCTTCGATTGTAGATTTTATTGTAAATGAAATTTAGGAACGGAATGCTCGTTATGTATGATACCCGTGGATTACTGTATTAAAAACAAAATTTGATTCGCTTTCTGGGAGAAAAAACATGATAAAATGGAGAAAGATATCAAAAGGTATTGAATTTAACAAAAAAATTATACCCCTGACTAGTAAGCGTTATAGAAATATATATTATAAATGAATACAATTTTTCACGCTCCTGTATTATTTTCTCTGTTACTGTCGACAATCGGCCCCGCTTCTCGACATAACATCACTGTGTCAAATAACGCGATGTTTGTTTACATTGTCAATTACTCAGAAGGGAAAAGTTTCAATGCCAACTTACTATGAAAAATGTTATTTAGTGGACAATCTAACTTTTTAAGCGTAGTTTTTGTGAAAGTCGTTTCTTGTATCTTAAACATGAGTCAGTATATGAATTCGCTCAACATTTTGATGCTATTTTATAATAAGTAGTACTTAAGAGGACTTACATTTTTGTATGCACCTAAAGTCAATATTATTATGCATATCATGAAAGAACATTGACCACCTATTTACTTAGGTATTACATACTTAACTGCTTGATTTTCATAATATCTAATAATCTAACGTAATAGGCATGTTCTTTGGTTTGAAATATGAAGGTACGAGTACGACTTATCAATGATAGGTAATACCTATTATAGGATATATTTTACTAACACAGATGTTAACGCAGTTTCAACCTTACACTGTACGGCTACCACCAGTTTTGACATTGACAGATACGCTCGCGTCTACGTAAATTACTTTCTATACATCTCGCTTGCACTAATATGCGAGTACAAGCGAGATGCATAGAGAGTAAGTTACTTAGACGCGAGCGTATCTGTCAATGTCAAAACTGGTGGTAGTGGTTCTAATCAACTTACTCTTAACAAGCCCTGAAATGAGTTTTTAATAGAATTATGTTTATGTGAAAATTCATAAAAACAAATATCTAACGCCTACCTGAAAGTAATTATTGAAATAATTCTTCAAACTACATAAAATATCGCTAACTGTAATTTAAATAATATATTAGAGATTCTTATGTCATATCATATGTTATGAATAAATAAGTACCTACCTACTACTACATGATTACATCACACTGTCATCGCTACCATAACTTTTTAAAATTAGTGGGTACTTACAGTATCTAAATTAGTATAACAATGCGAGTACGTAAAATTGATGTTAATAGGTATTATAAATTATCATCATCATCATCATCTCAGCCATAAGACGTCCACTGCTGAACATAGGCCTCCCCCTTGGACCTCCATTCGTACCGGTTGGAAGCGACCCGCATCCAGCGTCTTCCGGCGGCCTAAATAAATTATAGGTATACTAATTTGTGGAAAATAGTTACCCGTAAATCGTCTACCTGTAAACTACGTTTGTCTTAAAGTGACATTCCATTTCCAACTGCAGCTGCAATACTGTTCATTTTACTATGGAAACGCGTCGCTGTCATTGTCAATTTCCATAGTAAAATGTAAAACAGTATTGCAGCTGCAGTTGGAAATGGAATGTCACTTTTACATTCATATCGTGCTGGAAACGTTAGAGCTTCATCTGTACCGAAATATGCAGTAAAGCCCCATGAAAATAACAAATCTACAATGTCCTTTATCGGGAGTCATTGGATGTGTTATAATATATGTATATTTTTCTAATATATGTATATTTTTGCAATCGCTAGTACTAGGTACAGTAGAAATGTTGCCCAGACCTGGAAAGTCTTTCGACAGACGTAGGAATAGGATACTGGCGCTTTTGGTTTCATTGCATTTTACGTAAATAGCATTAAGCCATTTTTTTCTCTTTGTTTGTCCTAAATTTCAAAACCACTTAGTCCAAAAACGCCTAATTGTAATTGTTTTTTAAATGGCTGAATGTCATAATGGCTTATTACGAGTATATCGTCCAAGTACAGTCGCCATCAGATATATCGGAGCGGTCAAGGTGTTCACAAATATCTGAACACGCCTCTATTGTCAATACGTTAGAGTGCGTGTTCAGATATTGTGAACACCTTGGCCGCTCCGATATATCTGATGGCGACTGTACCAAAATACACAAATGTTAAAAAGAATGCTGCGTCAAATGCCGAATTCCGATGGGACTTCTTATAAAAAAAAAGTATTTTAAGTTTAACTACTTATTATGAGTAATTTTATAACCTTTGTTGGTTACAAATATTTTTTCACCATGCCAGCTAGCTCTCTTGGCTGGTCAGAAAGTTGCATTTTACCACCACCACTCCTGTTGGCTCTTAACAAGTAATTATTAACAGTCTGCTGGAACTTAAGACGATAAGTAATATAATTAATGATAGATAGAGTTATAGTTTAGACTAGATACTCACGACATGTCGCGCTTGATGTGTTAAGTGACAAACATTATGTGAAATTAATTACTAAGAATATTGTCACATAAACTATTCAAACAGAAGACAAATAAAAAAGTTATAAGTAAAATACAACTAACCTCCGCCCACGACATCGATCATAAATAGCTTCGATTGTATTGACACAAAACAAAAATTGTTATGAAACTGTACCATCTTCATCATCATCATCTCAGCCTATATACGTCCCACTGCTGCTGGGCACAGGCCTCCTCTCGAGCGCGAGAGGGCTTGGGCTATAGTCCCCACGCTAGCCCAATGCGGATTGGGGACTTCACATACACCTTTGAATACCTTTGTACCATCTTATAATATACAATTTATGGCAAATAAACGAAATTCAATGAACTTTCGACCTTATTATATTATCATGTCAAGGGGTTGTATTTCAACGAAGCCTTTCTTTATATTTACTTATTATATTTAAAATTTCAAGGTCCTATATATATTAAACGGGATAGGCTCTGGGTCACTAAGTAACGGTACTAAAGTAAAGGATTTACATATTTTACCTATTAGTCTACCCTTTCGCCCGCGACATTGTTAGCGTGTAGCGCGTTAGTGGTTAAAACTTTTAACTTCATTTTTCAGTCAGTAATATCATAATACATATATCCAATTATTTTATTTTAATGGTGCGAAACAGAACGTCTACTGATGTAATTCCTACTACGGCATTTACGATCAGCTCTATCTTAATTAAGTGATTTTATCTTTTTATCTAGACACGCGGCAGCGTGTCAAGCCAAGTTCAAGCAAAGGAACTGGCTAGCCAGCGCCAAGTGTAATATTACACGAACCACTTGGTGCCACTTTTGACCCTTCTATAACTCAAAACATCTTTAACGTAAACACATAAAACTACGTGTGTTTAATTATATCCATAAGGACATCTAGAAGCCCAAATTTCATGAAGCTAGCTCAAACGGTTATAAAGATATGAAGGTCAAAAAGTCGTAAATTTTAAGACTGACTGACATACCTATAGTACCTAAACCTAACCTACTTCCAGATGACCTAGAAGGATGAAATTTGGAATCCAGCTCAGTTATTGTGTGAAAGCGTAGGAAAAAATCTAAAAATTAAAAAAAGTTATAAAATAGGGGGGGTCCCCATACAAAAAAAACCATTTTTTATTGTGACTGACATATAAGTACCTAAACCTAACCTACTTCCAGATGACCTAGAAGGATGAAATTTGGAATCCAGCTCAGTTATGGTGTGAAAGCGTAGGAAAAAATCTAAAAATTAAAAAAAGTTATAAAATAGGGGGGGTCCCCATACAAAAAAACCATTTTTTATTGTGACTGACATATAAGTACCTAAACCTAACCTACTTCCAGATGACCTAGAAGGATGAAATTTGGAATCCAGCTCGGTTATTGTGTGTAAGCGTAGGAAAAAATCTAAAAACAAAAAAAAGTTAATAAATAGGGGGGGTTCCCATACAAATTTCTTTTTTATTGTGACTGGCATATAGTACCTAAACCTAACCTACTTCCAGATGACCTAGAAGGATGAAATTTGGTATCCAGCTCGGTAATTGTATGTAAGCGTAGGAAAAAATCTAAAAATAAAAAAGTTAAAAAATAGGGGGGGTCCCCATACAAAAAACCTGTAATACGCGCTAAACAACCGGCCAACGGTGTGTCGTTGGCGGCGCGCGGCACCACATAATTAATACAAAGAACAGAAGTAAAAAACATGCAGCGGAAACACAAGAAAAAACATTAAATCTCAATACCTGCCTAGTTTTCTTTACAAAAAGTATTGATATCCCATCAAAAACATAAATGTAAAAAAGGAGAGCCAAGTTCAATACAAAAATTATGCTTGGCTGTGGGGTTCGCCGCAAAAAGAATGGAGATTTAAATGAGTGCCAAGTTCTATGCAAAATCCAAATATGTATTTATAGGAACAAAATAACATTATAAACAAGTATTAAACTCTATTTCTTTGCTTTATTGGATACCTATAACAATTGCTGTTATTTAAAAAAAATGTGAGATCTTAAAGTAGGTTAGATTTGGCTTGGCCAGTTTTTATCAGACTTACAAAATATATATGTTGAATAACTTTATAAAATGACTGATGTAATGAAAACTGGCCAAGTCAAATCTAACCTGCTTTAAGATCTCGCATTTTTTTTAAATAACAGCAATTGTTATAGGTATCCAATAAAGCAAAGAAATAGAGTTTAATACTTGTTTATAATGTTATTTTGTTCCTATAAATACATATTTGGATTTTGCATAGAACTTGGCACTCATTTAAATCTCCATTCTTTTTGCGGCGAACCCCACAGCCAAGCATAATTTTTGTATTGAACTTGGCTCTCCTTTTTTACATTTATGTTTTTGATGGTAGTATTTAACTATATGACCTTAATCACCATTAAATACTACCGAACTAAGGGTAAATATTATGTGTAGGAACCTGTATTTTAACTCGACACAAATAACGATAGTCAAGTAAGTACCTAATTAAACTAGATACGTGAGAAAAAGTGATATTATTCATTTTCCATAAATACTCGTAGCACGGGTAAACTACTTTAGTTGTAGGTAGGTATGCAAATAAACCAGCTTATTCGGAATAAGAAGTTCATGGCTCTTGATAAGAATTTTATCATCTACAAAAATACCTGTATTCACAGTGGTTACTGGTAAAATTCATTTGGCAGGCAGTTTCAGTTCGCAAAATTCTTTTTTTATAATCATCCAAACCAAAACAAACCTAGGTACTGAGTAGGTACAAAAAGTTATATTTATAACTTATAAGCAAATAATGTTCTTAGTGAAGGTACGTATTTTTACACGACTGCCCAAACAAAAAAGAGTGTATTGTTTTTGTTCGTTTGTTTATTTGTCAATTTTGAAATCTTTCTATTATATATACTATTTAAAGCCGTAACACACTACCGCACCGCACCATGGTCGCGATGCGGTGCGGTAGTGTTACGCTATTAAATTAAAACCGAACACGGAACGTGAAACCTACTGTTTGCAATGCAGTCGTATTATACTCTTTTTCACAAAAATAATAGCCTATTTCTCTTTTTATAACATCGCAGAGCGGTTTCGTTTCCTGCTCTAAATGTTTACTTTGGTCTATTTTTGCAATTTACCTTAACCTTGTCCACATGATTTGGTATTGGAAAGGCTAGATCAAAGTTCTTGTTTATTTTTAGCAACCTACTTACCATGTATGTTTTAGCATTATGTCTCGTAACTGTAGCTGTGTACAGGCCCGGATTTAGAGACCTAGGGTCCCTAGGCACTTGGTATGGAACTTAGAGGGGGCTTCTGCATCTGAAAAACCATTGCTAGGTTGCCTGGGCCCCTTAGGCCCGGGCTTTGTGAGCCTAAACGGTACTTAATCCGCTTCTCCGGTGAGCAAAAATTTTATCAATTTTTGCACACAAAGAATTAATTATTATAATGTGACTTCAGATTATTCTCTCACTCTCACTGAGCGTGAGCAAGACGGCTGTGCGGCCCGGGACCGCGGATATAATAATTTCTGAATTGTTATTTTATTTTTATTTTTTTATGTTTTAGCTTGTGTACAAAAATTATTACAATTTTTAAATGGGTCGTGTTAGACCTACCTATGTTCGTAATTTTTTTCTATTGAGCGAATGTTGTTCAGGTAATCAGGTTTCGCATCGATGAATTTATTAGAGAAAGGTGTCACGATTGCTGTTCATGTTTTTTGGCAACTGTGTTATGAAATTATGATTTAAAAACAGTACGATTTAAAAAAAAACTGTTGGCTGCACCTTAACATGTACTACGAGTACCTACATATTTTTGAATGCCAGTACCTGAGTCTCGTGTAGATTCAATACCAGCGAAGGTTTACGCGGTGTTCAAGGTGATACGCGAGTCTGATGATGATATAGCCAGCAATTTTCGACCTCTCATAGTTTAAAACATCCACATCATGCCTTCAAAACATTAACTATTGACCTCGTGCCGATTTGAGATGGGTATGTTCTTGAGGATCGATTAACATTTGTACCTGTACCTGCACAACTTAATTTGAAGTTATATTTAGAGTCAATTACGAGTAATGTCTTCTTATTTAAAGCACAGTAGGTATTGAACTTTGTTTTTCATTTTGGCGACATAGGCGTAGTGGTAAAGAGTCTGTTAAAGAATTTGGGACATGGATGGCGACAAGTACAGAAATAAAATTACACAGATATATTATCAACATAACATTCGATATAATCGACTTAACATGCAGTTTCAAGTTACGAGATTAATAATTATTATTGTATTATGTTACCGTTATAACTTGTTTTAAGTTTAATCGCCTTTTCTCCAGTAAAAACTAGTTTCTCTAAATTTTTATTCAGTTTGAGTTAGTGGTATTAATTATACTTTGAACTGTTCTTTGTTTGTCCAAAATATTTTAGTGTTTACTATGTAAGTTCATTAATTAGTGAAAACTAGTATATACTACAAAATCGCAAGATAGGTGCGACAACGAGCAAAGCAATAGTTATTTGTTTTACAAGGGGGCAAAGTTGTTGTTTAACCGCTCGTGCTAATATTGATACCCGAGCCAGCGAAAGATTCCAAAATGGAATCTTGAGCGTTGCGAGGGTTTCAAAGCACGAGGGTTAAACAAAATTTGCTCCCGAGTGAAACACAAAATTTTTCACTACGCCAACTTGAAGCAAATATTAAATGTAATATATCGAACATAATTTTTAAGAAAAAAAAACCGACTTCTATGGGGCCCGGTGAAAGATTATGGTAGATGGTGCACTATGTAGAAAATGAGGTAAAACCAGTACCTACTGTCTAGTAGCATTTCGTTTCCGTAAGGGTCGTAGTTATCTAGCCTAACCTAACCCACTTCTCTGATAGCAGTTCGGTTCTGTGAGGATCGTAGTGCGAACCTAATCAAACCCACTTTTCTAGTAGCATTTCGTTTCTGTAAGACTCGCAGTTCTAACCAAACCTAACCCACTTTTGTTCGGTTCTGTGAGGATCGCAGTTCAAACCTAACCTAACCCACTTAACGGCGCATGCGGTGCGGTGTACGGGAGTTTGAGCGGGAGGGGTTTGGCATCATCATACCCACATTTTATGGTAGGTAATCATAGTGGTTTATTTAGTTTAGGCATCATAGTGGTTTTCCGGGTCAAGGTCCGGGTCTCTGAGTCAGAGTCCGGGTCCGAGTCCCGGTCCAAGTCCGGGTCCGAGTCCGGGTCCGAGTCCGGGTCCGAGTCCGGGTCCGAGTCCGGGTCCGAGTCCGAGTCCGGGTCCGAACCGGATCCGGGTATGAGTCCGGGACCCAGTCCAAGTCAAAATCGAAATTCGAAATCACCAAACATGTACTATGCGTCGTTGAAGAGTTCTGTTCTGATCATCATCAGCAGTTCCACTTCAACAAATGCAACAGTTTTTAATGTAAATGCTTGATTTTATGATGAAAATACAAAAAATTCTATACGTATGCCTTTAAGATTTGAGGACTTCCCTCGATTCCTTATGGATCCCATCATCAGAACTCGAGCTTGACAGAAATGTGGCTTAAAAACTCAACTTGCTTAACAAACATAACGAAGAGGACAAATCGCCAAACATGAACTATGCGTCGTTGAAGAGTTCCGTTCTGATCATCATCAGCAGTTCCACTTCATCAAATGCGACAGTTTTTAATGAAAATGCTTGATTTTCTGATGAAAATACAAAAATCTCTATACGCATGCCTTTAAAATTTGAGGAGTTCCCTCGATTTCTCATGGATCCCATCATCAGAACTCAAGCTTGACAAAATTGTGGCTTAAAAACTTAACTTGCTTAACAAACATAACGAAGAGGACAAATCGCCAAAGGTGAACTATGCGTCGTTGAAGAGTTCCGTTCTGATCATCATCAGCAGTTCCACTTCATCAAATGTCACGTTTTTGAATGTATATGCTTGATTTGTTGATAAAAACACAAAAATCACCATATGTATGCCTTTAAGATTTGAGGAGTTCCGTCGATTCCTCATGGATCCCATCATCAGAACTGGATTTTGACAAAAACGGGACCAATCTGTATGCATATACATACAAACAAAAAAATAATTTTCAAAATCGGTCCAGTAATGACGGAGATATGGAGTAACAAACATAAAAAAAAAAAAAAGAAAAAAAATAAAAAAAAAAAATAAACATACAACCGAATTGATAACCTCCTCCTTTGGGATTTGGAAGTCGGTTAAAAATTAAATCAAATCAAGTCCAAATCAATGTTATTAAATATTTATAATCCAAAATCATTATTTAAAAGTCAATTCTACCAGCAAACATATAAGAAAACAACTCAACATTTGCATTTCATTACTTTGCCTCACATGTGAATAAAATGCAACTTTGCTATCAGTTTTTGAAGTGCAAAGTAAGCCTTTCCGAGCTGGTGTGGTGAAAAGTATATTATGTATGTTAGTGTATAAGGTAAGTATGTACTTGTAAAGTATTCAAGTAAATTTATAATATGTGACGTCCCAGAGGTAAAGGTACCTTATGGCGGTTGGCGCTTACGCTATTATTAACGTCGCTCCAATATTATTGCGGCGCTATGCGACGTAAGCGCCAGCTGCCATAAGGTACCTTTTTCCGTGGAACGTCACACATGGACATACCATACAGTAGCATCTAACAACATCAAAACACGCGCTTAAAAGATTACTGTCATTATAGATTTGATGTGGTTTTATACCTATTTATATTGGAAAAAGCAGGATGCTTTAGTCTTTACGCCATGGCAATTTTAATGTTTTGTGTTCATCTGTAAAGAATGAATGCAAAATACGAGTAAGACTTAAATGCGATGTTATCTCCCTTTAATGACATTTGTATGGCCTTGTCCCAGGCTCGCTATTGTTGTTCCACAATTGCTAAGTAGTTGATCATGCTCTTTCATACTACATGTGACTGAATTAAATTACTTAATTGTATGTTCACATTCAATACCTTTGGTACATCCTAATCGTGTCGTGTTGTTTAGATTATTATTTTAGATTTTTGGGAGTTTAACGCGAGAAAAAGATATCTCGAATTTTCGTTAAGCCGACCACTGACTAACAGGCCGCCGGATGATGCCGCCTGTCAGTTAGAACATAAATTTGACAGTTCCGAACACCTGACCGGCTGGTATCGTCCGGCGGACTGTTAGTCAGTGGTCGGCTTTATAGTCAAAAACTCAGGATTCTAATCGATACAGTGCCTCAAGAAAGGTCTCTAAATTGCTAATTAAATTTATAGCACCTTAAATCGCTAAACATTCCGTCTCTGGTTAGGTTCTTTAATAGGGCGGCAAATATTACAAAACTTGATTATTATATCGATTAATCAAATCATCCCCATATACCTATTCCCACTCTATTTCTATTATGGGAGCTTCATTGTAACGTTGAGTAAGTAATAGGCACATCGTACTAAAACCTTTGTAAGTTAAATTAATTGACTTGAAGATGCCCAATAAAATAACTTTTTGCTGTTGTATTGGTTTCCTATAAATAAAATGCATAATTAGCTTTTTTGTGAAAAAGACCTTTATATTGTTTAAACTAAGGTTACCAAAGAATTAAACAAAGGTTTTTACTATCGTCACAATCTTTTGAACCTTAATAGTTATCGCAGACGATTATTATTGATTTACGTTAATTGATTAGTCAGTTGAGTGAATAATAAAAAAAGTCTAAAATACAAAATATTCTATAAACACAGGAATATACGAGTATACTCGTAAATAAACACGATCACGTTATTTCACGACGGTTGACTTTTATATACGAAGTCAGGAATCTGAACAAAGTATTTTATTTATCAATTAAGTGGGCAATTCAGAAAGTTATTATAAGGAACGTGCGCGTTTGAGGGGAGGGTAAAAAAAAACGTTAAGTATATAATATGTAATATGTATGTATTATCTACTACAGTTTATGAGATTACAGGGTATTTTAGTATGACCAAGTATGACCTAAGTATTAATTCCTTAATTCATATAATTTTACTAATGTCCAGTTACATTAGTCGGAAAATGTTAACAGCCATATCAAATCATATAAAATATATTATTATAGTCTCGTAATTCGCAAACTCGTTAACGTCGCCACACAGGTCGCAAAAACTTTGAAAAAAGTGAGTACTTATGTGAATAAACAACAATAGAGATTGTTAATATCCTGTTCCAGCATTTATTCGAATCTTCGTGACGGTTTTAATTTAAAGCTATTTTAAATCGAGTTGTTTATTCTAAGTACATAAGTTTAATTTACCTATGCCAATGTAAGTGTGTACATAACTATTTAGTATTTACCTAGGTGTCTTCGACCTCAAACTCAATATCTTCATTTACTATATTCAATATTCCATCTTTTCAGAATCACAGGCTTCGAAATATATGTATTCATATTAATTGAGAGAGATATTAGCTATTTAACTAGAGACCTGAGAGTTTACCGTGAAAATCGAAATTTCGTTACCTGCCTCTCTATGACGTCATGCTCCGTGGAAACCCCACTGTCTGTTTTGTGATTTATTGAAACGTAATGCTGATGTACACAATATGTACTGAATTAGTACATGCTTCAAAAAAATTGTACCTCAATAGATCGAGAGTACAATAAACTCAATTCGGACTTGCTGCAGAGCATCTCCCCATGCAGCAGCCCCAAAATTTAATTAAAGAAAAATCACGTAAATATGCGTGTTTTTTAGCAATTAAGACGCCGAAAAAAATTTTACTGCGGTTTTTAACATTGAATGAGTTAGCCATGGCTAGTTAATAGCTTATTAACTCTATGGCTAGAATATGCAAGTGATTGAGAGGCAGAGGGCCTACCGCGAACCACGTTCGATGTTTTGCCTTTCTATCGCACTTATACATTCGTATGTAAGTGTGACAGGGAGGCAAGACGTCGAATGTGGTTTTCGGTAGGCCCTCAGATAACGAAATTACGTTTTCTTTTTTATTTTCACCGTAGGCTCTTTGATCCCTGCATAAACACACACGAACACTTGCCGGTTGCCAAGTAGTATGGAATTATAAGTCAGGGGACTACCGCTAAAACCAAAATTCGCAAATTGCGGAGTTCTTTCTCTTTTACCCTAATGAAGGGGTAATCAAAGCGACAGAGAAAGATGCCCGCAATTTGCGAATTTCGACTTTCGCTGTAGGCCAGCAGATGTCACATTGCTTGCTCTCTGGACCCTACTCATGCTAACTATGGGAAGTCCCCGGAATATTTGGGCTTAAAATAAGTACATATTTAGCACTTAATTAGGTAGGTAATACTAACTCGACTTTGGATGTGCATTTTCACACATTTCGGTTTTTCCTGACTATACTCTGTATCTTTAGGTACTTAAATAAAAGTAAACAAATAATTTGTACATTTTCGGGTAGTTAAAAATTTATTGGTTAACCAACCAAATATAAAAAACCGCCTGAATCTGTCAATGAACGACGCCCCTGTTTCACCAACGTGACAGGTGCGACGAATTGTAAAATCACTGTTGCTGACGTCACAGGCATCCATGGGCTACGGTTACCGCTTACCATCGGGCGGGCCGTATTCCTGTTTGCCACCATCATTGTATTATTAAAAAAAAACTTTATGATATCGGAAAAAAACAGATATTTCTCTTGCTAAGTTTATGACAATTGTCACAAGAAACACTACAATTGTCACGAAATTCCGACATATAACTCATTACCTGTCAAGAATTACCTACAATTCTTCTAAATCTTTGACAATTGTCAGAAACTTCGCAGGAGAAATATCTGTTTTATTCCGATATAATAAAGTTTTTTTAAATAATACAATGATGGTGGAAAACAGGAATACGGCCCGCCCGATGGTAAGTGGTAATCGTAGCCCATGGATGCCTGTGACGTCAGCAACAGTGATTTTACAATTCGTCGCACCTGTCACCGATGTGAAATTGGGGCCGACTTTAACCTACATTATTTGATCATGTAATGTTTTTATCCACCCTCAACTGGCTTAAGGAGCTATCTATTTGAGGGTAGATTTTGTTTACTTTTATTTAATTACCTACCTAAAGATACAGACTATAGTTTGAGACTTGAGTAGTATACATAATAATGTGATAATTAGTTGTTACAAAAAGTTAATATTTGTGTAGTAGGTATAATGTCTAATGTCGATGGACACATAGCCAGGAAGACTTGAGACAACCTGGAAAGCTTATGGTTCGGTGGAAGGAAAGAGAGTCAGTCCAACGCGGTGGTCCGACCAGGTTAGCAAATGGCCGCGCTTGTGTTAGGCACGCTAATTGCTAGAGTTAGACCAAGAAAAGTATGCAACGATGCAGTCCGTCTGTATCGGCCCTAAAAAGCTTGGTGAAGGCTTATGTTAACATCAAAAAGTGCCGGAGAAAGGATAACTCACGCTAGACCAGGCCGGGGCCAGGCCGGAGCTTCCGGCGCTTCGTTTTCTGAAAGCGCCGCGGGATTACCGATCAGCCGTCACAGAAAATGACATGTCGGACGCCTCGGCCCAGGCGCGGCCCGGTCTACCGTGTCATACTTAAGGTGCTTTTAAATAGGCAAGCCGGTGGGAATCATATATCCACTCTCATTGGAACTAGTCACAGTCACAGGATCTCATGCAGGCATCTAAGCCAATATTGAATACCTATCCTACAACTTATGGCGGGGGCTTTTAAATGTTTGTACTGCCTGCCCTCTCGGTATCGAGGTTTGTTACGATGTGGCGACGTAGGTATATTTCTATATTTTTATAAAACATTACAACCTTACGCCAAAATCCCCGCATCGCATTATTACATTCGACAGCGTGCAATGACATAGCACTATTAGATATGTAAAATTGGCTGTGTGATTCCGGCCTATGGTCGCGACTTGTCGGACATGCGTTTATGTGACGACACCGGCTTTTGTGAGGTCGCCCGCACAATACGAGTAGGTACAACGGCGCGACAAAAACTTGACAACGCGATGTCATCAAATCGACCTTGTTCGGCTGATTCCGCGTTCATGATTAAGAATGAATGCCAAAGTTGGCGGAATGATTCGGCTAAATATTGCTAGCTTCGTCTAATAGGATTGATTAACGTCAGATTAATTGATTGGTGAGGCATCAAAAAAGTTCATAATCATAATTTCCTAGCAAAGTCGGTATGTATGCCGTAATTCTGACTTATAACAAACAAAGTTTTGTACGGAACACTAAAAACTACAAAATTTCTAAAGGTGAATGAAAATAATTTATATACGATATAATCGGTGTTTACATTGTCCACAGAGTTAGATAACATGCTACTAGCCTAACACTACGACCAAAATGGACATAGGTAAAACCCTTTGTTCGCAATGTAAAATATTTTAACTTACCTACTAACAGAGTATGAATCTGTCTGACAAGAAATTCATTTACATCGAATACCTATTATGGTCAACGTGTTCTGCGTTGAGAAGCAAGGGCTTTTACTTGTATTTTCCCCATGCTTAGCACAGACCTACGTCCGACTGCCGAAGGAATTTAAACATAGAACCCGTTGACCACGAATTCGAAGTAAATAAATGGATTCCCTAACGAGGTAAATTGATCTCTAATAAACATGCATGTCCACCTCGAGTGACCTTTCCAGAGACAAAATTGGACCAAGCACCATTTTGTACGGGTACAAGTGGAAGTGACCCATGTTTGAAATTCGTTTGACTGACCTGACAGCTTATTTGTAGTTATAGGACAATCAAAGAATTTAATTTTCGTACCATTGTGTTTCAAAACGTGTAACTTTTATCCGTCGCGATAGAAGCAAACACTTTGAATACAAAGGTGCTAAGCTATAATAGTACTGCTGTGTCAACATAAAATGATTACATAGTTAGTTTACTTCTGGATATCTAAATAATATTCCATGAAGAATATTTCCATGATTAACAACATTGTTAATTAGTTAGTAATATTATACAAATACGGTGCAGGTGAGCACAAACACGTAGTATTTTCTAATCTAAAACACGTACAATATAAACCTTTATCATTAGTACGTGTAATAAACTTTTTCTTCTCTTTGTTCCAACCATACAGAAAAATAAACCAGAGACATTAAGATATGAACATATAGGTTTAGATAAAAACAAGTAAAATACTGACATCTTAATTTACTTTGTGCTTTAGTGAGTAAATAGTTATAGAAAAAAAATGCTGATTTAAACTGCACCTACTTAAACCAATCTCCGGGAAGCAATCAATGAACGGAACCAGAACCATTTAAACTCCATTGTGATGCAACATTAAGGCTTTGCTATAGGTACATCCGTGTCGTATCTCCTGCTTGTAAAAATGTATTTACACGTGCAAACACAACAAAAATACCCAGTTTATACGTCACTCGGGTGGAAACAACGATGCCCCAACAGATAAAACCATTGTACCTAGGTAAAGTTAATTCTGGCCAACTGGCAACGACGATTACGTTAAGTACCTTCCGAGCCAATAATGAAATGATTACTGCGTCCGGTATTAGATCTATTAGTGCATTTGTAATCAGAAGCATAAAGTGTTTGAAAGAAGCGCATATAACTAGGCACCATTGACAGTATGGGGCAAGCTTATTCGGATAATACAAACTAGGAAATAATTTTTTAATCATTGATATTTTTCTTTTACAGATAATGGCGGTCGAAACCAAAGCCACGGAAAAAAATCTTAATATTAACGGCAATGACTTAAATGGAACACTCGTAATAAGGAATAGCTTTAACAAATGTAAATCAAACAAAGAAAGTAATGAAAAGACAGAAAACATTGACGATGGCTGGAAAGACTTGGATATTATACAAAAGGCGAGACGGATGATTTCTCTTATTACGGTGGAACCAATTCTCGCTTGCTATGTGATGCCATCTGTACTTTCAGCATTGGCTACACAAAACTTATATTTAGAAAAAGCATGTAGAGTGAATCTTGGATTTGAAGGTCATGTATGCGATGCTTTGACACGTAGAGAAACAGCCAACTATACGTTCGAAGAAGAGGCTGTCCAAACGCTGGTAGCATCGGTCGCCGGCTGGAAAACTGTGCTTCAATCATTTTTGCCTTGCGGAATCCTAATATTCTTGGGCGCCTATAGTGATAGAGTGGGACAGAGAAAATTTTGTATGCTCCTACCTATAATCGGAGAATTTTTAACAAGTGTCGGACTTATTGTGAATACTTTCTTTTTCTACCAGCTTCCTGTGGAAGTAGCAGCAGTGACTGAAGCTATATTTCCTGCTCTTACAGGAGGCTGGGTGACAATGTTCATGGGAGTGTTCAGTTATATAGCAGATGTGACAACAGAAGACCAACGGACGTTGCGAATAGGAGTTGTAAATCTTTTCTATTCCTTGGGAGTGCCAGTGGGAGCTGCTCTAAGTGGGATTTTGGTGCGAAAGATAGGGCTGTATGGAGTGTTTTCCTTAAGTGCAACGCTTTACATCCTTAGTTTTATGTACGGATTCTTCAGGATCAAGGAAGTGAAGAAACCCGACACAAATGTGGTGAGTAAGATAAATAGCTAATAGGTTTATTCAAAATATTAATCACATTTCCATAATCGTGATAGATTCTCTTGTCAATTAGTGAAATGCAAGTCTTCTGACAAAGGTCGACTGTATGAAAAGATGCTATGGCCTTTTATATTCTTGTTATGTTTAGTGCTGGTTTGCATACGTGTTTATTTAATTGATGGCCTTATCTTGTGCATTTGAACTTAGCAGCACCGAGGTGAGCGGGCGCAGAGACCGCTCACTGAATGCAGTTGTTGAGTGTATTAATAACGGCAACTAAAATTATTACGTGATGATAATTATGACAATCAACGTTTTGTATCTGTTTTCATAATGTAATTTCTGAGTCTTATTGTATTCATGAAGAATATAACAGTTATACGTTGGTAATAATTAAATAAAAAACCTAGATAAACTAATAGGTAGGTAATTAATTACGAAGCCAGTCCTCACGAACGAGGCAAAGCAGACATAGCGTATTTATATTTAAAAAGCAGCCAAGAGCATGCTGGGCCGTGTTCAGTGTAGGGTTCCGTAGCTAACCTTCTGTCACAAAAGGCTGCCTTGAACATCGGCTAAACGAGAAGTAGCCTTTGAATAGATTTTCAATATAACACACTTAAAAGTTTTGTTACTGTTCATAGATTTAATTCAAGGGACGACAGATAAGGGTCAACAGAGAGAGAAAGTTATGTTTCAATTCTTGATATTTAGGTATACGCATTCTTAGGAAAAACGGTCTTGACTGACGCACGGATGAGGACATCATCCTATACAGGTTCCTTTTATTACCTATTTTAGGTACGGAACCCTATAAAAGATATTTAAAGCAAAACTGCAGGACGAGTATGCTACGGGCTCCACGCTATTAGCTTAGGTTATCCGCTATTGAATACAGATTTAAGTAAATTTACTGGCATTAAATTTGCAACAATGTAGAAGAAAGTAAGCTAAAACTTAGACATGTTTAATAAATATTCTTATTGCACAAACACTGTTTTGTGTGCGACGACGCTGTTTATGGGTACCTAATGTAACTAAAAGTTGCATAATACGTCTTTATGTAGACATGTCGTGTAATATTGGGTTTCCGTATCGGAGCGTGCGGTAAATATTGATTTGTAACTAAGTTACCAACAACTTTCGATTTATGAAGTTTAATTTGGTTTTATGAAAATATACATATGAAATTAATGAGCCGACATAAAATGGAGGTGCTGCCGCAAGAATACCAATTTGTGGCGTTATTATTCGCGTTTGGGGCACTTACTAATCTTACTATCAGCCCCCATAGCCTATTCTGACATTTCTGACGGAATGTTAACTACGGAACCCTGAGCACTGAGCATGGCCTGACAGTTTTTTTTTTAATTAGAGCGCTCTAATATCACCATCAATCGGAAATTAGAGAATTAAATTGGAGATTGACGCCATTACTTTTCTGACCAAATTGGTCGATTTGATCATCCCGTCTGGACCGGTTTTTAATATAAACAATCCTACTAGTACCTATCGGAGAGTTATTTCTGAATAGGTAGTTTTCCTACTCCTGTAATTAACACGATTAAAAAAAAAGATATTTATTTCTTGTTACGGGGCCTGTTTAAAGCTGTTATGTAGAATGTAGAATAAAATATGGGTAATAAATATTTCTTTGTTATGTATTTTATGCACTTGACATGAGCATAATCGATTAAGAATCCATGATTAGTTTATATAACAGTTTTTTCACTCTCTCGGATTGTTATTAATAATACATGGATATTAGTAAATATTTCGTCGCCAGTTTGTGATTTAAAATCAAACATTCAGGCAACAAAAAAGTAATCATAATACCTACCAATGCTCTTGTATCTATAACAATTTCATTATTATTATTTGTTTGTCCTTTCCGGATCTCGGGACCATGGGGTCCCGGACTTTTGGGAGGCGTGCGTGGGGCCGAAGCCAACAGCGCAGAGGCCCTTTAAGACAATTTAATCTAAAAGCAAGGGATACACGTGGCGGATACCATCCCCGAGCGCACAATATGATACATCCGGAGATGGTCCCCGCCAGGTGCAAAGACTATTGCAGTACAGCACTTTTGTGCTGCGATGGGAACTAAGGTCATAGGCTATTGATTTGAATGTTGGATGGACTGGATATCGGGCTATGGGATGAGACTAGCGGACACCTGCCGTGACAATCAGTCTCAATATTGTTAAAGACAGGTGGTGACTCGCCAACTCATTGAGTGGGCCCCGCAATGGCCGCACGCACAGTGCGACAACAGGGCAACACTTTGGAGTGGCTGTAAAGTTGTCGAGAGGTGAGTCTGCGGTGTGCCAGATCCCGGTAATCCGTTCAGCAGGCCGCCGGCGTTATGACATTTTACACTTCCAACCTGGAGCATAGGTCCCGCTCTTGCGACTCCACTCTGGCCGGCCGGTCAAGGCAAGCACAGAGGCGAGGGCCAGATGAAAGTGCCCTCTGGAATAGGGGTCCGCGGTGTCGCCACTCACCGTCAGCTCGCCACAAGCTGCCCCCGCGGGGTCATTATTATTATTATTCTCTTTATTCATCATTCTTCTTAGGCTAGGGTTTTTATAATATGAATATAAAAGTAAAATATAAAAACACTTACAAAACAATAAAAAATACATATAAACATATTATATAAAAACCTAACCTAGGGTGCCGCCGGCAGCGGGGCAGGGTCCAAGCTGCCGGTGGTCAGGGCCGCATGGAATCGACCTACTATACACGCCGTGTCCAAAATTACCGCCTTCTGCATCTGACCCTTGATCCAACCACCCAATCATTGTTTTAAATGGCATCCTAGCATAAAGGTGCTTAAAGTAATGACGTAAAACACAAAGAATTACTTAATAATTTTATTAATTTTCGCTAGGCTTGGTTTTCCATTTCTTTGGTCAGAAGTGTAAGTAAACAATAATTTTTAAGAAAAAAAAAACCGACTTCTGTGGGGCCCGGTGAAAGATTATGGTAGATGGTGCACTATGTAGAAAAGGAGGTAAAACCAGTACTTTCTAGTAGCATTTCGTTTCCGTAAGGGTCGTAGTTATCTAGCCTAACCTAACCCACTTCTCTGATAGCAGTTCGGTTCTGTGAGGATCGCAGTTCGAACCTAATCAACCCACTTTTCTAGTAGCATTTCGTTTCTGTAAGACTCGCAGTTCTAACCAAATCTAACCCACTTTTGTTCGGTTCTGTGAGGATCGCAGTTCAAACCTAACCTAACCCACTTAACGGCGCATGCGGTGCGGTGTACGGGAGTTTGAGCGGGAGGGGTTTGGCATCATCATACCCACATTTTATGGTAGGTAATCATAGTGGTTTATTTAGTTTAGGTATCATAGTGGTTTTCCGGGTCAAGGTCCGGGTCTCTGAGTCAGAGTCCGGGTCCGAGTCCCGGTCCAAGTCCGGGTCCGGGTCCGGGTCCGGGTCCGGGTCCGGGTCCGAGTCCGGGTCTGAGTCCGGGTCCGAGTCCGGGTCCGAACCGGATCCGGGTATGAGTCCGGGTCCCAGTCCAAGTCAAAATCGAAATTCGAAATCACCAAACATGTACTATGCGTCGTTGAAGAGTTCTGTTCTGATCATCATCAGCAGTTCCACTTCATCAAATGCGACAGTTTTTAATGTAAATGCTTGATTTTATGATGAAAATACAAAAAAATCTATACGTATGCCTTTAAGATTTGAGGAGTTCCCTCGATTCCTTATGGATCCCATCATCAGAACTTGAGCTTGACAGAAATGTGGCTTAAAAACTAAACTTGCTTAACAAACATAACGAAGAGGACAAATCGCCAAACGTGAACTATGCGTCGTTGAAGAGTTCCGTTCTGATCATCATCAGCAGTTCCACTTCATCAAATGCGACAGTTTTTAATGAAAATGCTTGATTTTCTGATGAAAATACAAAAATCTCTATACGCATGCCTTTAAAATTTGAGGAGTTCCCTCGATTTCTCATGGATCCCATCATCAGAACTCAAGCTTGACAAAATTGTGGCTTAAAAACTTAACTTGCTTAACAAACATAACGAAGAGGACAAATCGCCAAAGGTGAACTATGCGTCGTTGAAGAGTTCCGTTCTGATCATCATCAGCAGTTCCACTTCATCAAATGTCACGTTTTTGAATGTATATGCTTGATTTGTTGATAAAAACACAAAAATCACCATATGTATGCCTTTAAGATTTGAAGAGTTCCGTCGATTCCTCATGGATCCCATCATCAGAACTAGATTTTGACAAAAACGGGACCAACCTGTATGCATATACATACAATCAAAAAAATAATTTTCAAAATCGGGCCAGTAATGACGGAGATATGGAGTAACAAACATAAAAAATAAAAAAAATAAAAATAAAAAACATACAACCGAATTGATAACCTCCTCCTTTGGGATTTGGAAGTCGGTTAAAAACACATTGCTTTGCCCTTCGTATTAATCTTGTGCAATAAAAGCCGTACATGGGAAATTACGGGCAAAGAAAACATAATGTATATACCATAATTTAGTCTAATTATTCCTATTATCCTCTACGCATGAGCAGCGAGCCATTATATACTTCCAGAAGCCCAAACTTCTTTGTATTTGAATACCAATACAGGCACTTACTCGTAATTCAGTAAGTTTACATTATGATCTGTGTCGACTGTGTCGTTTTCCTTCATATTCTTATTTTTGATATTGGTTGATAGGTATATTGACATTTATTGCCCATTTTTCCGTTGTCAATTAGGAACCCATTATATTTTCGCCATGTCTATCCGTCTGTCTGTCCGTCTCCCCGAGGCTTTGCTCCGTAATGGTTAGTGCTAGAAATCTCCAATTTGACATGGACATATGAATCAATAAATCCGACAGTCGTTACAATAAAATCTAGAAAAAAAGGTTTTTAAGGGTAGTTACCTCCCTACACGTATTTTTTTCGCTTAAACCCTACCGTGTGGGGTATCGTATCGTGATAGGTCTTTCAAAACGAATAGGGGTATTCAACAAACAATTTTGATAAAGTGAATATTTTCTGAAATAATCACTCCGAAAGAAAAAAAATAGTAAACAAAACTCAATAAATATTTTCAATGACAACTATAGCGAATATAATCGGTCCAACCGTTTTTGTGTTATTACAAAAAATCTTCTCTTCTTATATTAGTAAAAATACGTACAAAGCGCTGCGAAAGTACTACGTACTTACTACCTTTCTGTGCATGATAGTTACTAATGGCCCCCGTTTAGCCTATTCTGACAGAATAGTAACTACGGAACCCTACACTGAGCACAGCCCTACCCTACCAATAGACCTAGCCCGACATGCTCTTGGTCAATTATTTTTTACGGTAATTTTTTACGATATTTTATAGGCAAGAACATGGAAAATCTATCTTCAAGGAAGTAACTTGCGTAACTAATTAATTTTTTTATTAAAAAAGATAGGATGCTCGTTGATTATCCGTCGGAGCATGGCTGTCCACAAATTATATAACAGGGTACAAGTTCAATGACTACGATCAGTGGCGCATGACCCCACAAAAAGTCCGTCAACTTGACCTACTTTAGAAACGCTGGAAGGACCTTCGATAGGTATGAGTAGATTTAGAAGCTAATAGAAATGCGGCGGAAATGTAAACATCGATTTTATTTTTGGATTTTATATCATAAATTAAGTAATTTCGCTTAAAATATTTTTTTATAAATTGAAGCATAGGTAGATATATAAAAAAATACTATCTCATATAGGTAAAGTGTTAAGTACTCGTGAATCTAGTGTTGACGAAATAAAGTAGGTAATTTAAAATTTAAGGCGGCTCAGACTTTAGAATGTATGGATGGCTTATAATAAAGTATGGATGGAGTGGTATCCGCGACTAAATAATTGTTTTTTATGTATTTTACTTAATTAATATAATGACTAAACCGTTAAATAATTTGAGCCGATATAATCAAGATATAAGAGGATACAATCTAAATATAAAATAGAAAAAAATTAAAATAAGAAATAACTTTACGATTTTTTAATTTTTACGTATTGTCGCTATTCGTAACTTAGCACCGCATCAAATAAACTTGTAGTTAGGGTGAAGCTAAAATTAAAAACTGAAGTGAACTCAACACAAAGACTGATCGACTTAACTGATGACCGAACACCTGGCAGCTTTCTCGTACACCGTATAGCATCGCAATACAGCGGAGAAATGCTGCCAGCGTCCTCGGTACCATGCCAATGGGATCCAATTTCATAAATATATTTTATTTTATTTAGGTACTATTAGTTTAAATTTAGTTTTATTTTATAGATATCTAAGTTAGATATATTTTTTTTATGTTTCTGAAACAGAAAAATAAATATACTTTTACACATAAAAAATGAACTGAATTTGTGTTATCCCAGAAGCCGCCCAAGAACTGCTGTGAATGGTTGCACACATTCTTCGACATGAGCTTGGTGAAGGAGACGCTCCTAGTGGCGTTCCGGCGCGGGCCCAACAACCGCCGGCTGCGCGTGATCATGCTCGTCGTCGTGCTGTGCGTCGTCATCGGCCCTATCTACGGTCAGTACTAGTACATACATATTTTTAGGGTTCCGTACCCAAAGGGTAAAAACGGGACCCTATTACTAAGATTTCAGTGTCCGTCCGTTTATCTGTCACCAGTTGAAATTTTCACAAATGATTTCTGTGGCCGCTATAACAAAAAATACTAAAAAGTACGGAACCCTCGGTGGGCGAGTCCGACTCGCACTTGTCCGGTTTTGTGGGTATAATGCAGTGCAGCTTAGACGTATGCGCCGATTACAAAACCATCGACGGGAGCGTTTGCGAAAAAATGGTGGCGGTAGCGACGCGTTTTTTTGTATGAATAATCATTAGGTAAGGAATTTTGATTTATTTATTGAAAATCTGATTAGGTACCTACTTAATCCAAAATAATACGGGTAGCTGGTAAGGGCGGAGCGGCGCACACGTCCAAATTAATTTCTTTGCTAACAATTATACAACGTGGCAACAGTATAAATAAGCTAAAATTAAAATGTAAGTAAGAGCTTCCCGATAAATATGTGTTTTATTGTTCGACAATTAACGTGAAATTTGCTGTGTTGACTTGATTTTTGCATACATAAATATGTCATATTCACGTTTAGTATATATTAAATTAAATTTTATATCATATATGAACATATTAATCTCTACGGAGATTTAGGAACCTAACAGGCCTAGGCTTTGGCAACATTAAGTAACACCTCAAGACGATCGACGTTAGATTATGGCACAGATTAGTTACGCCACCACTTTCTACCATTCACTCTCAAAGCTATGCCTAGGTATCTGTCGCTGCTGGTTACATATTTCTGGTTTTAGGGACGTTAAAGGCGGGAAATCATGTAGTACCAGATATACCTGTTTACAGGTCTACAATAATAAGACATTGGCCATTGGCATTTAGCTCTGTGGTATTTAAGGTGAGTGATGAATTCGCAACTGTATAATACATAGGTACCTATCTATACTTGGTAGGTAACTTCGCTTAGGTACAAGTAGAGTAGAAGGTTAGACTACGTTTAATTCGCAGTAAAATCATACATACGGCAAAAGTTTGACTTGTATGCCAATTATATTTCATCGCAAAACTCTATTGCACGCTCACAAGAGCAAGTTCTTGCTCTTATGAGCAAGACTGCGCGAAATCGCCTTTTCATAAAAACGTAGCCTCATTTTCCTCTCTGGATGTTAACATTACTGAAAATATTTAGACTCAATTAGATGTCCATAACCTAGGTAAACATATAACCATACTCGTAGCTATGACCCTTTTTTCGAATATTTAATTATTATAAAAGAGTAATAGGAGCATTTAAAATTGCCAAGGAAATCTCTTGTTCACGAAACGCCGTAATTCCTAAGCTACAAGTAGAACTAATTCTCTATCAGATAAAAGTTTTATTAATTTATTTATTGTCAGGAATCAACTTAGTTATATTAAATTTGATAGTTACGTCTGCGTCAATAAGCATGCCTCGAAATAAGATATATGAGATTTGAATGTACGATCGCACACTAGCTGACAAGGTGAAGGTTATGATACTTAAGAGCGCCTACAAAATTAAATACTAAATTGCTTCCTACTTTTCGAGCGTAAATATTAATACCTATTATATAAGTAACTACTTAAGGTATATGATTGGACAACAATAACTTAGGTATGTAGGTACATATATATGTACGATATTAGACAATTCTCTTACCTTCTGGGGTTATTTCCATAGAATTTGACTTGACATCATTACTCTTACCTCTATAATTGTAGTTTTATAAAAGTATCCACTGAGATATTTTTAGATTGCTGTGCAGTAAACAGTCATTAAAGTCAAAAACAAAGGACAACAAAATAATTACCTAAGCTACAGGCTTCCACAGTAACCAACCATTTATTATGCAATTTGGTGCCTGTGTAGGTATTTAACTTAAGTACGTGTGGATTGTAGGTATCTGAATCGGTCAAGGCTCAAGATTTTATTCAGCGCGGAGCTCATCTGTTTTGATTTTTTTATTCACCTCCACTCCTGGGCAAAGGCTTCCCCGCTTTCCCGGCAATTAGTTTGGTCCTGTCCAAGTCCTAGAGCTTGTATAAATTTATCAAAAAAAAAACTTTCGAACAATATTTACAAGACAGTGCAAGTAAGTGAGACTTTCTCGGGACGCCACCCCTTCAAAGGTTGCGTCTAATTTGAACTGTTTAGAACTTAGACGTTTGTATTCTTGTATTAATGTATCATCATCATCAGAATCACACCGCTTTGAATTTAACCGCAGATTTAGGTACCTATGTAAATTTCTGACGTTGTTTTCCTTCGACGAAAATAGTAATTATTAATCTTTGTAACACCACAGCTATTTAATATAGGGTACACCGAGGCGAATCGGATGAAAAGGTAAATCGGTTCAAGATGAAAAATACATTGATATTTGAAATATTGCATTGCTATGAGCGCGCTAAAATTGCACCGTATTACCTACCGTCTCTCCTCTTACTCTCCAACACCGCAGGCAACAATACCTATAATAATTATTAACAGATTTTATACTTTGATTCGAATCGGTCTGTTCCGATTCGCCTCTATAACCTATTTAACACGCCATATTCAATTTTATAGAAAAATATGAAGGTTCTCTTTACGAGTATAGGATGACTCACGCTAGACCGGGCCGGGGCAGGCCCGGAGCGTCCGGCACTTTGTTTTCTATGGAAAGCACCACGTGATCACCGATCAGCCGTCATAGAAAATGACATGTCGGACGCCTCGGCCCGGGCACGGTCCGGTCTAGCGTGAGTCATCCTTAAACAGTATTTCGGAGCTTGTATGAGCGCCTTTGTCGGTCAAGAGGTTAAATGAGAGGTTAGATACGTTTGTAGAGTCTGGCCAGCGAATCGTGGCACAAAAAAACGCGGGAATTTCAATAAAAACCGCACCTGGCAATAAAATTACTATGAAATTAAATGACAGCTTGAAACTGACAGATTATTTGATAGGAAAAAAAGATGCCATATAAAGAATTTAAAAAAATAACTTGTGACACCATTCGCTGGCCAGACTCTATAAAGGAATTGTTTCACGTTTCAGGTGAAATGTCAGTGATGTACCTGTTCACGAGGTACCGCTTCAACTGGAACGAGGTCGACTTCAGCGTGTTCTCTACGTATGCTATGTGCACTTCGTTAGTCGGTAAGTTAGTCAAGTGACATTTATCTGCTCACTTTTAATTTTTTATCAATTACATCAGATAACAAGTTTATAAAGGTATTAAGCAGTGGCGTAGCTAGCATGGGTGGCACCCGGTGCGGAAATTGGGGGTGTCACCCCAAAATTCAATTAAAATTGTAAAATATATTTAAAAAGAGTAATTGTAATTTATGTTAAATAGCTCAGGATTTACTCCATCGCTTTAATTTTACATTTTACGAATTTTTATAGGTGGCACTACTAATGTTCACGGTCGGGTGTCACCCCTAAATGGGTGACACCCGGGGCGGACCGCCCCCGCCCTCCCCCAGCTACGCCACTGGTATTAAGTACAAGTTTATAAAGTAGAACTGACGCAAGTCTTATCCACAGTGGCAAAAGTTAAAAACTCGACCATAATAGGCCCACTTACTTAAAAAGGTATGATGCATATCACAGAGGCAGGTATGTATTTCAAATTTGAAACGATTGCTGTCTAAATACCAAATTGACACAAATATCTGATAAAAAACGAGATATACCTACCTATTACTAAAAATTTATTGAAGTCTACTAAATTAATTTAAGCCTTTTTTGAAGAAATTTCTTATCGAGTATACGCATGCGTATCCAACGATTTAACATTTAATTTAAATCGCTACAAAATATAGGTCAAATTTCTGGTAAGATTCAATAAATAGATTGCAAAAAATGGTAAATAAAAGCGCTTCCTACATGTGAGATATTGCTAAAATATTCTAAATATTAATATTATTTTTACAGGCACTCTGTTTTCTGTGGGCGTGTTCAGTCACCTGCTGAAATTCGACGACGCCATCATAGGAGTGATATCATGTACTAGTAAAATTCTATCAGGGTTCATGTACGCATTTGCTACGAAAACTTGGCATATTTATATAGGTAAGCTTTTCAATTCTATAAGTATACCAAATAAATTAATACAATCAATTTGATTCAGATTGAAATTAAAAAGCGTTCAGCAGTTCAATGTCGCGTTGATGCCAACGGGACTACATGAACTTAGGCCCACTTGCACCATTCCACTGATCCAGGGTTGACCGGTTAAACCTGGAGTTACCATGGTTACCAGTACAATTTGACACTAGGTTAACGGTTTAACTGCTTAACCCCGGGTTAGTAGGATGGTGCAAGTGGCCATATGTCAATAACGCCTACTTAACTCAAGCTTTAATTATTATTTTTTTCGTTTATTACAGCTCCATTAATCGAAATCTTCAGCGGAACGTCCTTTATCGCCATGAGGTCAATGGTTTCAAAATTAGTCGAAAAAGATGAGTTAGGTAAGCAAATGTAATAACTTTACTTTCGTTTTAAGTCTACTTATACTACCTAATATATTTGGCTAAGTACCTAAATGTGGACCAACTACGTATTTCTCGTAGTTAATACATATTCGGACCCAACAGCTCGGAGACAACAATATTACAATTTTTAGGGTTCCGTACCCAAAGGGTAAAACGGGACCCTATTACTAAGACTTCGCTGTCCGTCCGTCCGTCCGTCCGTCTGTCACCAGACTGTATCTCACGAACCGTGATAGCTAGATAGTTGAAATTTTCACAGATGATGTATTTCTGTTGCCGCTATAACAACAAATACTAAAAACAGGATAAAATAAAGATTTAAATGGGGCTCCCATACAACAAACGTGATTTTTGACCAAAGTTAAGCAACGTCGGGAGTGGTCAGTACTTTTATTAGAAGAAATGTTTAAACTTATTCTACATACTATAATATGCTTGAATAGTTGGCCGATTATGGAAAAGGCTTAAAACTATCACGTGTGACATTAAGTAAGTACGTTACGCCACGGTTTCTCCTGGCGTCCTAGCCAAGGTGACAAGCGCTTGCGCTTCGCCATTAAATTGCTTTGTGTCTCTCTATCACTCTTCCATATTAGTGTGAAAGTGACAGTTGCGTTTCGTTCGCCACGGAGCGTTGCCGATTGGCATGTTGTCTAAAGCATAGACCCTTCGATAAGTATATATGTATTTACGAAAATTGAGCCACCTGTTGCTGTCTCTATTGCACGCGCATAATTATATTGCTGTCCCGCTCATGATGACGGTTGTCAATGTCACTGCTTATGCAATAGAGATAACAGGCAGGTCAATGTACGAAAATCTATATGGAAAGCGTCTCTGCTTTACCTAATACGTAAGCAAAGCAAAGTCAAAAGAAAAAAATAAGTAACATGACGTGAGTCAGACTCACCCGCAGCGGCGTGGGATATGTAGTTCACATTCACAAATAGTTCACATTATTCACATACCAATATTGATACACAACAATATAAACATTAAGTATCATAACAAACTATCTGAAAAAAAATCTCAGTTCTACAATATAGGTGAGTATCTCGAATGTACGTAAGCGTCATTCTAGATCTGGGGAAAAAATATTTTCTAACACTGACACCATTCTAATTATTAGAGTTGTCATGGCTGGCAACGATTAACATGACAATAAACAGAATATTACGGTTGCTAGGCAACTATAGATTTTTTTTTAAATCATCGCGTCGCCATGCTAACGTAATTTGTCCTGGCAGTCAGTTATTAACCAAAACACGTTTAATTATCCCGTATATAACAATTCTTTTTTTTTTGTGTAGGCAAGGTGAATTCGTTCTTCGGCGTGGCAGAAGCGATGATGCCTCTTGTATATGCGCCAATGTACACGAGCACTTACACTGCGACCATCAAGTCCTTCCCAGGAGCGTTTTTCTTGCTGGGTGGCGCTCTAACCGTCCCTGCCGTTGTCATATTCTTGTGAGTATCTAAGTGGTGTTTTGTGAATTGAATTCGCTTTTCAGGGTAGCAAAGGCCATGATGATCTTCACTCCGCAGCGATGTAAACGAGCACTTGTAGGGAAATAGTGTTTGAACTGTAAGAGGCATAGAAGCTGGCAAGGAACCTCTCAATGTCAAGTTAAAGTTTCCTATTTATGTCAAAGGAACTAACCCAATGCACAAAGGAGTGCGCGTTAAGAGGTACCTGCTTCGATCACCTCTGATATGGGACACATTGTTTTTTAAAGCAGTAATAGCACTATACTTATTGGTACACGGTGGGAAAGACTTGGCCGGCAGCCCTAATTTCCCGGCTTCTGTAGTAACGCAGTTAGACCAAGAAAAGTCTGCAACGATTTTGATGGCACACGCAGCGCAAGTGTTATTTATACGTCGTAATTTCATAGAAGTTTGACGTTTAAAATAACACTTTTACTGCGTGGTCTGCATGTGCTATCAAAATCGTTGCAGATGCAGACTTTTCTTGGCCCAACTCTAACAATGTAAGAATGCTGCTCTTCGATAGACAAGTAGATTCATTATTCAAAATATTTCAAATATGCATTGACAAACTAATCTAATTACCTCCGATGTACGTACAAGTATTTCACCACTAATATATATGTATTTTTCAGATGGTTATATTTAGCAAGCAAGAAATATAGTATCAAATCATCAGACCAGGAAACAGACCCAAAAATTGAAGACGCTCCGGTAAAGACGGGCCTTGATAATAAAGCGTTTGAAGACGACAAGGATGGCAACAGCCGGACGAAGAGGATCGACAATATGATCAACACATCTGCAGCAGATAAAGAAAACATACGGCAGTCGCAGATCGAAACTGGTTTCACAGAAAGTATGCATAGTACCAGTAAATTGTGATTTTTATTATGTCAATATTACAAAAAAATTACTGATGTCTCAGATCGCCATTTTTAAATAGTCGGGCGAAACAAAAGCGACTTGCGATCTGATGCTTTCTTTATTACCGCCCGTACTGTACAATATTAACCCCCTTTCTAACCTAAGAAGCTTCTATGAGTTAATTTATATTTTATCTCTTTATAACAAACAATAACTAAGTAGCAGGTAAAAAATAAATTGATAGTAACTACTTAATTCTTATAAGAAAGACGTTAATGTAAAACGTCATGAGTCTGGCCTGAAAGGGTTTCTTGCCAGTGCAGCGGGCGGTAAGTGCCGCATTACTGGAGCTATAAAATCAGAGATGATATTTCAAAACAGCCATTATTGTACACAGCCAAAAAAATCGGAATGCTCTTTTTTTGGTGTCGGTTAAAATAGACATATCTTTCATATTTTATCTAGTATCATTCTAAAAAGTAAAACATTATTCTGTGTACATCAATTTCTGGAAAACGATTTTGAAATATTCATTCGTGAATTGGTCGCACGTTTCAAATATGTGATTTCTGTACTGTGATAATTATGGCAATGTTATGCAGGACAGACTCTGCTGTAACATTGAAAGCAATAAATGCACTAGACAAAATTAAATGTAATGTGATTGTGCGAGTATACGATATAAAAATAATAATATCTTTAGTACTTAAGTAATACTTTAGACTAGTTTCTTATAACGTGTGAGACTTTAGATGATTATTAAATTGAAGCATATAGTGAATTTTTCCACAAAAGATAAGGATGCAATTTTGTTTGTGTTATGGTGAGACATATCCTCTTCTATTTGTGAAATTATTGATTCAATTTTCTGCCGAGCGAACTTAATGTAATTGTGTAATCTCATAGTTTTTGTCGCTAGTCTGCAGCTATTTTGATAGTCCACGCTGTGCAAGTGTTATTTGTACGTCTTAGTGTTATTTCATAGAAGTTTGACGTTTAAAATGACACTTAATTGCACTGCGTGGGGCCGTGGGCTATAAAAATCACTACAGACTTTTCTTGGTCTAACTCAATGAAGTTTTGAAGTTCACTCTTCGGAAAATATACGCTGATGGGGATTTTGCCGGTGTTAAAACTGACATGTTGATAAATAGACAAAACTTATGCCGGATATTCATTAGGCAACTTTTGTTAATAAACACTGTTTAAAGACTGTTGTAAACAGTGTTGGACGATGTTTCCTCTGTAAACATGTTTATAAACAAGGATGATGAAATATTGTTGCATAAACATGTTGCCTTGTTCCCCACTCTAGGTGGATAGCAAGACGAAACATTCAGTTTATAAACAGATGTCATCGAGTGTGGACGTGTGACACGCAAGTTTAGGAACATGGAAATAGTACTACTTCCTCGGGCGACATCCTAGCAACAACTAAACTAGTGTGGACTGCTAAGTTTCAGAAACAGTGTTTACGGTAAACTTGTTCCAAAACATGGTGATCAAATTCATAAACAGTTTATTAACAAATGTTGCCTAATGAATACCCGGCTTTAAATAAGGCTTATATCTATATAAAATGAGTTGGACGCCGGTCGTCAGGCAGGAGGCTATACCATTTAAATAGGTATCACAATAACAATAAATGTAAAATAAATTAAAACATTACAGTTGTATGATCAATTTAGGCACATTAGCTTCAGTTTATTAATCATATACCTGGACACCTGATTAAATTTATTGTGTGCGTACTTATTCCATAGGACATAATAAAGAAGATTTTGACTAAAACGTAGTTTTCATTGATATCCACATATACCCAATGCAACAAAAAAAAAACAATACGTGTCAAATATACTTAAAATATTTATTTTAAATAAGCCAACATGTATTTAAAAATAACAAATATTTCAATATCAATATCAATAATACATAATCCCTTAGATTCAATACAGCAAATACACCTTAAATCAGTTTTATTAAAGAGACCAAAACGTTTATAACTACCCTGTATCCTTAAGTAATTGTTGGCAATATTAATACTATCTCAAAATGCGAATACTTATAAAATATAACAATAAAAAATGCTTTTCTATAAAGACAGTCTGGTTGGTTAAAATGTGATGTACGGAGAAACAGTCCATTTTTGCCCTTGAATGTTTTGTACACAGATAAATCCAGTAAGTACAAAGTAAACATAACAAAAAACGGGTATTCCACCTGTCCAATGTCAGTGCGTCTCACTCTCTCATTAAAGCAAAATGTGACACGCAATTCACTTTGGACAAAGAAGTTGGATAGGTGAAATTTCACCCTATGTTATGAACTTATGAATTTGATTATAAAGTATTATTTTAACTTCAATATTGAATAACGTCTTGGGCAAAGTTGGAGAGGTTGACGGTATATTCGAAGCATATTCAAATCGTACACAATACCTCGTAGGTGTTATGGGGTATTTCCTTACCGCCAAAGGAAATGTACATATTTTTGTGCGAAGGATGAACCTGAAAATAGAAAAAAACTATCGTGAATATTTATGGTAACATTACTAACCTATATGGACCGTCTAAATATAAAAAAAAAAAATTGGACCAGCTGAATCTAGTCATAAATAATATGCCTCATGGTCTTTACACTTTAATATCTTTTTTAAATAAATATTAAATATTATAGGACATTCTTACACAGATTGACTAAGGCCCACAGTAAGCTCAAGAAGGCTTGTGTTGTGGGTACTCAGACAACGATATACCTATATAATATATAAATATGTACTTAAATACATAGAAAACAACCATGACTCAGGAACAAATATCTGTGTCATCACACAAACAAATGCCCTTACTGGGATTCGAACCCAGGACCATCGGCTTCACAGGCAGGGTCACTACCCACTAGGCCAGACTGGTCGTCAAAAAACACTTACCCACCGGAAAGTATAAAATAGTCAAGAATTCATAATGTATGTCGATTTAAACAGTGATAGTCATTCTGCTAATGAGGTATGGTATGGTACGGGGTTGGCCGTTCGAAGTATTTTACAGATGGCGCTAGCATTGGTTCAATCTGTCAGTCAAATAAGTGTCAAATTCTTGATTTTTTGAATTTTATGGCCTGTGGATTAAATCACATCATTAAACTAGATCACAGAATTAAACTAGAGATAGGTAAAACCTATGATGGCGCCATCTATACACACCTTGGACAGTACAACCAACTCTATTATGTAAATGGTGGACCATAAACAAATTTATTTGCTTAGGTACATGCGAGTATACAAACATCTTTAAAAGCCAATGTTCCAAAAACGCCTCTGAGACACTGACAATAAGGTCGTGTAAATATATCTTTGGAACGTTGGCTTGTAAAGTTGTTTGTAGACATGATTGTACATTATTTTAAGATACTACTAAGGAATAGACTATTGTGGGGCCAAAGTGAACGTACCTACTTGCAGTTGTAAATTAAGCCGGCCATCTCGCTCGCTCTCGCAGTCTTTATTGATGCGTATTATTTTCTCACTTTATTTTTATTATTATTCCGGTAGGGGAAGGTGGGTAGGCTTCGTATGCTTTTAACTATTATCTCTTCATCGTCCACGGTTTACAAAAACAGCGTATTTCTGATTTGATACAAAGTAACTTGGCCAAGTTATAACGATTTCCCCAAAAAGTGGGAATTGTACGAATCCCCCCTCCCTTCCGGCACGTTTATTTTGGCCACACGATGCAAATAGGGCATAACGCCTCAGCCTCCAAACGCATGCGTGACGCCTAGGGTTGCCAACTTTTTTTTTGGTGGAATATTAGGCCTATATAGTATTTTCCAGAATAAGGCATCAAAAATATAGTACTTTTAGATAAAATACTAACCATGAGTGTAATATACGTTTAATCGGAAATATAGTATTTTAGCGTACCTACTATATATTTTTCCAAAAGTATATAGTACAGAGAGCCAAAATATAGTACAATACTATATAATATAGTACGGTTGGCAACCCTAGTGACGCCATCACTGGTTAAACCAATACGGTGGTAATCGCCAGCGTCGGAGCGTGCGTCCCGTGGCCACAGAATAAATAATAGTAGTACCGCACAGAAAGCTGAAAGGCTTCCTACAAAACCGAAGTTTGACAGCGGTTCAGGGTCGAATCATGCCGTACCTTTCTTATGTATGGCACTATCCCTTTCGGCTATTTAGGGTTGTCAAAATTCAAGCCATTATCTTATATGTGGTCGTGCACGCAAAGGGACGTCATTGTGTCAACCCTAATAAATGCTCAGAGCAATGCTGGGCGGCTACCGCGAAAACCGAAATTCGCAAATTGCGGGGATCTTTCTCTTTTACTCCAATGAAGGCGTAATTAGAGTGACAGGGAAAAATCCCCGCAATTGATGATTCTTGGTATTGGCGGTACCTAGCCCTACTGAGCCGAACGGAGCAGAGTTTGCCCCAAGGAGTTTCGCACCCCTGCCGTGGCTGTCGGGTGGTAATGGCTCACCTTGCCGGGCGTGAGCGAGCCCTCGTGCTTGGCGCGGCCGATGTAGAGCGGCTCGCCGGCCGCCGTGTTGCCGCCGACAACCGCGTTGGGCGGCGCTGTGCCGTCGCGGCTCGGCACCCAGCGGATCCTCTCCGGACGCGCGCAGCACACCTGAAACATGTGTTGCTGTGGTTATGTCGCCGTCACCAGAGATTATGCGTACATTATAAATCCTATTTTTTAACGAGTTATCTGCTTAACAAATTACAAGGGTGAGTTAAAAATTTTTTTTTCAAGTAACTGTGTTGCTGTGTGTGCCTAAATGACATAAGTAATAAATGAGTTGAACCACTTAAAAATATTTGTTAATGTAATTATATGATGGAATAAATCTAAAAAAACAATTCTGAAACTAAGGCTTGTTCATACAGTGAGAGGACAAAACATCATATCCTTCCAAAACAATTTTATTCGAGTTTATCCTAGGGCTTACCTATTGTACATACTTCAATACTTAAACTTTGGTCTGCCATGCTTTGATCATACCTTGGTACTTTATCAAACCGCAATATTTTATTAAACTGATCGCCTCATAAAACTGTTAGTAGCGTATGGCGTCAACCGGAGACAAAGCCTAACCGACGAACTTTCCAAGACTTAGGTTTTCCTTAAGTCATCATCACCCACAGGGACCTGTACCAACGCCCACACTGTTTACTGTACAGTGGCGTTCAAAAGTGCATGGATAGATGTCGACCGTAATGCCTTAATATTACGGTTGAAACATTTCCATGCACTTTTGAACGCCACTGTACATCGGTGGAGTGGCCTTATGCCTTTTCTAATAAGGTCCACCAATGTGCAGTGTTGATGTTTGTACCAAGAAGAGATATAATATTTTATAGAGTAGACTAATGAATGTTATTATCATTACTAATGATAATAACATTTCTCAAATTTACCTCAAAACGATCAACAGAGTTTTCATTGCTCCCCCAAGGCACATACGCCGCACGGTGCTTAGCAGCGAACTTGCCCGGGATCAGATCTCCTTCGAACTGCGCCCTGATCACCCACAGAGGACTGCCGTCGTGGCCCTCATACCCCGCCACCACAGCTCGGTCGCTAAGGGAGGCTGCATCTCCAGTGGACGATGGAATCCATTCAACAGCCGCTGAAAATAAGATAGCAGTCAGAATCTTATTACCCGATGGTTGACTTCAAGCCTGTTTTCTGAACGATATCTTGAATGATAGGGAATAAATATTAACTAAATAAAAATTATCTGATTTTTAAAAAGTTTACTAACATTTTCTTACATCTATTAATGTATACTACTCGTCATTATCATCATTGGCCTTTAATATCAATAAGCGTTCATAAGAGTGCGGCACTTCCGCAAATGACTATTAAGGTCAATGCGAGTGGCAGCCGCGACCGCATAGCTGGCAGGAGAATGCCGTGACCGGTGACGAAATTTCTATTTTAAAATATATATTTAGGTTCAATCCATTCCGAAACCTTGGCTTTACCTTTACATTCCAAGTTATCCTTCAGCGAGCGAAGATATAATACATTTACTCGTACATAAAGGTCATCATCATCGTCCGATGCCGCGGTGTAATAGTCATCCTCCGCGATTGACATATAGTCCACACGATTACCTTTAGCCCGCTTAGGACACACTCTAGCGTAGTGTCCGCGCACGTCGCATACATAGCACACTGCGTTGACCGCCGGACAGTTAGCCGCCTGGTCGCAGGAGCCGCCGCAGCGCGAGCATCGCGGGCCGCGCGCGCCCGGCCGGCCGCGGCGCCCATGCGCCCCGCGCGCGCGCCCGACCGCGTGCGCTGATGACGTTGAAGCCTGTGCCCGCTCGATCTGCCGACCCTCTTCTGTATACATTTCGTACGCCTCGCATATCTGCACCGCCTTAGCGAGTGTCAATCCCTCCGTTCTAAGTAGGCGATCCCTCACTACGTTACTAGAAATACCACAGACTACTCGATCCCGTATAAGCCCGTCCTCCAACGTATCGAATTCGCATACCTGACTGAGTACTTTTAGCGCCGTCACATATTGATTAATAGTTTCACCTGCATCCTGAGCACGTGTAAAAAACTTAAATCGTGCCATTGTAATGTTGACCTTTGTACCGAAATGCTTGTCGAACTTCCGCTTAACGCAATCAATATCCTCGGCACTTTCATCCTTCTGATACGTGAAAGTTGAAAAGATCTCATATCCTTCCGGGCCGATGAGATTGACCAGCCAGCTCGCTTGCACGTCTTTCCCCTCCTTGCTCAATCCCGATGCCTTTAGAAACACCGCGAACTGCTTCCACCATTTTTTCCATGAATCGGCGCGCGCCGCCGCGCAGCCCTCGACATTTAATTCTGGCGGAGGACGAGCGTGTTCCATTTTACACCCAACTAACACACTGACACACGGTTATTAAACTATGATGTTTTACACTGATCACTCCGATTACGCTTTTTAATTAATTTACCGCTCTCACCATTAAGTAAAAGATAAGAGGCTTGGTCAAACACTGATTTATTTCAGCTACCCACATAATTATGATAATATCTAAGGCTAAGAACTACCTACATATTGTTAATGTAAATCTACAACAATTTTAAAGAAATTTTGGATATAGAAAGCATTGGAGATAAACAAGTAATAGGGGGCGTGCATGAACTGTAGTTCGTTTTTTTTAGCATTAGAAAGAACTTGCAAGAAGGTAAGCGATCTTGACATGTCTTTTAATTGAAAAACGCTTTTTAAAATCAAAAACTATTACTTATGAAAGTAGAAGAATATAAATGATCGTATTAGATTCATAATTGTTACATATTTACCGTCACTTACTTTTAAAATGTGTTTTCAATTAAAAGACGCATCAAGATTGTTTACCTTTTTTCTAATGCTAAAAAAACGAACTACATATATAGGGGGCCCCATGGAAGCCGTCAGATTTTTGAAGCAAGGCGTGAATGTGTCGTTTGTTTCCGATGTAGCTCACAAGATGGCAGAACCTACTATGCACAAGGAAACATACCTACAAGAACGGTAGATGGTAAGTAGCACTTGTTTTGGCAATGTACACATGTGTACATATATGTTTCCGATTCGGGCCACAAGGTGGCACACCTTCTAACGCGCATGGTCCTTAGCAAAGGGGCTAGAGTAGCGCTATATCGTTTCACGCAAAATAGGCACAAAAAATGTTGATTTGCGGAAAAAGCCCAGAAGCACTAATACCTAACTAACAGAGCTTTATCCATCTAATGACCTGGACTGACCAGTTAAATAGCTGATAGTTGCTGGTGACTGGTGGTTGTTTGGACAACATAATATTATTTTGTATGCCTGATTCAAAAGTATTTATTATACTTACGCCCATATCCTTGTTGTGGAGTGACATTAGGAAAGCCGGCATATGAGAAAGCTGCAGGTGCTGAAGGTGCAGATGCCATCTGTCCAGGGAACGGAGGAGTTGGGGCTATCCCAGCACCAGGCGGCACCATTCCAGGTTGTCCAGGGTATGCATATGCAAAGCCCGGCTGATATGGGTATGGTTGAGCTGGTTGTGGGGCTTGTTGCCCGGGCACTGGAGCATTTGTGGGGTTATATAGCTGGGGGTATATCTGGCTCTGGGGTGGAGGGTACTGGGGTGGGTTCCCATACGGATCTGAAAATTACAAACATGTATATGAGATATATTATTGTAAGAGGAAAATATTTACTATGTATCCACTAACACAAATAAAAACATCTAAATTATTTGCTCATTTTGCATACATTTCATTAACTTGGCACATACCTAACTGATATGATGCATCTTGTTGAGCTTACATGATTGAGACTACCTATAGGTATAGTTTTTATGATTGAAATGAATATATAAGTATATACATTATAAGCTAAACTAAATAAATTTCTGGATTCATAACACTTTGTACTGTTTTGTCACAGAACCCAATTAGAAGTAGGATCTCAAATGTAATGCAAAAAATACATGTAGGTAAGATAAATTCTTAAAATTTAATTTTAAATTAATTTGTTTCTGACATACCACTAAATTAGGCTTATGAGGGCAATTTCACACTTGCAGAATACACATTTCTAATTTAGGTATGGATATTAAACAGTTTTCTCAAGTGTTTCATTCTTATTAATTTATGAATGCAAATCATGATAAGAGTCCTAAATTGTTGTTAGCAATGAAAGAAATCAAATTATTTCTGTTCTGCCATTGGGCTAATATGTAGAAAATCAAAGGTCTGTAAGTATAAGTACAGTACATGGCAATAAATATTGCACATCATTCTTTGGAAAGAGACTGCTAATTTCGGCTTTGTAGTGTTGTCACACAACCTATGTGACGTTTGTCAATTGTTTCAAATTTACATGTGATTGTTTTAATGTAAGCTTATATAAAGTCCAGTGTTTATTTTCTACAAAACAATACTTAATAAATAAGATGACTGACAGACAGTCACCAGGGTTCGGAAATCGTCGTAAACAGTAAATATTATCTCTGGGTACAAGGAATTGGACACTGTAAGTACCTACTAATCATAACAAATGAATTAGAAAGTCTTGCAAATGAGCAATAAAACTATTACAAATGTTATATTAAGCAATAGTGCAAGAATTGAGTTTGCTTTATATTTATTTCTAGGCAAAATAAAGTGTACATTATTTGTATTAGGTATGGTTATTACTCTGAAAAAAAGTTGTTGAAATAATACTTACTAAATCCAGACATGGTCCTTAAACTGTTTTCAATTTCAGCACGAAAAAGTATAGAAAGTTGCAGGTAAACTATTAAACGTCGTTGATAACAAAAGTATAGCGGGACAGTACAACCGATTAACAAAAGTAGCGGTAAATGAAAAGAAAAGAATGTCGTGTTGAATTTGTTTTGTCTAATTTTTTTGTCTGTGTCGTCAGTCTGACAGATACACGCCCCGCACCCCCCGTAGTCGGCGTCACGCTCGAAAACCTAAAATTATTATATTTGTGGTTTCCCACTTACTTAGAATAATGCCATAATATATAATAAAAAAATAATGGAAATATTGAAAATTATTCAAAATCTAAAGATATGATCCTTTTATATATATTTTATACACATAATTTTAAAAAATGGCTCAAATTGTGGACTTCTTTAGGCTACAAGGCATAGCTTCTGAACGTTACTAACACGTCAGGCTCAAGCGTCAAGCCCCCTCCAGACTATGCGCGTGAATCGCGGGCGAAGCCGCGAACGCAAGTGTGGAGTCGATTTCGCAGATTGTTCACGCCTTCGCGCCTTGTTCTCCGTTTTTTGTCGGTATTTCGGCCCGCGTCAAAGGAGACGCGAAGCGCGAACTTGCAAGACTCCACATTACACAATATTTTGGCTCCTTTGTGGCAAGATAAATATGAATTATATTATGATTATATTATATTAAGCAGCTATATTTTACGGTTTTACAATAAAACAAAATGGAAAAACAGCTAAATCACGTATGATGCCATAGATAACTAACAGTTAAACTCGATCAGCTGATGCTTTTCCGCCATATTGCCGCAAACCAAACTGCGAAATCGCCGTGAAGTGTGCGAGTGTGGAGTCATACGTCAACTTCGCGATATGTTCGCTCCGCGACGTCGCGCCGCGATTCACGCACATAGTCTGGAGGGGGCTTCAGAGGTATGTCAGAGGAGTTACCGCGAAACACGAAAATCGCAATTCGACATGACGTAAGCTTGTACTTGTTGGATTAATGATTAAGTACGCTGTGACTCATTCATTGTTTTATTGAATTTCACAAGAATAGGCAAAAGTTACGCCTCTAGACTAGACTGTAATTATCATTACTTACATTGGATACGGACACCGATACGTGCATTATTAGTGCAATAGCGCTGTTTCGCTCACACACAGGAGCGGCGTGCGCATCAAAAGATTAACATTTTACCGGTCATTTTCTGTTATCTTGCTGTCAAGCCGACCACTGACTAACAGGCCACCGGACGATATCGGCCTGTCAGTTAGAACAAAAATTTGACAGTTCCTAACAACTGACCGGCCGATAATTATCTAGCAGAAGTTCTAAGGTCCTGTTTTCTAAGGGGACCTTGCATTTTGGAGACAAAGCAAACCGCTTGGAACAGGTGTTTCTGGGGGTGATCTGAGCCGATTAAGCCCGGTTGCCAAGAGGTTCCACCCAGCAGGTGGGCAGGGGAGGGGGGGCAAATGTGGCTCCGGCGCGCCTCACTCTAAGCTATATATCTGCATACATCTAGCAACTATATCAAGTTTGGTGTCTTTTTCGTGTAATTCGAGGATGAAGAATTCATTTCTGTGACTAAATTTTCACTCTTCCATACAAAAAAATCGAGAAATTAAAAATTCCAAAAAAATCTTTTCACTTTTTATTTCGAAAATCCTCTACAAAATTAAAACTATGAGGATTTGCTCTAGAAAAAAAATACCTGTGAATAGCCCAGTTATCCTACTATATAGAATAGTAAACTTGTTAAACATTTTTTTTTCATAACTCTGATAAAAAAAAAGTTTTGTGTCGCGCGGCGTACCTGCATTGTAAGAGCGGTATGCAGCGTTTAGGATTTTTAAGTATGTTTCGATGGTTTCTGATAAGTTGTTATTCTTCTGGTTGTAGAAAATTACTTCTGGACGTGATATATATACAAATATAAATTAAACGTATAAATATAGATGTTGGGAAAACTTTCGCCAATAGAGTTATTATAAATGTGATAAAATTAACAAAGCAGATGTTTGATTAAAATGCGGGTTAAAATACGAGTAAGATATATATTGTTCGCAATTGCCACTACATGCCCATGGGTCCGTGCATTTTAGTTTTTTCTTAACGCAGTTGCACCTCCCTGCCCATTTGCAGCGGCAACGAATAAGCTCTAAACAAGCAGCAGCCGCCGCAGGTAGGCTTGTACATATGGGCTCCCAATAACCATTTTGTTTGGACCAGCTCCAGTCAGCAGGACATGGAAGCTGTTGCTGAGGGGCTATAATCTGTCCCCAAACATAGCCTCCTTGGTAAACTGCACGGAGAAATATGTTTACGTGGGTAGGGCATCTTCCATTGGATGCAGATTCTCTAACTGAAGATTTTTTTTTGTAAAAAGTACTTTTCGGCACTCTTTTGCACTCGTACTTGTACCTGATGTACTCGTAAAATCAGTAACAAAATACTATGCATTTTGTTAAAATAACGTCTAGGGGCCAATTCACACCTCGTAATTCAAATCAGTCCATACTTACTATTGTAAGACTCTTACTTGCCATACAAGACAATAACAATTTTTATCAATATTGGCAATGCCTGCTCAATATTGCCTTGTTTGCCGTATTTAAACCCCTCCGTTACGGCAGGATATGCGCTCCAAGCTTGAAATACGCTTTTTTCCCTGTCCATACAGAAAAGAAACAGTGTCGCAACCTGAAAAGGTGTGGAAGAATGACAAGACTTCTGACCTTTCTGGTCCTGTAAAATAAATTATATATCTATGCGTTACAAATAAAATCATATATTTAAAGAAAGTTTGCAGCACTTGACCAATTGCCCTGGTGAGCTGTCTCGTATACTGCGGTGACATATTTATTTTATTTACAATTAATGGAGGATTGGCACAGGAAAGAATCACCTGTTCCTCTCGTGCCATGCTATTGCATTTTCTTAACCTCTAGCGGCCCACCATACAAGAAAAATTGGCAAACGAATTTGAATCAACGGTATTAGAAAATAGAGTTGAATTTGTTTTGTTTTAAAATCGAACGAAACAAAATAAAAGAAACTCTATTCCATTTCTTTAAGATTTAAATTTCATTGGAGGTAATTTGTACTAGTATTAGGACATTGAACCCCAAGAGGTTAAGCTAACGTTTGTAGTTCTTCCATTAATTGTAAATAAAATAAATAAATATGTCACCGCAATAAGAGACAGGTCAACTGGGCTAATGGTCACGTGCTGCAAACATTCTTTAAATATATGATTTTATTTGTAACTCATAGATATATGATTTATTTTACAGGACCAGAAAGGATAGTAGTCTTGCCATTCTTCCACGCCTTTTCAGGTTACAACACAGTTTCTTTTGTGTGTGGAAAGGGAAAAAAAGCGTATTTCAAGCTTAAAGCGCATATCCTGCTGTAACGGAGGGCCTTCTTCTTCGTTACACTCTTGATAGAGTGGTCGTGGCCATTATGAAAACTTTTGAGCGACTCATTTAACGACACGTCGCCATTCCTCCCGTAGAGCTGCTTTCCGTAAGCATTCGCTTACTGTGACCGACACACTGATTTGGTTTGGTCAGTACATCTCATTAGAGATCTTCCCCTAGCCCTGTCACTTCCTACTCTTTCTTGCACAACTAGACGTTCTGTCGAGGTTCCGTCTCGACGAGACACGTGTCGAAAGAAGTTGAGTACCGAGTTTTGCCCGTAGAAAGCAACCGCTCTTTAATGCCAAGCTCCTCAATAATTGATGCTCAGTCCATGATATGCCCAGCATTCGTCTCCAGCACCACATCTCTAGTGCATTCACTTTCTGTTTTTCGGATGCCCTTAGTGTCCATGTGAGACATACAGCATACAGAAAAGTGGGAAATATGAGGGATCTGACAATCCTGGTTTTAGTGGTCCTTGTAATGTTCCGGAGGGATTTAAATACGTTAAACAAAACAACATTGAGCAGCCAATTTTGGAAAAAAATGTTATTGTCTTGTATGACAAGTAAGAGTCTTACAATATTAAATCTGAACAGATTTGAATTACGAGATGTGAATTGGTCCTTAGACATTATTTTGATACTATGCATTGTGTTACAGTGTTCGGATCAGGTACAAGTACAAGTGTAAAAGAGTGCCGAAAAGTACTTTTTACAAAAAATAATCTTCAGTTAGAGAATCTGCCTCCAATGGAAGATGCGCTACCTACGTAAACATATTTTCCGTGCAGTTTACCAAGGAGGCTATGTTTGGGGACAGATTATAGCCCCTCAGCAACAGCTTCCATGTCCTGCTCACTGGAGCTGGTCCAAACAAAATGGTTATTGGGAGCCCATATGTACAAGCCTTGTCGCGGACTTCCGCGATGTATTATATATATTACACCTGGCAACAGCTTCTATATTGTCTATGGTAAGCAAACCACACTTCCTTTTTTCGCTCGTATGAAACTTGCGAGTTAGTTTGTGAACTTATGATTGATTCATTAAATAAAAGTCCTTAATATAAAGTGGTTTGTATAAAGTGGTACGTGTGCTGGACGCCAGCTTCGTACAGCGAGACCATCGTCTTTCAAAGCTAAGTATATGTATTTAAAAGAGGACTGGTTAGTCCCATGCACATATTTTCATATATTTATTTATCTAGCTGTGTTACTGGCAGAGGGTGTGCTTGCATATGTTCAGGACAGGTCGGAGATGCGTCTGCCGGCTTGTGCCTAGCCTCATATAGAAAATGGTCTAGAAGCACCAATAGGCTTGGGGTGTGCTTGCATATGTTCAGGACAGGTCGGAGATGCGTCTGCCGGCTTGTGCCTAGCCTCATATAGAAAATGGTCTAGAAGCACCAATAGGCGTGGGGTGCTTAGTTGCGACTAAGCACCAATATCCCTTCACGAGGGACAAGTACACCCCCAACTAATGCCAATATATAGATGTATCTGGTTGAGGCCAGGATACATATACGTTGTGGATCTGAATGGTTAGCGACTAGCGCGGCTAGGCATGCGAACACTCTTTAAGTGTGCCAAGGGATCGATATAGATGTATCTGGTTGCGACTGGGATACATATATATACCTTTAGGGCTGTGGATCCGACTGGTTGCGGCTGGCGCGGCTAGGTTGCGACACAGATAGAACTGTGTGCCTTCAGATCCGTATATAGATGTGACTGGTTGCGACCAGGTCACAGCACCCCTTATCTGGTGCAAAGGTTTAACTTATGAGACTTTCTGAGACATATAGAATTGTGACTATCTTATGCAGACTTGCATACCTATATATATGTATATTTGAGTCCTGCGGGACAATGTGGTATCTTACTATGAATATGAATTTCTGGCTATCTATCCCTACATATACCTACCTACATGTTACAATGTTCTACATTTGCCTTGAGATATTATATATGTGTTATAATATGATAGGCTAGGGATAATTTAGTGACCCATGGTCATAAATCTACTTTCTACACAGGTGGTGGCATATGATCAGGTTAGAGCTGGCAGCTACACTTGGAGCTCATGAACGGGGAAAAATACTCCATACACATCATTATAATAAGGTATGAACCACATTATTCACAGATTAACTGACCTCTCTCCCAATAATATAAGCGAAGCAAAAATGAGTTCTTTAAGATGCAAGTATACATGTCAAGTTGATAGTAGACTCATATTTCATTTAATAAGGTCTTAGAATCTTAAGTAACTTGAATTCAGGCAATCTATTTATTTTAGCATTTTGTATCAACGTCGGTACAAAAATTGGTGGAAGAGTGTCTTGGATATGATTCAGACCCACATAAATTCATGAAATTATCTTATAAATCATTTACCAAATCTGTACTAAAATATACAAAGAAATGGTAAAATAAACTGATCAAAACATACTAAGACATGTTCAAGTGTGCATTATCTAAAATTACTGCATGAATAATCATGATTAATTGTAGTATTTGTAATAATAAAATACAAATTCTTAAGAGGTCAAAGGTCACCCTGTGGATAGTGTTGTTCATACATGTGCTGCCACCTATAATTGACATAATTATCGTACATCTAAATTGTTTGTTTATTGCTAATGATTGCTAAACGATTTTGAACTTTACAGGATGAATATTGCGTTTGATTCGTTTTACCGAATTTATTTCGCGAAAGCCGTATTTACGATATCACGACTTTGAATATTATGTAATAAACAAATTACGAATTTATGATTCAAAATATTAATCTGAATTAGCATTTTTTATGAGTTTTATGACTAAAAATTAAATACGACTTGATGATTCAATTTCTCGCGCCATTTTTTCATATGTGTGGCGCGGGCTTGGCGCCAGCGTATTTCCGTCATAGAAGTAGCATCCTATAGAAGTGGTGTGCGCGTGCCTCCATGAGAGACAAAACATACGCAATGCGACAATATTAAAAACACGTTTTAACATTCCTGACAATATACCAAAAACAATCTACGTAATTCGGTCATTTGGCCACTTCCCCGTGTCTTCTCTATGTTATTATACCTCTATGATTCCCGTAGTTCGTTCGTTTTCGCAAGATGGCGGAACAAGTTCAAGAACTGAAGAAAGTTTTAACGAGTGTTTTGTTATTTGATTGTTGTGCAGTGTTTTGTTAATAAAAGTGAAAATAACAAAGGTGAGTACATTGTGATTGTGTGAAATTTTGAGGAAGTGAATTAATCGAGAACGTGACAGGTAAAAACCTATGCGGTATAGGATCCACTTTGAATCATCGATTTTAATTATCGATCTATATAATTTCGTTTTATGTGAATTAAACAAAGCCTGTACAAGGATTATTAGGCATCCTGTGTGATTGTGAGCGAATACACTATTATAACAAAGAAATAGTCACGCAATTACTTCGTTACAAGAAGTAACGCCATTACGACGCGTAAATAAATAAAAACGTGAGTGCTTACCCACGGGATCATAGATACAGTGATAATTTACGTAATAATTAGATATTTAAGTGATCTTACTTGAAAGAAATATGACTTATTTCTATGCGACTTGACACGTTACTATTATTACTATTTAAAAAATGCGTAAGCACTAATTCGTATACTTGAGAGGAATTAGGTACTTATATCGTTGGGTCAGAGGCTATATATACTCAGAATAATTGTTTGTTGCACTTGAGTACGAAACCCAACTAATATATTGTTATGAAATAGGAATTTCAAGAAATACAGCGTAGTCGGCGTACGAACTGACAATTTTCGAGTCGAGCGTGAAACCAAGGCGTCTCTACGCCAAGCTACTTCTCTGCATGAGGAGGAGGATAAATATTCTTAGACCAAAGTCACAAGGTACGTAAACTCGATTAATATAACGTTAACTTGGTATACAGCCTCATAATATTGTGTATTATTACTGTCAAATTGCATTCTTCAGAAGTTGAATAATTTACTCAAAAAGTTAACCTTATACAGTGTTTACATCTCTAAGAAATAGATGGCGCTTGCAACATATGCAACATATGACAATAAGTACTAAATATTGTTCTACAGTGATGATGAAATAATAGAGTGATATTCAAATAATAATTACATATTATTATGATAAATACTTGGTGATATGAAGTCTGTGTTTTAAACATATGGAATATGTCAGATAAATTGCACATTTGGTAAAGTAAATACTGAATGTTAGTATGTATGTACAGATACCCATACAAACAGTACAGACATGTACTGTAAGTAGGAACTACACTTAGTTGATAATGAGAACAAGTTGTATACTTGAATAATGCCATAGTGTGTGGTGTGTATGAAACTCTAATATAATTATAAATGATTTTGGGGTATTCCATGAGTAATTTGAGAATGTTTAATACACATGATGCTATGTTCATCATCATCATCATCATCATGTTAGTCCTGTTGTACTATTTGTACTTATTAGAAAGTTGAATTCATTTTGAATAATATTCATATATCAACTACATGCATATACATTTTATCTGTCATATGATGACATTCCTGTTGGTACAGTGATTCACACTCGGTGGAAATATGAAAATTGTATAAAGTACTTGACAACATTATTGAGTTCTGTTGTTATAACTTGTTTAAAAATACATTTCCAGAGTGAGAGTGAGAACACTATGGAAGCTATCCTGCTGAATCGCCTGTCCACATTTGCCACAAACATCAAAGAGCATCAAGTAAAAGCATCAGAGCTATGTGCGTGTCGTCCATGGGGAAAAGATCAGCTAGAGCAAGCTGCTATTATCGCTTCCAAACTACAATCTATACTGGGAAGATTCCAAAGTGATCTCTATCAGTACTTCAACCTGTCCAAGGATCCTAACGCCGATGAGATTTCAAATGTAACTGCGATACAGCTAGACGGTGATGAAGTCTTAGCTGAACTTAATGCAAGAATTCAAGCCGATAAGGATACAAGACAAGTCAAATCCGATCCTACAAAAAATAGGAGCAAGTTACCAGAGTTAGATTTAATATCTTTTCATGGTGACGTTCTAGAATGGACTCAATTCTGGGACCAATTCAGTTCCAACATTGATCAAAGGAATATACGAGACGTTGATAAGCTACTCTACCTTAAAGCATCGTTAAAGGGTGAAGCCAAAACCATAATCGATGGTTTAGAAACCACGAATGACAATTATAAGATTGCCATAGATACTCTGAGAGAGAGATATGGCAACAGAGTGCAGATTGTTGATGCCCACTATTCTTCCTTATATAAGATTAAGAAGGCCACAAAGCCAGAAGATTGCAGAAAGACATTAGATGAACTCGAGAGACATCTAAGAGTCTTACAGTCCCTAGGAGAGGATACAAATCAAAACCATTTAAGATTTCTTTTCATGGAAAAGTTTCCGGAAGACATCATTTATGAAATGAAGCTAAAATTGAAGATTGAATCCATTGAGGAAATAAGAAAACAACTAAACGCTATCATATCAGCAAAAGAAGATGCCAAGAGGATAAGCGTTGAGACTAAAGATATGGAAACAACCTTTACTACTGAAACTTTACACATTAGAGATAAATTTGTGAAGAAATCCAACGATAGGAGAATCAAACACAGAGTTATAAATATGAGGGAAAAACCAAATAAATTTAGAAAAAATACATCAACATTTTCAAATACATTCACGCCTAAGAAAAGAACATATAAAGCTAATAGTGAATCGAATAATGCGCAGGCTTCTGAAAAACGAAGGAAATTAGAATGTATATTTTGCCAAGAGAATCATTACAATGACGCTTGCACGAAATTTAAGACCTTGGCTGAAAGGAAAGATAAAATACCTAACCGTTGTTACATCTGTTTGAAAATTGGCCATAGACAAAATGAATGTAGAATAACACACATCTGTTATCACTGTGGTGAAAGGAATCAGCATAATAGAGCATTGTGCCCTAAGAAATTGCTCCAAGCAACAGAGACATCATCGTCACAAGATTCCTGTGCCTGAAAGATATGTCTAAACTAGCTATAGAAGAGAATCTTATACATTACAGATTTATACGTGTACCCTTTGCAATCATATCTGAACATCACTTATTCAGTACCAATGATGAATGTTTAAAGAGTCTAGCCAGCGACATCTATGTACATAATATCTGACAGGATCGAATGGAGTCAAAAAAGCGATGAGTCTATACAAAGACAGTAAAATAATATAGATTCCAACTCTAAAGAGCTTAAATATGTAGATGAACATTACAGATGCTAGTACAGATAAAACTGTAATACTCTTGATTTAAAATGGGACTTAGAAAAGGACATGATTTGCCTAAGGATAAAAACACTTGTATGCTTATACAAAGAGAGGTGTTCTGAAGACTTTAAGCAAGTTCATCGCATATGCCTACCTAAGAACATAGCGAATAGCCAAGACGGCCAACTTCACTGTTTCATAGATTCGTCTATGTCAGCGTATGCAGCCGTAGTATATTTACTTCAAGGAGACAAGATGAACTTCGTTATTGGCAAGTCAAGATTAATACCCATAAAAGATCAAGATAATCTGAAGATTCCTAAATTGGTACCATTAGGACTTAGGTATCAGACTAATCCAATATGTCATGAAACATCTACAGATATAGAAGGAACCAAGAAAATAAGAACTTGACTGTAAGATATGTTTTGTCTGAATACAACTCAGCTGATGTAGCAACCAGGCAGACTAATTCGACAGAAGATTTCCAATGATACCTCAGCGGCCCAGAATTTCTGACAGGAGATTCTCACAATTGGCCATGCCAACTTGCCAACCCGCAAGAGATGTTACTCTTCGAGCGGGGGAGGGTCTGTCGAACAACATCATACAGAAAGTTGGATTGAACTGAGACGGAAAAATCAGCTTAATAAGAATATTGGCTTGAGCAAGACGCATAAGTATCAGAAGGAAACCGGACAAGTCTGTTCAGAAACATAGGCAAGTGAGGATAACAGAATAAGCTCAGAAGTATATAGAGACAGTTTTACCTGGATGAAGTTGAGGGTAAGGAGACACATCTTACTCGCTATCTAGGATTGTTCAAAGATGTCGACAGAATCTTTAGATGTAGCGGTTGAACACTGTCTGAAACGAACCTTACAGAAACGTCTACTTGACGATAACCAATTTACTGACCATCATCAAAGAAGTGGAAAGTTTTGTGAACACAAGACCCTTGACTTGTATGAGTACTGGTTTGGAACATGTATTGAAACCAGCCGATTTCTTTACACCAGGAAGATGTCTCGACCTCCAGATGTCAGTGAGTAAGGCACCAGTTACAGCCACTGCAACTAAACAACAGCTCATAGAAGGATGGAGACGAGGTGAGACTATCATGAAGGAATACAGAGACATATTCATGGATCAGTACTCTTGGAAGTCTAAGGAAATGTTACAAGCATTCAAATAAACTACTAAGAATCAGATCTCACGATGAACCATGTGTTGATGACAGTACATTTACAAGGTCTATAATGCAGTTGTACCCTTTAGGTCACCGATCTGAAGTCGAGTCGTTCAACAAGTGAGAGAATGGTAGTTGAGGAAGATTCGGACTTACCAGTGATACAAAGGCAAGATTATTCCAATATTTAAACGGATGGAAACATGGATAAGACTGATAACATGGACACGGACATGGCACATAGCATAAATAGAACGAAGGAGAAAACTGATGTTACTAATGAAAAAGTAGATACAGTAAAATTTGATATGGATTTGAGACTTAAGGACTACCCTAACTTGAGGCTTCGCAATGCAATAGCTTCGCTTCGGTGGGTGTGTCGCGGACTTCCGCGATGTATTATATATATTACACCTGGCAACAGCTTCTATATTGTCTATGGTAAGCAAACCACACTTCCTTTTTTCGCTCGTATGAAACTTGCGAGTTAGTTTGTGAACTTATGATTGATTCATTAAATAAAAGTCCTTAATATAAAGTGGTTTGTATAAAGTGGTACGTGTGCTGGACGCCAGCTTCGTACAGCGAGACCATCGTCTTTCAAAGCTAAGTATATGTATTTAAAAGAGGACTGGTTAGTCCCATGCACATATTTTCATATATTTATTTATCTAGCTGTGTTACTGGCAGAGGGTGTGCTTGCATATGTTCAGGACAGGTCGGAGATGCGTCTGCCGGCTTGTGCCTAGCCTCATATAGAAAATGGTCTAGAAGCACCAATAGGCTTGGGGTGTGCTTGCATATGTTCAGGACAGGTCGGAGATGCGTCTGCCGGCTTGTGCCTAGCCTCATATAGAAAATGGTCTAGAAGCACCAATAGGCGTGGGGTGCTTAGTTGCGACTAAGCACCAATATCCCTTCACGAGGGACAAGTACACCCCCAACTAATGCCAATATATAGATGTATCTGGTTGAGGCCAGGATACATATACGTTGTGGATCTGAATGGTTAGCGACTAGCGCGGCTAGGCATGCGAACACTCTTTAAGTGTGCCAAGGGATCGATATAGATGTATCTGGTTGCGACTGGGATACATATATATATACCTTTAGGGCTGTGGATCCGACTGGTTGCGGCTGGCGCGGCTAGGTTGCGACACAGATAGAACTGTGTGCCTTCAGATCCGTATATAGATGTGACTGGTTGCGACCAGGTCACAGCACCCCTTATCTGGTGCAAAGGTTTAACTTATGAGACTTTCTGAGACATATAGAATTGTGACTATCTTATGCAGACTTGCATACCTATATATATGTATATTTGAGTCCTGCGGGACAATGTGGTATCTTACTATGAATATGAATTTCTGGCTATCTATCCCTACATATACCTACCTACATGTTACAATGTTCTACATTTGCCTTGAGATATTATATATGTGTTATAATATGATAGGCTAGGGATAATTTAGTGACCCATGGTCATAAATCTACTTTCTACACAGGTGGTGGCATATGATCAGGTTAGAGCTGGCAGCTACACTTGGAGCTCATGAACGGGGAAAAATACTCCATACACATCATTATAATAAGGTATGAACCACATTATTCACAGATTAACTGACCTCTCTCCCAATAATATAAGCGAAGCAAAAATGAGTTCTTTAAGATGCAAGTATACATGTCAAGTTGATAGTAGACTCATATTTCATTTAATAAGGTCTTAGAATCTTAAGTAACTTGAATTCAGGCAATCTATTTATTTTAGCATTTTGTATCAACGTCGGTACAAGCCTACCTGCGGCGGCTGCTGCTTGTTTAGAGCTTATTCGTTGCCGCTGCAAAACAAAATGCGCAGGGAGGTGCAACTGCGTTAAGAAAAAACTAAAATGCACGGACCCATGGGCATATAGTGGCAATTGCGAACAATATATATCTTACTCGTATTTTAACCCGCATTTTAATCAAATATCTGCTTTGTTAATTTTATCACATTTATAATAACTCTATTGGCGAAAGTTTTCCCAACATCTATATTTATACATTTAATTTATATTTGTATATATATCACGTCCAGAAGTAATTTTCTACAACCAGAAGAATAACAACTTATCAGAAACCATCGAAACATACTTAAAAATCCTAAACGCTGCATACCGCTCTTACAATGCAGGTACGCCGCGCGACACAAAACATTTTTTTTATCAGAGTTATGAAAAAAAAATGTTTAACAAGTTTACTATTCTATATAGTAGGATAACTGGGCTATTCACAGGTATTTTTTTTCTAGAGCAAATCCTCATAGTTTTAATTTTGTAGAGGATTTTCGAAATAAAAAGAGAAAAGATTTTTTTGGAATTTTTAATTTCTCGATTTTTTTGTATGGAAGAGTGAAAATTTAGTCACAGAAATGAATTTTTCATCCTCGAATTACACGAAAAAGACACCAAACTTGATATACTTGCTAGATGTATGCAGATATATAGCTTAGAGTGAGGCGCGCCGGAGCCACTTTTGCCCCCCCTCCCCTGCCCACCTGCTGGGTGAAACCTCTTGGCAACCGGGCTTAATCGGCTCAGATCATCCCCAGGAACACCTGTTCCAAGCGGTTTGCTTTGTCTCCAAAATGCAAGGTGGTGGACCTTAGAACCCCAGCTAATCGTCCTGTTAGTCAGTGGTCGGCTTTAGCAGCACGGCAGGACGGAAACAGGCACTGTACGCCAAGCATATGATTGGCGCGATAGTACCTATCTCGCGGTGAGATAGACTACCCGTCTTTTTCTAACTATGTTAACAAAAGAGGGACGGGTAGTCTATCGCGCCGCGAGATACTGTCGCGCCAATCATGTGCTAGCCCGGCTGGACGGGTGCACGACATTGAGTGACTTGCGACGGCGGCAGCGATAACCATAGGTTGGAGCGAGACACAGCCATCGGACTTTTTGTCGCTGCAGCCGTCGCCATTCGCGTAATGTCGTGGCCGAGCCGTTGAACCCTTAATGAAGCTATATATGATACATTTTGTTGGTGGCCGGCGATTGGTTGCGCCGCCGTGGTGTCCTGGTGAGATATGTATGACCCTAAGAAGCCCAATGAAAGTAGGTACCTAAGGAAAGTTCTAAATTCAAAATTAACTACATAACACACGTGAGATTTACATTAATAAAATTAGGATTTTCAAGGATTAAAGTAAGTAGTAAATGTAAATGAAAAACATGTTTAGGTATTCTAAAAATAAATGTGTATCTACTTTATTCTAAAATGTGTATCTAGGGTAGGTATATCACACCTGAAACGACTTCAACAACACGTGTAATACAACAGTAATCTCGACTCATATAGGACAATGTTGCATTTTATTTCGTGCACAAAACTCCACTTCATACTTTGACCCAAGATTTCATTTTTCCCAGAGGAAATAAAGCTATAACCGCGACAGTCGTGAAATTTAAATAACTTTTTGCGAAGGGGACAACAACGAAAACGTGCATCGTAAAAAGTTATTCAGAAAATAAAAAGTTATTCAGAAAACACGTGCATATAAAAATACTGTATCATAAGAACAGTGTACGAGACCACCCGTCCGAAAAAATTAAGAATTGTCTGCAGGTTAACAGTGAATACATTATTAGTTAATTCCATTTTCCGTGTCTGGACGAGGTTAACCATTGTTTGAATTTGATTGTAGTATCCATCGTCTGAAAAAAAGACAATGTGTATTACACTCTTTCTCCATAACATAACAGTTTGTAATAAGCATCTTGGCACCGCTTCAACTTTAGATGATTCGGAGATATGAAATGTATTGAGTTGTTTTGCCACAATATCCTGACTTTATGCGCACAAATGTGATCATCGTAAATAATGAGTACCTATTGGTATCAGGGTATATTAGGTTACTTACCTACTCGTACATTGTATAGGGTTACAAAGTTACAAAAGTATAATGTGTATATGATTCAAACTTTACCGGTCGACGTGGTAAGACCTAAGATTTACCATATCGGTGTTGGTAAAAGCCCGAATTAAACTAGTAAGATTTAACATTTCGGGCTTTTACCGATCGGCATCGGTAAAAACTAGGATTTACCGGTAAAACCTAGGTTTTGCCGTACTTCGGGCTTTTACAGTAACATATACATATATTTGGCCTAACACAACTTGTCAGTCAGTAAGAACATTGGTAAGAACGAGGACAACTTATACCTACTCATTCCTTTCTTTTGGGTGGCTAGCTTAAGACAATGACTGTACGTATTATCTTCTCTAGGTATTAATATGTTTGTAATGATACAGTCCTAGGCGAAACTATAGAAACTACATATAATAGGGATAAATATATAACAATATTACTGTGATTTAAAAAAATAATAATAATTATCTTACCAAGTTCGCCATAAATCAAAATATTCATCAGCAGTAACAACGTCTTATTTTTTTGATGGGCGAATAGCTCACACATTTTGGACAGATATACAGGACGACTGTTGAAGCATGAGTAAAGATATAGGTCACTCACGGTTATAGTATAATTTAAACTCTGTAAGAACCAAATTAATAATATATTTTTCACCACACCAGCTCGAAAAGGCTTACTTTGCACTTCAAAAACTGATAGCAAAGTTGCATTTTATTCACATAATATGCCAACCAAATGCAATTTTGAGTTGTTTTCTTTGGTAGAATTGACTTTTAAATGATGATTTTGGATGATAAATATTTAATAACATTCATTTTGATTTGATTTGGATTGATTTTGTTTGATATTTTACATTTAATATTTGCTTCGGGTTGGTGTGATGAAAAATTTTGTGTTTCACTCGGGGGAAAATTTTGTTTAACCCTCGTGCTTTGAAACCCTCGCAACGCTCAAGAGTCCATTTTTCGAACCACTCGCTACGCTCGTGGTTTAATTTTGGAATCTTTCGCCTGCTCGGGTATCAATATTAGCACGAGCGGTTAAACAACAACTTTGCCCCCTTGTAAAACAAATAACTATTTCTGATTACTTTCATAAATTAAAGGTTAGAATTCGTATGTGAGAGCAAGGCCCTGCCCGGGGGCAGACAAGATTACCTTTAACGAAGGCGATAAATATCTGCAAATTAGTAGCATCGTGCAGATTAAACCAGACTGGAACATGAAAAACACCTGTAAAACAATGTGCTGTATAGTTCCACCTGCTCAGCATTAATATTTATAATACCTACCCCAAGTCTAACCAACTCACCTGTCCGGCATAAATTTTATTAAACAGATATACGCAGTCGGCAGTTTTATCATACATTTGCATAAGCTCAAACCAGCTGTAGTGGCTGTGGAGCTTCTGCTCGAGGCTTCGTGAGTCAGCAAATATTTTCTGAAACAGTTGAGACATAGTTTTGATATGTAATTTCCACTAAAAATGGTAGTTTGACTTTGCAACGTCACTGACACTTAGGTACCTATTTAGATGTATTACCTAGCCTACTCTCATGCAACTGGCTCTTGCGATTATTGAATTTCGAGCGGTCGATTTAGCAACTTTAAAATCCATGGAAAAGGCGAATACCTACTATTTTTTGGAATAAGAGCGACAGAAATTAGGAATCTAGTGGTATTAACTACTCGTTTTTAATTATATTATATATATAGTAGAATTTAAATGCCTAGTAGTGGAGATACTATTATTAAAGGGAGAATACGAAATCGAGCAATCGAAATTCAAACATCGACCCCCTGTACTTTGTCCTAGGTTGGTACATGCAAATATATTTGTTATGAGTTATGATATATTGCAAGAGATACCTACATTTCGTAGTAGGTAGGCGTTTCGTAGAGATCGCAATATTTAGTAGGTACTTACTATGATTAATCCATCCATGTAAGTTTTTTTGTAAATAGACAATTTGTTCTGAGGTATATAATTGTAGATTTTCTTCATTAACAGCTCATTGAAAAGTAGTTGTCTTGAATATATGTTTTCCAGAAAGAACATAATTAGTGCTCCTTGTAATATTAAGGAATATACCAGGATTTCTGCGCCCAAATTATCTATGTGAAGTGGTCGGAACAGAAAAGAGCACGACGTTTCTATTAGGCTGAATATGATAAAACAGAATATTACAATTCTTCTTTTATTGAAAAGAGTTTTAGATGTCGTGAAATGGTGGTCGAAATCGTCTAGCTTTTTCAACAGTTTGTAAAATTGTTTACCATTCCTAAATGAAGAAATAAAAATGAGGTATGTGACCTCTATGATGACGAGGATCCCGTAACATTTCGTTAAAATATTTAAGGGGATATCTGATTTTGTATATTTCCAGCTCATTGGGCTGACAAATGCATGAAGCAAATATACAACGGCTAAAACACTCAAACTGTACAGTTTATTGTGTAATTTCAAGTTGTGAATATCGTTGTTCTTGTATCTAACAATTTGATTTCCGAATATGGAACAGTAATAGGCAAGTGGTTTAACAGAATTGATGAAAGAGTACATCCCGTATCCGTTTTCATACTTAATAGTGTTATCGAGAATCACTGAGAAAGTTGTATCAGATGTAATGGTCAACGTATTTTCAGTGCTTGGGTGCTTTTTAGGGTAGAGTTCCCGTGAGTACAACATGGTGTTAACTCGTCAGGGTTGCCCGCGTAACTAACAGAGCACGGTAGTTAATTTTTGAAAGTCACGGTACAATCAGATAAGGGCTGAACATGTAAACGCAATATCAATCACTGTTCATTATTTACCTAATACACCGTGAAAAAGAAATGTAGGTAATAATGAAAAGTAACTACCGTCTACTCATTTTACCGAAAACTTTCACAGCCAATGTCAGTACCTCAATTAAACCTTGATGGGATCACGAATTTTCTTGAAAGTGGCATCGATTTATGTACCAATGTTGTACTTATAGATTACAGAAAAGTTTAACTTTGTTCTCGGAACACTTATGGAATCACTTCGGTCTTGCAAATCAGTTATTTAATTGGGAAAATAATACGGGATGGAGATCTGACCCCGGAAAATTGTTAACGATTTCTACAGCAGCACGTTTCGTACCTACGTGTCTAGTTAGTTCGGTATACTTAAGAACTTATACTATACTTATTACTGGATCTAGGCATCTGGCCGCTGTTCAGTTCATCCTGACTCCAAAATTATATCCTCTAACATATTTTAAAAGTCGCATCCAAAAGAAAGCTTGTAACTTGGTATGTATGTACAGTCAGCAGCAGAAGTCGCTATACACTCCAGGTGCTCAAAGAGAGGTAAACGTTTAAACTATCAAAAAGTTGTTGACTGTCATGGTAGCATTTACTTGTGAGCGCTCAACATGTCACAAATATCTTAACAGTCGCTATTCATTAATTTCTACACTTACAACAAATCATTGATACCTTAGCTGTCAAAAAACCACTGGTATCTAAGCGGTCAACGTGTCAAATATATCTGAACAATATGGAAAAATAGACGTTTAAAGCATACATGTATGGTCGTATATTAAATGAATAATAGCTATGCTAATTTCAGGTAAAGCGTTTTGACAATCATCGAAAGCAGTACAGTCTTGTCATCACATACATCTATCTCACGTTTTGCCCTTCAACCATTGACAGCGGTCTGTCAGTCAATTTACTGCAAACTATTTCTATTATTGAATAGAATCATCAAAACGAATGAGTGACACATAGCGAAAGCTAACTGAAGCCGAATTTAGAGCCAATTGTCAAGGCACGTTGTGGTCTTGTTACTAAGGCGTTTGCTTTTCAAAGCAGAGACCGTGGGTTCAAATCTCAGTCGGACGCACCTAGAAATTACAGCTTTTCTTTTGGGTTTCATTTCTATTATTAATTTGTGGTTTTATATTAATTTCGCATAAGTTTATATGTTTTTTGAAGATATTACGTCACATGTAGCGTGTGTACGACTTTCTAACAGGACGTTGTAGGTTTGAACCCGCAGTGGATTACTCCTGTGCCGAATGCCATTTGATGTTTACTGCTAGGTTATACTAACAATAAGTTCAAAGATATACAGTATGTATCAGGACGAAAGGCCAAGAAAGAGACCCATTAATGTTTAGATCATACTGGACAACTTTTACTATGGGACCAACCCCGATAACGCGGAAAAATAATTGGAAATTTTATACATTTTGCTGGTCTGATGTTGAAATTTTCTATGGGAGAGTAAATTTTTTTCCGGGGTTTCGGGGTTGGTCCAATATAGTAAAAGTTGCTCAGTATGACCTAAACATTAATGGGTCTCTTTCTTGGCCTTTCGTTCTGATACATACTGTATATAACTCCGTATACTCTGTCCTCTCTGCTAAGTTGTAAAAACAAAATTCGTCATTCCTCCAACAAAATAAAGAGAGGAGTCATAGTTGGATATGCTTAACACCTTTACTGCCCGTGCTTCTCACGTGGGGCCACGGCTAGCCTCTATTACAAAGCCATAAGGTTTACATGTCAGATTGGGACAGTGAACGTGTTACGTTTCAATTCTATTGTTTTCTCCTTCGTTCTTTGATCGATTCAGAGCATCGTATTTTAGTACTATTATAGTATATTTTAGTACAATAAGCGGGCTAAATAAATATATTAACATATAATATGCTCTACGATTTGGAAGAACGGCCGCCTATGACAGTTAAAATAAAAAACCGATCATTCTCGTAGAACCTACCAAAGAATATATAATACTCAGAACCTACTTATTTATTGTCTAAGTTTGACACTTGACGATAAAATACTTCTTTAAGAAAGGAGATGTCAATTCGTAGCTGCTACAGTATTTTTTTAAAGTTAAACTGATAAAACGTTGATGCTTAGTTACCATTGAAATAACAACTGCTTAGCAACTGGTGGCACCCTGGCTGCTGACGTACGTGATTGGCAGTGCGTGTAGGTATTAATGACAGCAGCTTGAATTTGAGTGCTTAGATACCACTGACTTTTTAACCGTTATTGTCATTGTGATTAAATAAGGTGTATGTGTTAAAGAAAAACTCAGAAGTTAAGATATATGTGACGAACTGAAAGCCTACGCTAAAATGACAACTTAGATGTCCTTATTTTTGCGACGATTGAAGTGTATATGTTTTCTTGGACACCTTGCCCGCTCAGGTATATCTGCTGCTGACTGTACATACAAATAGCTTATGTAGGCAAGAAAATAAAAATAGAAGGGGAAGCAATTTGTGAAATGGATACTTTCCCCTTTTTGTGTCCTCTTTGCAATTTTTCTTTGTTATTAGAAAAACGGTTCAAGTTAAAACGAAAGTCGTGAAATAAATCGAAAATAATATTACAACAAAACCGAAGAAAATGTCACAACAAAACTTTCAATTAACAACTTGGAACTGTCATACCTACTTTGAGCAATACGCGTCGGACTGTCTTGTAATTATAAGGGTCTAATATATCGGTTGTACACACTCGTCGACAGCCCCGAGATTGGCAAAAGGCGAGTGTGCACTTACATACAGCTCCTTTCTCATCTTCTCGTCTCGTGGCGTCCTTCCCCGGCTGAGGTCGGCATTATGCCGAGACTCGGCGAGAGGCTCTCGACGAGTGTGTACGGCTTAGTAATTTTTAATGAAATACTTTTTTGAAATAAAAGCGAAAATATTATGTAATTTACTTATAAATATTTATTTAACAAAGTATACAAAAATAACTTATATTTATAACTTACACGAGAAAAGGTAGATAAAACATTCGTTTTAGCCAGTTGACGATGGAAAAGAAAAATGCCTGGGAGGCTAAAGTATTGGGTTTCATGAAATACATCATCCCGCTAATAGAGGCACAGACGAAAAGACGAGGAGTCTTAGAACTGCGTTATTTTACCCCTCTCTGCTTATTGTTATTTATTTTCCCAGGCTATATAAATAGGATAAGTATACAAAATATAGACGCAACTGTGGACTTATATACATGTAACTATAACTTAGACTTGCTGGGTTATAAAAATACATCTATAGTCACAGAAGTTTAAATCAGTAAAAAGAGTCAGTTGGTGAGCTTTTGTCTTTAAAAGTTTCGACTGACTCTCTATGCTACTCAGAGAGAGATGATCATGGTTAGTACGAAAATATAAATTATTCAAGTTAGACACTATGTGAACGAAGCTCCGATGGCTGAATATTTGTATTCACCAGCGCTTTTGACGAGTTCGTTTGTGGATCTACCAGAACCGGTAGCTGTAAAAGAAAATAAAACATGTGAGTTAAAATTGATCAAACGGCAATAAGTCAAAAACTTTTCATTACTGTTTTACATTCAGTTAGCATTTTTAAATGGTAATACCTAATAAAAATCAACAATACAATAACAATAGGCTGTTCGCCTATTTCCCAGCTGATCTGACACAGATGGCTACAGTTTTTACAATACAAATATACTAAGTTTAGTGGAGCAATTAACTAACCACGGGCCTTATTAATTGACGTACTTATCTTAAACTTCGAATCGAGTTACTGAAAGTATATATAAATTTGAAATCACAATAGATAGAGCTGCACATAATGACTACTCCTTAATTGCCTAACTTCGCTTATTCATAAAATTTTAATTATTAAAATCATTAAATTGATGTCTAAATTATTACTGGCCAACTGGCTAGAGTAGTTTTCCAGCACCGAAAGCGCAACATGCGAATTTAGAACTTCTATACCATCATTATAAGTTAACTGCAACCACAGCCAATTCCTGAAACAGTGCCCGATGCATGTTTGAATTACTGGTAGAACAAATTCCGGATTCGCTTCGATGTTTTGCTCGTAAGTAAATAAAGTAGCTTTAGGAGCCATTCGTTTCGATTTACAATTTCCTCAGATGGTAAGTAAAACAACATTTTAGTTATTTTAGGTAGGTGCCTAGTGCGAAGGGTTTGATTAATGAAGTGGTGTCAATTTTGGTCAGTAATGTATTAATATAGTGAGTTTTTATATGCTATAGGTACATAATATCCAATTTTAACCTGTGTTAAATAAACTTGTTTTTTTTTTCTAAATATGAAATAACCAATTTAGTTTTTTAAATTCATATTTATGTTATTTAATTCAGTTAGCGAGAATTCAGGATTTTGAATTTGGCTTTTTATCAGTTTTACTATTTTTTGATTTATTACAAATCGCAAGTTCATAGTTCGAGGCTAACTACTAGTTTAACAATAATATGGGATATCTATGTCATTTTAATCCGTTTTGTGTCTCTTCCTTTTCCTACATTTTTTTTTCCCTTAAGTATGTGACGTGAAATGTTACAAATCAATAGTATCAATACCTGTCAATACTGTTGATGTAATAAGGTTGTGTATTAAGATAAAAAAAACCATCGTCTCGAGTAGGACCGAACTTGCAACCGGCCTTCACTTTTGGAGCAGTTCTGCCCTCCTAAGCTAAAAGGCCATATTTTCATTTTCATTGAAAACTTAATGCAAATACCGCTTTTTAGCTTAGGAGGGCAGAGTTTCTCTAGCTAACTGAGTTCATTGAGTTTAATATCAAACCAATTACATACATCTAAGTTTTCTTGGTAATTTAATACTTACAGTCATTCTGGAAGATTACGCCAGCCAACCATAGAATGAGCAGTATAAGGAGAACAGTAGTCAGGATAGAAACAATTAAGCTGATGATCTTGCAGAGCAGGTTACACACACAACTGAAAACAAAACAGTTAGTTAATTTTTAACATAACAATTCATGAATGAATTTTTAAACCTATTAAAGGACAAAACATACAAATAACATACAACTTTCAAATCCTAGGTACTTCGCTAACATGCTCGCAATTTACAAATTTCGATGTTCGCGATAGGCTCTCTAAACGTGCTCATAGGCAGTCTCATACTTTTCAATACAAAGAATATTTTTTTGCCTGAAATTTTCCTACTACGTTGTATTGTAGTGGGCAGGGACGTTTACTTGCATAGGTACAAGCTTGGAGGATATAACCAACGGAGACGCCATATCTAAAATTTTCGGTACAAAATAGTCTGCCGTTTTTTGCGGGGGAGGGGCACATCAAATGTATAGGTACGTCATGTCAGATAAACGTCAGTCCATACATATGGTTGACATGAGGTTGACCATTGGCCGCCTATTTTCGACAGAGGGGAACGCCTGTTAATGGCGGCTCCATTGTTAATTACTCCGAGGGTACAAGGCATAAGTCATGCTTATTCTTACTCCTAATCTCGTGTCATACACAATGTTACGTTAGTCATAGGAAATGACAGTTTTGTTATCTAATGGCATCGTATCTTATCGGAACCAAAATATTTGTTTTATCTTTATTGTTTCCTAAGTACCTATGTACCTAAAGTCCAAAATAAATTCGCGTACTTACTTACGCTTCGATGTAAAATGTGAAATGCTAGCTTTCGAATATAAATATTAAGGTAGATATATATGTTTATACGAAACGGTATTTTGTTATCTCTCATATTATTCAAGTTTTTAAATGGTAATCTGCTAATCTACTTATTCAATATTTTATCTAAATAGTACCTGTTGAATAAATATTTTTTATGATGTTGCTAAGGTCATTTGTCTGTGGCTACAATCTTATCTTAGGTAAATTAAGACAACTAAAACAAGGAAATAAAAACTTTTTGCAAAAAAAAGAAAACCGACTTCAAAAAGGATGAAATAAAATATTATCCTTTTTAAGTCTATGCGTTACCAACTGATATGTTTGAAGTCGGTGCCAAGCCAACTTTTAAAGCATACCATGATTTTGGTGCGATTCGATAAGGATGTACGTTGGATTGCCTTACACGACGACAATGAACATACTTTCTGTAGATACAGTCGACGTTAAAAATATCTTTACACTCTTCGTCTTATTACAAAGGAGTAAGGTGCAAAAGTATAAACATATATTTGACATCGACTGTACCTAACAACACACCTCAGAACACACGATCAAACCTTCTTGGTACAGTACCATGTTTGTCGACACGCAAGCGTGGGATTGGGACTGAGTTATTTCCCGTCCGTCCCTTATTCAGAGGACTACATTTCAAAATATAAAACAATTCAAGGAATTTACGTTCTTGCCAAATTTCACCTAAAACGGTTCAGTTGTTTAGCCATGAAAAGGCGACAAAGAGGCAGACAGAATTACTTACACATTTATAATAGTTATTAGTACAGTTCTAATGGGATTTATAGTCATAAAGCTGATTATTTTTGACGGGTATTGTTACTACTTGGCTTGGCACCGACTTCAAACATATCAGTTGGTAACGCATAGACTTAAAAAGGATAATATTTTATTTCATCCTTTTTGAAGTCGGTTTTCTTTTTTTTGCAAAAAGTTTTTATTTTTCCATTTTTAGTTTTAACGCATTGTTAAGAGCGCGACGCATGAATGAAAAACAACATCATGATTAACACTAAATTCGTGTACCTACTTTAATAAATATGTAATCAGGAATTTTCTCGAGTCCGTCTGGGAAATTATAATTCCTGTCACTACACTAAATCCATCCTCCGCCCCACCACTGGCCCAATCCCTCAACCCCCCGCTCACTCTACCTCACAACGCATCAACCCCTGATCCATGAACCCCTCGAACCAGCAGCCCTTCAACCGCCATTCCCCGACCCCTTAACTCCTAACCCTAAACCCCGATCAGTAGCCTTACCAGCTTACCAAGAGTTTGACATTGATTTATTCGCTAGCGTGTGTAACTTACTTTCTTTGCATCTCGCTCGTACTGGCATATTAGTGCGAGCGAGATGCATAGAAAGTAAGTTAGGAAGACGTTAGCGTCGCTAACTTAGCGAATATGTCAATGTCAAACTCGTGGTAAGGCTACACTTGCACTACATCAAATTGGCGGTTTTCGGAAGCAAATGCTCGAGTTACTTTAGAAAACACCGAAATCACTTTACACGTGCTTTTAAAAACTGAGGAGTTCCCTCAATTCCTCATGGATTCCATCATCAGACCAGAACCAAAAATTATACGGAAACACCTTGGAGGTAACTCCTTCCAAACAAAAAAAGAATTACTCAAATCGGATCACAGGTGCCGGAGTAATCGCTGAACACTACATTTAAAAAATCATCATCAGTATCATCAAAACAATCATCATCATCAGGTCCACTTCATCAAAGTGGTGATTTTCGGGAGAAAATGCTCGAGTTGCTTAAGAAAACACCCAAATCACCATACATGTGCCTTTAAAAATTGAGGAGTTCCCTCAATTCCTCATGGATCCCATCATCAGAACAGAACCAAATTAAAATGGGACCAACTCGGAGGTAGCTCCTTTCAAACAAAAAAAGAATTACTCAAATCGGACTACGGATGTCGGAGTAATCGGTGAACGTACATAGAAAAAAAAAAAAAAAAAAATAGCCACAACCGAATACAGAACCTCCTCCTTCTATGAAATGGAAGTCGGTTAAAAATACGTACAGGGTCATTTTTGGACCGTTAGCCATTTTTTGGCCGTTTCATACATTTTAGTGGAGTGGATGTCGACATGTTCAATGGGAAAGCCAAATTCTTTTTGGGATTTCGGGGTTGGTCCTATAGAAAACGTTGTTCAGTATGGCCTACCTAATCACCTTGCACAAATATGGCTAACGACCCAAAAATGACCCTATATATGAAGAGAGTACGTTAACCAATAACACAATCTTATCTTTACCTAATAATGGGCAAAAAGCATTTTCAAAAACATAAGTATTGCACGTTACATTATTGATACACGATTCAATATAGAATTATAGGTACCTATCGTTATTTTAGTCATATGCCTTATATAGGAAACGGTTGAAGGATAGTTAAGAGCTGGAGAGCGCTACCAATTAGTACCTATGTTGTTGTTGGGCATGGTATTGGAACCCCAAAAATGTCGGGAGCCAGCGGCTCAGGTCATCTACTTCAGCGGAATGACGTCATTAAAATAACACACGCCTCGTTGCGAATACTGCATACTGCATCCGAACTATACATACATAATACAGTGCACATGTACATATATTTTTCATTTTGTGTAGGTATGACAAATATCTTCTATTTCAGTTTATAATTTATATATAGTGTAATGTGACTACATACTTAAAAATATTTCATAAAATAAATGATTTGTTCTCTAGCCGTAACACATTTCTACTATGTAACTATAGCCTACTGATACTAATGATGTTAAATAGAGTGGAATTGATAAATATAAATATATATTAAATGGACAATCATTGATAAATGGAATCGTATGCTCTTACCACATTTTGATGTATTTTAAATATATATTTTAAACGCAAACACTGTAGTCCCCACAAACTGTTTATCAATACTGAGTGGACGTATTGATCGTGCTTATGCTTAAAAATGCTAGCTCAATACTGATCAGGTGTTATCTTTCCTTATCTCCGATAGTATTAGAGGGAAACTAGTGATACGAGAATTCTGCGATTAGGCACAAATCTTACTACCGCACAGTTCAAGTCGAATAAACTGTCTACTTGTAGACAAAACCCAAAGTAGTCGTTGTCAATGGCTGTGGCGACTGTGACGAGTCGAAAGGAACATTACGATGGTTTTCAGCAGCGGATGTCGTGGCGGAAATCTGCAGGCACCGTATATCCGACCAGGCGGTCTAGTTTAAGTTGCGTTGAGTCCACGCATGTAGTCGCGCTTGTTGTATGAAGTCGCGCGCGAGAACGCAACTCATGCTAGACCGTCAGAAATAATATGTTTCACTCGGCAGTGCCACACTGGCTCTTACGAGCGCATTGCGAGCTCTCCTTCCCTTTGACACCTGCTTGAATCTGTGGGGACTCCTATTTTAAGATTCAAAGGAATAATTAACCAAGTAACATTAAAGCGTATTCAATTTATTCTGACATTACAAGAATCAATCTTTTACAATCAAAGTGACACCTAATATGAATTGTCGACTTAGCGGCCTGCTTCGCAGGCGGAGGTAAGCAACCGAAAAAGGTTCGCCACAAATCCTTTCTCAGCACTTTCAGGCACCTTTGAAGGTGCTTTGCTCTGTTTTGCAGCAGCAGCTTGAAAGAGTTGATGATACCCCTACTATCCCAATACCCCTACTGGACCAATTCCGACATTTCACGAATTCTGCATCTCTTTCGGTAATTCCCTTGAAAGTATATTGTCAGTTTTTGTTTAATATAATACATTATAGCTGCTTTTAATGAGAATAACATGCAGAAAGAGACAGCAATTTCAACATGACGTCATTCAAGTCAGTCTAGATGTAGATAAGATGGAATCGGTCACGTTTAAAAGATCTAAGAACTGCATAAGTAAGTTTGTAATCCCATATAAATATATGATATTACAAAGTTACTGTTGCAGTTCCTACAAATAGTAGGTAAAGTAAAGTAAAGGTACACTACGATGTACGATGTGAGTATGAATGTAGATATGTTTAGTTATGATATGTGTATACATAGTATGGGTATGAGTACCCGAAAAGAAGGACTGCCTACAAAAAGAGATGAGATCCCATCAAAAACATTACATGTAAAAAGGTGCAAGTCTCGCAACGCTTTTACTACAAAAAAGTTTTGAGATGTAATGTGAAACCAAGTCGGTTATTTTAATCAGTGCCAGGGGGTGTTAAAACCGTATCAATAAGATATCTTTAATTTGTAATACGTATAATGACTTGGCCATCGCACGGCTGCATAATGACAAAAGGATCATCGTCACCTATTAAAAATAATTCTAATTGAACATAACGCTAGCGCTAATTGCAGTTTGAGCATTACACATATTTACGAGTACGGTACGAGTAAAGCATTATATGCGATTGCCAAGTCATTATATGATGATTAGTGACGGATTACTGATTATTATTTAATTATTAGATTTAATGAATGGGCAATACGAAAAACTGTTGCTACTGTACAAGAATCAGAAACGGAAAAAAAGAAAAGAAAGATTTGTAATAATAAAAAAACCACTCCTAAAAAGAAAAAAATGTGTTAAATAAGAAAATCTAATAAAATAAATCAATATGCCCACGTTTCTACAAAAAGAAGTGAAATCCCACCAAAAACATTCTGTAAAAAACTAGCCAAGTCTCGATGGAGCTGCTTGTTTATCTCTAAAAAGTAATGAAATCTAGACAAAGTCGTGCCAAGTCTAAGGTTCCTTACTGCGATTTCTTTATTATTATAGTTAATGTTGTGTGACTTGGCCGTTGAAGGGTACACAAGGGTACAAAACCAGGTGCTCCATGACACCATTGCAACAATCTGCCATTGCACCAAAAAGAAGTGTTTGTTTCAGGCTCGCCCATACATAAGTATTATTGAAATACGCAGCTTTATTAAGCCTACAATTGACTGGTTATTGAATCAACGTTTTCCAAGTGGCAATTTTCCATCGTCAATGGGTAGCGGTTCTGGCGACAGATTGGTGCAATGGTGTCATGGAGCACCTGGTTTTGAACCCTTGTGTACCCGTCAACGGCCAAGTCACACAACATTCAAGGTTTTGCCCACGATGGGTCTTGTAATAATAATGTACGTTATTTAACTTATTGTTCAATAAATTAAAAAAAAAATAATAATAATAATAATAAAGAAATCGCAGTAAGGAACCTTAAACTTGGCACGACTTTGTCTAGATTTCATTACTTTTTAGAGATAAACAAGCAGCTCCATCGAGACTTGGCTAGTTTTTTACAGAATGTTTTTGGTGGGATATTATTTAATTTCTCGTGCTACTTAATGAAGTTGTATAACCTAAAGACCTCATGAGCACGGTTCGCTTATCACTAGGCCCTGTGCTCTACTCGCAGCTAAAATTTTAATCTTTTGAAAGTAATCGACATAAGAAGAAATTAAAAAGCATTAGAATGTCTACTGTGAATGAGTTGGATAAGTATTGTTATAAAAAGTTTTGTGTATTTTTTTTTAACTTTTTCCATTAAAGCGGATTCCCGGGAGCGAGGCGGCGCCGCTCGCGTGAGAATGAGCAATTTCCTCCGACCGCCACGATTTCGATCTGACTTCCTGTCTGGCCAGCGATTTTAAAATTTATAGAAGCGCTTTACATGAAATTGAAAACAAGAACAAGACAGATTGTGAGAGCGAAGCTCAGGAATGCTGCGCTGTAAAAAATAGGGACGAAAACACTACGTCTTGACTCTCGATTTGAATTTTTATAATTTTATAGGTAATACTTGTATCTACATTATTACAATTGGAAGCAATACGTTTTTCCATTCAGATTTAGTTAAGTATACTCATTAACAAACGATCAACCAACAATAGATTTTACTTATTGCATGGTTAATTAGTAGTTAGGAAGGCAACAAAATGTAGGTACAGGGATTTCTTTTCACTCACATCAGGTGTATCGAAAACATTCTAAAGTCTATATAAATCAGGTGTGATTGCAAATCGGCGCAGTCCATTGCCCGAACAATGCCATCGGAATAACGAACTCAATTGTGCTTCGCCTCACCGAGGTTCAAATGAATTTTCTTTAAATAATAATAATGAATGAACATTATTTTTACTTTGACCTTAACAAATAATTCTAGCTCTTAATTAAATCATGACAATTCGCAAATACATGTAAATTCGTATTTTGCATAGTTTCATTTTATGTAAAAACGGCCACAAGAATGTACTTAAATATAGGTAGAGTTAGACCAAGAAAAGTCTGCAGAGATTTTGATAGCCCACGCAGTGCAAATGTTATTTATTCTTCATTATTTCATAGAAGTTTGACGTTTAAAATATCATTTGCACTGGGTGGGATATCAAAATTTCAGCAGACTTTTCTTGGTCTAACTCTACTTACCTAAATTAAGTTTTGGTTGTATTGTGAGGCGCCTGTCTTTAAACAGTTTACCATCAAAGTGACAAATTTGGACTAAAATGAAAATCTATATTAATTCTTCAATTTAGGCATATTATAATGCACTAAGGTTGTAGGATGCGGTCGCCACTCGCCATTACTAGGCGGACCACAATCTTGAAGTCCTAGAACTTAGAAATATGTATGTAGGTATCTGCATTGCATTACAAACTAAATAAATGCAATCTGCAGGTATTTCATGGATTGCTTTATCTAGGTAGGTACGTGATAAAATAAGTGTATTTTTTTTTAATATCACGTGTTTGAAAGACACAGCCACTGTAATTATCACGCGGTCACGTAGAAAAACACGACCATAATATCCTGGTGCACTAATTGTTTTAGTTGTTTTGATAAAATTATACTTACAAAGGTATATCCTCACAAACTCATGATTGCAATCTCTTATCTTGCCGTTTATTATATGTACTTATTGCAAAATAATTTTTCTTCAAAGTTACACAATTTCATCAAAGTTTCAAAAAGGGAAAAAGGCTCTCCATGGGTCACAAGTTGGACTCGCAAAGAGAAAACTTGGAATTTGCAGAGATCGAACAGTTCTTGATTGCACTCAGTTGGAAAACTTTACAGCGAAATTTTATAGGTACTGTGCTTACCTACTATCGTAATTGAAGTTGCGCTTTTGTAAAGATAGTCATGACACATATGGTCATAATTTTTATACCTAAGTAATTACTAAGCTATTACTAAATCCTGCAGTCCTAAAAATTGTAATGGAATTGGATTACAAAAATAGTTGCGATTTTTATTAGATTGGCATGACTCATTGTTACTTACTTTTTATCTAATTGTGTACATACTTACCATAATTTCTATTTGTAATGTATCTTTTATCAATATTCATAAAGCACACCTTGGAATTTGATATGATATATATTTGTCACATTCGGAAACTCATTCAACTTTTTACCATATTACCGCGGAATAAATTCCAATTTCCAACTGGTTTTCCAAAGTCACATACGGTCTTTATGCGTGGTGAGGCATAATGATAAGCAGATAAATCATAATGAGTCATATGGTGATTAATACCTCAAAAGATAACATGAGTTAATACGACATAACGAGTATTATATATATTTAATTGATAAGTATTCAGTTATGGTGCTGTCACACTGGCTATTACATAATATCGTGTGACAGGGACAACGTGATAATATTGTCCCTGTCACACAATGTTATATAACAGCCAGTGTGGGAGCACCATTATTAGTTTTACTTGATGAGGAGTGATTCAATACGTACTTCTACTTACCTAGATAATTCATTATGATGTTATGTGCTTTAGTAGGTATCAACCGCTAGGTGTTTCCTTACAAATCTAGCCCTTACTAACAACGATGCATTACTGCCAACTAATATGAAAACCATGAAAATATGGAATAATTTTAGTGGTCCATGTAGATTGATGTTATGATGTCACAAGCCGAAACGTGTGCCTTGCCGAGAATATTTCAAATTCCCAAGTCGAAGATCGATTTAAGGATGACTCACGTTAGACCGGGCCGGGGCCGAGACAGAGCTTCCGGCGCTTCGTTTTCTAAAGGGGCCCACTGATTAACAGTCCGCCGGACGGTATCTGTCTGTCAGTTGTTCGGAGCTGTCAAAATTTTGTTCTAACTGACAGTTATTCTGTCTGCTGTCAAAATTTTGTTCTAATTACCGACCAATCGCCATTACCTCCATGCTCTGTAAAGTCATGGAAAGGGTACTTAACGGCAAACTGCTGGCATACCTCGAAGCAAATGATCTGCTCAGTGACCGTCAATATGGCTTTCGCCGAGGTCGGTCTACTGGGGATCTTTTAGCGTATGTCACGCACTGCTGCGGCGAGGCCATCGAGAGGAACGGTGAAGCGCTTGCTGTTTCACTGGACATCTCGAAGGCCTTTGACAGGGTTTGGCACGCAAGTCTCCTTAGCAAGCTTCCTGCTTACGGCATCCCTGCTGATTTTTGTAGCTGGCTATCTGATTTCTTGAGTGAACGGTCGATCAGAGTAGTTATTGATGGCTGCTCTTCGGACCTCATGGCCATTGACGCCGGTGTTCCTCAGGGGTCTGTTCTCTCCGCAACCCTTTTCCTGCTCCACATTAACGACATGCTGCAACCCAGCATTGTAGGTTATGCAGATGACAGTACGGTTGTTGAGAGATATTTGGCTAGTGCAGGGGACAGCAGGGAGGATATACGTTCACAGAGAAAGGCCATGGTTGAGCGAATGAACTTGACCCTTAGTCTCGTTTCCCAGTGGGGTGATGACAATCTGGTCACGTTCAATGCCTCCAAAACGCAGGCGTGTCTATTTTCCGCTAAACGGAGTCCATTCGACCTGACTCCTTCTTTCCGGGGTGCATCTGTACCTATTACCGACAGCCTGGAACTCCTCGGCATGGAGCTGAGTTCAGTCCTCGGCTTCGGCAGCTTCATTGAGTCTAAAGCACAAACTGCGGCCAGAAAGCTGGGCGTCCTAAATAAGGTGAAGCGATACTTCACACCTGGACAGCTTCTAACACTTTACAAAGCTCAAGTCCGGTCGTGTATGGAGTATTGCAGCCACCTGTGGGATGGCTCAGCTAAATACCAACTCGCCGCTTTGGACTCAGTGGAGCGCAGAGCCAGGAGGATGATTGGCGACAAGAAGCTAACGGCTAAGCTTCAGACTTTGGCCCATCGGCGGAAAGTCGCCAGCCTGTCGGTATTCTACAGGTTGCACTTCGGGGAGTGTGCCCAAGAGCTACACGAGCTCATTCCACCGTCCCCATTCTACCATCGGACTTTTAGACGCACGGCCGGTTTCCATCCTTACTTGGTAGATATTCCGCCAATTCGCACTAAGCGCTTTGCTTCTACTTTCCTTATGCGCACTGCCAAGGAATGGAATTCCTTGCCGGCGTCTATATTTCCGTGCTCTTATAACCCGGCAACCTTCAAATCAAGAGTGAACAGGCACCTTCTGGGCGAGCTCGCTCCATCGTAGGCCACGTCTACGCCTCGGCTAGTCTGTGGCCATGAGTAAACCCATGCATAATAAAAAAAAAAAAAAAACAGGGCGATACCGTCCGGACTGTTAATCAGTGGGCCCTTTAAGGAAAGCACCGCGTGATCACTTATCAGCCGTCATAGAAAATGACATGTCGAACGCCTCGGCCCGGGCACGCCTCGGTCTGGCGTGAGTCATCCTTTAACGTTCTCTAGTTCGTAGAATATAGGTACTTGGAATAAAATATTATTTCCAGTAAGTTAATACTCACAACTCAGCGCGGCATTGCTCGCCCACCTTACCAAGCGCATCACCTGAGGCCAACTAACGATAAGTGTCATCGAGATCCATTTCAACTATGCGTAATCGGATATTGCACTTAGACTGCTTCGTCTGGAGCGTGTGTTCAGTAACTAATGGGAATATTAACCGTCTTCCTTGAATCACTAAGTAGTTGGCACAGCTGTGTACAAACTATTGCTGCTAGTTTGGTACATGCTCGTTCCAACTACAAGTCATCCCCTAAGTATTTGTCTTTGAATAAGTTTGTGCACACACTGCGCTCAACTCTCCAAATCATAAGGTTGGATGTAGGTAGTAGGTAAACGTTGTACTAGAAACTACGGAAACTACCTATATAATATACAGGCTGGCTAAAAAATAAGTGCTTTGTCGATGACTGACAGGATTTTTTAAAATTATATATTTTATAATCTTTTTACGGGGAAAAATTATTTCTTATTCTTACCTAATGTAGGTAACGCGTAATTCAAGGCATCCCTTGCAAACGTTGCAGTCGCTTTGATTTTTGTATTCAGATAACATATTTTTACTAGAATCATTCGTTTCTACAACGAATCTTCGTTTTGAAAGTAAAAGTGCTGTACATACAACTAAAACATTGGACTGTTGGCTTGGGTGTTCATTTGTACAATGAAGCGCTCCTTTCTAGTCAGTATTTAAACCTTCTATGGCCAGATTTCCGAGCATTGGCGAGAAAAATTAAAACGCAAGGCTAATTTAAGTACTTGCACTTGTAAATGAGCATATTATATGAGTAATGTCGAATTAATACATAATCAAAGTCAGATTTATAAACTTCAAATGCCGCCCCAAGCTAGGGCACTGGCGCAATCCGGTTTCCTCCCCCTCCGTAGCCCCTCGACCGGCATCCTGCGGAAACGGTCTCGCGGCGACGGAAACGTCTGTTTAATCTGAGCTGCAGTTCTCATAGGCGAACGAGTGCAGCGCCACGGCACCATGGGGCCTACCGCGAACCACGTTCGATGTGTTGCCTCTCTGTAGCACTTGTAAATTCGTGTGTAAGTGTGACAGGGACGCAACACGTCGAACGTGGGTCCCGGTAGACCCTCAGTTAAGGTACATGGTGGCCAGTTACATTGCAGAAGTCGGAAGTCTTACTTTGCATAGGCTTTCCCAATGAAAATGTTTATACATTGTTTATGAACAAGGTCTGAAACATGTCTAGTTAATATGTACTAGGTCAAATAGCATAAATATAATTAGTATAATCACCAGATCATCACGTTGGTCAGACGTTGAAAACCTAGGTCGCAGTTTGCTGTATGTAACCTCGACATTACTTATTAAAATAATTTGGCCAAGTCCGAGATAGCTCGAGGCATTTAGTGTTCCGTACGGCTACCATCAGTTTGGCATTGACATAAACGATATCGTGAACGTAATTTACTTCCTATAGGTATATCTCTTTCGCACTAATATGTCAGTACGAGCGAGATGCATAGAAAGTAAATTACGTTCACGCCCACGGTAGCGTTTATGTCAATGCCAAACTGATGGTAGCCGTACCGCTCGCATCGTTACATTTTACAGAGGTTGTTTGCCTGTTTTTAGGATACCGTATTCAACTACACACACAGAATAGACCGGGAGATAGTGACACATTTTACTGGATCATTTGTACCAGTATGGCGGTTCGTCAGGGGTCTAAGTACGTAATGAAGGAAAGAAAAATGATGATCATAGCGCTGGTACCGGCGGCCCAATCGCGTGGGCGTTAGTCGAACGTGTCGGATAAAATACGAGTGTCAAACGATTTGTTCCACAAAAATCCTCGTATTTTCCGATAGTCCATAAAAAAGAAGTAGGCGGTAGCATAATGCCATACTTCTCCGGTGTGACTTACAGCCCGCCATACTGAGGCGAACACATCAATTTAAAAAAACAATTCAACCATTTGTGCCAAGCTAATTTTTGCACAGGTGATCATCGTCGAGCAGCCATTCATGGACATCACCATGCCATACTCTTCGGACGGTTCCAAATAGCCGCCATACCGCCGCAAGGGAGTTATTTTTTTTTGTTTTGCTAAACGATTTGTACCAGTATTGCATTTAAATTTTTGGAAAGTATTTGATAAAATGTGACCGTTATTATAATTGCCATACTTATAGTAGGGGGAAAAAGTGCTGCCATACTTGAAAAACTTATTTAATCGACACGTTTCCAAAATACGACTATGTATACGTAAAATATTTTTTTACAGCATGGCATCATCATATTCTGTTTGTTTGGATACAATTATACCTAAAAAAAATATTCCAGATTATAACTACGGGGCGGACGACTGTGAGACTTAAGCCAAGACTTAAAAAAAACAAAAAAATTTTGACGATTTGTACCAGTATGGCATTTGGATTTTTGGAAATTAAGTATATGATGCAATGTGACCATTATTATATTTGCCATACTTCTAATAGGGGGAAAAAGGGGCACCATACTTGAAATAAAAAAAATATATTGTACACATTTGCCACCTCCTACAGGTATGGCATTATGAGATTTCCATTTATGATCACACAGAAAGTCTTGAAAAATAATTTCAAGATGGTACAAATCGTTTAGAAATTAAAAAAAAATGTACTCCCTTGCGGCGGTATGGCGGCCATTTGGAACCATCCAAAAAGTATGGCATGGTGATGTCCATGAATGGCTGCTCGACGATGATCACCTGTGCAAAAATTAGCTTGGTACAAATGATTGAATTCTTTTTTTTAAATTAATGTGTTCGCCTCAGTATGGCGGGCTGTAAGTCACACCGGAGAAGTATGGCATTACGCTACCGCCTACTTCTTTTTTATGGACTATCGGAAAATACGAGGATTTTTGTGGAACAAATCGTTCGACACTCGTATTTTATCCGACACGTTCGACTAACGCCCACGCGATTGGGCCGCCGGTACCAGCGCTATGACCATCATTTTTATTTCGTTCATTACGTACTTAGACCCCTGACGAACCGCCATACTGGTACAAATGACCCAGTAAAATGTGTCACTATCTCCCGGTCTAGAACAATAGTACAAAGTGTCTAAGTGCGAAGGCCGAAGGCCGAGCTTTAGCAAAATGTAATCGCTTTAGCACAGAGCAATAGTACAAGTGTCTAAATGTGAAGGCCAAAGGCCGACCTCCGCGTAGCCCGAAGGCCCGAAGCGTCCAGGATGTCAGTGCTTTAACACAGAAAAATAGTACAAGTGTCTAAATGCGAAAGCCGAAGGCCGAGCTCCGCGTGGGGCCGAAGGCCCGAAGCGTCCAGGATGTTAGTACTTAAACACAGAACAATAGTATAAGTATCTAAATGCGAAGGCCGAAGGCCGAGCTCCGCGTAGGGCCGAAGGCCCGAAGCGTCCAGGCTGTCAGTTCTGTGTTTAACCACTGACATCCTGCAGGCGTCGGGCATTCGGCCCTACGCGGAGCTCGGCCTCCGGCCTTCGCATTTAGACACTTGTATTAATTACCTGTGTTTAGAACTGACCTCCTGGATGCTTCGGGCTTTCGGCCCAATGCGACTTCAGCCTTTGGATCTTGCGACTTAGACACTTGTACTTAAAAATACTTGGAAAAGTTACGGGAGGCGCGCGTCTGTCGGACGCTTCGGATCTTCGAATCGCTCCTCCGGCCTTTGCATTTAGTTAGATTCTTGTACTATTGCTTTGTGTTTGAATACCGAAGTCGAGCATCTCGCGAATGCTTGATGTATTATAATAATTTAGAGTAAGGCCAAGCGCGCACCACTTTTTTTTGTCCTGCGATAATTTTGTCGCAGAAATGCAACGTATGTGTTTATATGTTAGTGCGCGCATATGAGACAAAAAATCGCAGCGATTTTTAAATTGTGATTTGTCACATTTTTCCGCGATTGTTCGCGACGCGATTGTCGCAAAGTGAATTGCAGCATGCGGAGTTGTATGGCCCCGCGCGCACTATGATAATAAAATCGCACCCCGGCCGGACCTCAGTCAGTCGGCATTTCGCTCTCCAAACCCCAACATCTCGGCACCTGCATCTCCAATGGAGTCTCAAAATGAGACGCTAGATGTTGACCATTTAATTATGGAAATAGACGGGGATCACCTTTGTGTTATAAATGCTCAAAGTCATACAGCAATCGCATATTAAAGACACGTTTCATGACAAGCGACTGGTCGACCTTTTCATTTTCATCGCAGTGCGCGCAGTGAATTTTCTGCGATATATTACAGCGCGATTCTAAAATCGTGTCGCAAAAATTAATATCGTGGTGCGCGCTTGGCCTATAATACCTTAAAATGTATACTCCTTCAATTTGAATTTAGAACTCATTATTATTTTTTATTTGATTTTGTTTCTAGTTCTATGCCATATATATAGACTTTAATATTATTTAGAACTGCTAAAAAACAAGATCGGCTTACTTTAAATATTTCGTAAATTTTACCTTTGTTTCTAAAAACTGTGATATTTAACTGTCATATACTATTAATGTCTTCCAAAATTATTTTCTCGTAACAGGACTGAGGGGCTACCGCGTAAACCGAAATTCGCAATTTGCGGGGATCTTTCTCTTTTACTCCAATGAAGGCGTAATTAGAGTGACAGAGAAAAATGCTCGCAATTTGCGAACCTCTATTTCGCGGTTATAGCCCTGAATCTTGTTGCTCACCGATCCGTTCAAAAATATACATAAGTACTGAATATAATTAATAGATATTATAATTATACAATTAATACAGAAATGTAATGGTACTTAATGAAAAGGAATATTGTGTATATTGTTTCGACGAATCAGATACTCTCAATAAAATCTATACATGAGGCCAAAGCTGTTCATAAATATTAAATGACTTTATTATCTCTATACGCCTTACTAACTCTATGTGTCCTATTGTGGAAAAAAAAAACACAACGACAGTCAAGAACGGAATTCTTAATTTGATTTTTTTATATTTTTGAAATGCCTAGTCCATTGCTTGGAAAGCCCGTTCGAAATTGAAACTTATTTGCAATATAATAAGGTCGTATTTTGTAGATCTCTCTCATACTTATAGTAGGCTATTGAGATAAAATTAAATATCCCACAAAAATAAGCAAGCAGAATTAAACTTTGTGTCAAAGACATAAGTCATAAATTTCAATGTCAAAGTTTTAACTAAGGATGTTTCTCGCCTAATATGAATTGACCAGTGTAAGCATCAGTTAGCTAGCCCTAAGCAACCAAAGGTCAAGCTGCAGTTGAAAAACTAATAAAGATAAAGTTAAGCTGATAATTTTCCCGCCGTCTCCATGCTTCTTTAAGTTGGGTATTGACTGGTCAGCTGACTGTTAGCTATAGTTTTCGCGAAAATCGCCAGGACAGAGGTGAAATTTTTTGTATGAAAACTTGCAACTTTAAATGCATTTTTTGACGAAACTATTGCAGTCTAAAATGAAGTCAAAATCAGTCCATCGACTCAATTTTTTGCAAGCTTTCTAATGGTACCCCACACGATTCTTACAAATGAAAAAAGTTTCAGCCTACCCCTCTCAACCCCCTAAATTTCCCCCTTTAATAAGAAATAAGCAGTTTTGACTTATTCACAATATGAGTGGTGGTAATTGCTATAACTGTTCCAAATTTTAGGTATCTATGTCAAACGGTCTCTGAGAAAAACGTATTTAACTGATTTGCAAGACCGAAGTGATCCCATAAGTGTTCCGTAAACAAAGTTTTGTACGGAACACTAAAAATACTTAAATTTTACATAAATTAAGTGTAATAGTCATCAGTTTGAGGCGATTTGCCCGAAAGCCGTGGCAATAACAGCCATGGATCTGATAGTGGACTGGAACCAGTTTCATAGTTTTTAATATTTTAATAAATAGATTTTCATTATCGATTAGGATTTAGTAAATAAATAATTATTATATTTGAGGTTAAATATAAGTATTTTTATGTTGACGATTTAAATGGCAGTGGACGCTGGGATCAGTGGACGCGGTCTAAAAATAAGTAGTAGGGGAAGTAAGTGCATACTACTCCAGGAAAAATGGTTTGTTCCTTAGATCGTAATAAGCTAATGCCTTAGCCACGAGATTACCTCTTGTCTACCCCCGAAAAAGCAGGGGGGAAATGTTCGACGGTCCAGTGGGGCTCTGTTTCTAACCTACCTGTAGCTTACTCGACTTTTGATACTCAATCTGTGTTAATTTATAGGTACGGCGCAACTTGTAGCGTTTTCATAATAAGAGTGAACCTCGCCAGGAGGTTTACTCTTAGGAATTCGCAGCTTAACTTGTTATTCTTATGATACAAACTTGCGCTATGCGAAGCACGGTCGTGACGTTCCTGCAAGCGCTTTCTTAACAAAATGATCATTGTGATGTGTAATTCACTCAGTTCAGTGAATCCTGCTTACTATCAGGCGATTCGTCTGCTTGTTTGCCTCCTACATCATAAAGAAAGTCCTAATTTATACGCGCTTAATGGGTTGAGATGAGAGTAGGTATAAGGTAATTCTAATTAAGTAGTTACCCTTTTATTAATATTGTGAATAAATGTGTGTATGTACCTCTATATTTATATCGTGTTTCTATCATGTATCACAATAATATCAGACATACATTGTCGACCGCCGGCTGGCCGGTGGCACAGCTATATAAATGGTGATCATAAATTGTTCTTTGCTTCGTCGGCATCGACCGCAAATATGACGGTAGCCGGAGCGCCGTTTGTCGTCCTGTCTTGGGCAAACAGCCTGTATACATTGGAAATATGTTTTCCATTTCATGGTTTGTTGCAGCTTGTATGAATGAATTTGAGAAAAGATTTATTTACAAAGAAAGAGTGTGTATCACTAATCTATTTTGTATTAGCCGTGGGTGTATATTGGACCTATTGGAAAACTATGAAGTAACTAAATTGATCTAAATATAAGTTATATAGATTTCAATTAGTTACTGCTAGTAGTACCTACTTTAAACGAATTAAACGTACCGGCAAGTACGTAGCGCGTTGCAATTCCCTTAAGATGCTGCGCTCAGCGTTCCTTTGCTCGCTTTCAAAAGCATTCTGCAATCAAACTGTAACAAGTAAATAGAAGTTTTAACAAATTCGTCACTAAACTTTCGCGCCGCAGCTTAATTAAGATAACGTTCTTGGTGGCCAAGAAACCACCAGTAGGCGCCGGGAACTCCAGACGCTTACAGTTTGCTGTTTGTCTTAGACAAGTTGGACAGTGGAGTAACTAGTCAAACAATCCGGGTCTCAAAATGGCGGCGCGCTTCAATGTAAGCCTGGCTTAGTAGCCAAATTAAATGCTCGGGCACGTTTCGTTCCATGCCGACATGCGTTCTATTCATAGCAGCCTAAAAAGTGCATTTTCATATTCAATTACAATGGTTTAATTTTCATTCCTGCTATTGCCGTTGCAAAATAACATAATTATTCACTGCCAAGACAATGCTAGGTTTGTTCCTTTTGTATTGGAAATGGGGCGCTTGGCACTGAAACTGTTAAACGCAGCCGTGAACTGTAATTTTCACGACTTCTGCCTTTAATTAAGGTCTTCGGAGAAAAACACCTGTGTTTCAACATTCACGTCAGGACTTTTGTTCATTAATTTACAATAGTACGTGCTTAGTATCAAGTTATAGGGGTCTGGTGGGAAGTTTCGTGCTAACCGTTGAACTTAAACATCAAAGTAGTAGCGCGCCAACTTGCGCCCCTCCTGTGTACCTGCTGACAATTTCAATAACTAAGTTTGTTATATCATGGCAGTCAAATACCTGTAGGTATATCTGTTTATTTATATACTGCGATATTTCCATAGCATCATAATTCATTTATTATGAATGAAGGCTGTATTAGTTTAGCAACTATAGACTAGTTTAATAGCAACCTGCCAACGTATATTTATGTTATCTAGAACGTTAACTAAAAAGTTAGTTAACTAGAAAGTTATCCTATAATTTACAATACATTAAGTATACATTACATTACATTAAGTATACAGTCAGAGTTCGTTAGTGATCGACATGGACGATACTATAGCCATTTTGATATAACTAGGTGCTCGTATTTTAAGTTAGAACTCATTAATTTTGGTAGGTACCTACAAATAAATAAGGTTCAGTTGCGCGCGGGCGCTTGTTATTGTTAGACGCGTCCTCTCGGTACCTATAAAAACCGGTTGAGTTGTCGCTCCGCACAATAGGTTGCTCGATGCGCTCAATTGTTTTTGTATATGAATAAGGGCGATAAGCCTATTGAAAATGAGCAAGACGTGTTAAATAATTTTACCAGCTTACCTTACCACGAGAACAGAATGACAAGTAGTGAAAGTAGTGAAAGATTGAATGACATGGAGATGGAGCAGGTACAAGGTGCAAGTTTTGACAACCAAGAGGTAACGAACAGAGCAGAGAAGAGAACCAGGGGAGTAGACTCAGAAGAATTGTGGATACAGGCAGGTAGACGAGGGAAATTACTTGCGCGAGTCGCAAACTCAGATAATGACGGCTCCACCAGGGTACCAGAAAATAAGTTCGAAATCAGCATGACCGGAACGGAAATACTGCCTAAACAATTTAAGCTTGCAAAAACGTTAAAAGCGGAAAAAATAAAGGGTATTGTGCAAATAAAATATGTTAATTTGTACAAAGTCTTAATCCAGTTTTCGAAAGAAGAATATGCAGAAGCTCTCATAAATTCCAAGATATTCAACGAAGGTGGATTAAAATGCCAGAAAACATTAGAAATAAACCAGTCGTACGGTGTAATACGGGATATCGATCGCGAATACGATGAAGACGAAATTTTAGCAAGTTTAAGTTGCAGCTCTGCTATTATTCTTAGCGTCAAACGTCTTAAGCGTAGAACAGAGTCCGGTAAATGGGAGAACAGTGAAGCGATCAGGATTTGTTTTGAAGGGGCATCACTGCCATCGCATGTTTATTTATTTGACGCAAAAGTGAAAATTGAACCTTACAGCTACCCAGTAACACAGTGTTCCCGCTGCTGGAGATTTGGTCATATGGCGCGCCTATGCCCGGCCAATCGGCCAATTTGTCCGAAATGTGGGAAAAACCACGAAAACTGCGAGAAGATCGATTTTACGTGCAACAACTGCGGTGGTAGACACATGGCATTATCCAAAAATTGTCCTATTAGTAGAAGAGCCGGCCGCAAATTTTCTAACCGACTTGATACCACGATGAAATGCATAATGGTTTCCCATAAAAGTGATGCTAAGTCCGAATTCGATAGTCTGCCACGGCGGAACTTGCCGAAAGTACGAAAAAGAAGGCCACTTCCGGTGCGAAAAAAGGGGGCTGATTTAACCCATCTGATACCGAAATAATAGTTATGGCAGCAGTTAGAAATTTACATGTAGACACATAAAAGCGAAGTCTGCCAGTATTTTTTTTGCCGGAAGTGCTTGGCAGACGCTCTCAAAGGTGGCCAACGGGACCCCTAATTTAACCCATCTGATACCACCATGAAACCAATTCCAGTCGGTAGGTATGAACCCTCATGTCAGGAATATATAAGTCTGCCAAGGCTTTTCCTGCCGAAACACCTTGGCAGACGAGATTATGTAAGCAAGGTCGGCATCGGTTACCCTACACTAACCCATCTGATACCACCATGAAACCAATTCCAGTCGGTAGGTACGAACCCCCATTTTAGGAATATATAAGTCTGCCAAGGTTTTTCCTGCCGAAACACCTTGGCAGACGAGATTATAAACAAGATGACCATCGGTTACCGTACACTAACCCATCTGATACCGCCATGACACCAATTCCAGTCGGTAGGTATGAACCCTCATTTCAGGAATATATAAGTCTGCCAAGGCTTTTCCTGCCGTAACACCATGGCAGACGAGATTATGTAAGCAAGGTCGGCATCGGTTACCCTACACTAACCCATCTGATACCACCATGAAACCAATTCCAGTCGGTAGGTATGAACCCCCATTTTAGAAATATATAAGTCTGCCAAGATTTTTCCTGCCGAAACACCTTGGCAGACGAGATTATAAGCAAGATGACCATCGGTTACCGTACAGTAACCCATCTGATACCACCATGAAACCAATTCTAGTCGGTAGGTATGAACCCTCATTTCAGGAATTTATAAGTCTGCCAAGGCCTTTCCTGCCGAAACACCTTGACAGACGAGATTATGTAAGCAGCATCCACATACGAGGGATCCGTATTTTGGGATTATACAGATTACGGACATTATTAATAGCTGTAGGCTTATTTATTACTTTATGCTTATACATATTTGTATATTATTATGTTATTAATAAAATATATTTATAATTTATTAAACCTAAACTTAATACATTGGGAATTCATTACCTGCTTACGGCAGTAGTAGGGATAAGTGGGTGAGTTCTGGCTCACTGAGCCAGGCCAACAGTCCCTCCCCCTTTTTTCCCTTGTTGAGGCCCTGCAACCTTGCCTTGAACCCAAACTAATGTCATTGTAGCTCGAATCTAACCTAATCTATTTGTATTGCTTTTAGAATATTTCAATTATCTACTTTTGCAAAGTTAAAGGTTGAAATCTCTATTTCGCAAAATGGAATTTTAATGTGACTTTAATGTATGTGCAGTCTACTTAGTAATTGGGTTTAAAGATATAAAAACACACATTTTATTTCCTATCCTAAGTATCCTATCCTAAGTTTATTCAAATAATATTCTGAACATATATAGTAATTAGACTGGTCATATTTTTCATAAAATCGATTTCGACTGGCAAAGCATATTACTTTTTGGCAACCGGATTTTTTAACCTAATTAAACCCCGCTGAATCCGAATTTGCCGGTTGCTCGATCGAAATCTTGACCGGAAGTGAGATATTTGACATTAAAGGTCCCTTTTTTTCGTTTTTCGTAAATAACTCTTAAACGGTGGCACATAGCAAAAAATGTTCTATTACATAAGTATTCTGCATAAAATTGCCTACAAGAAAGATTCAGTACAATTTTTCGCTAGGATCATTATTCAAAGAGATTTTAACGCGGGAAATTTAATTATAATCACTTCTAAGGTCCCGTTTTTTAGGTTTTCGTAAATAACTCATAAACGGTGACCAATATCAAAGAATGTTATTAGACGTTAATAATCTACACAAAATTTTGAACAAAAAAGATTCAGTACACTTTTTGCAGGGATCAATATTTAAAAAGACAAAGCAGCGGGTAAGTTAATTATAATCAATTTTAAAGTCCCTTTTTAGTTTTGTGTAAATAACTCGTAAACGGTGTCCCATAGCGAAATAGGTTTTTAAGAATAAATTATCTACATAAAATTTCCTCCAAAAAACATCTAGAACACTTTTCTCTAGGATCAATATTTCAAGCGATATTAAAGGAAGAAAGTTAATTACAATCAGTTTACAGGTCACTTTTTTTTAGTTTTTCGTAAATAACTCGTAAACGGTGGCCCGTTGCAAAACAATATTCTACATAAATATTAAACATAAAATTGTCCACAAAAAAGGTTCTGTACACTTTTTCGTTACGATCAATATTTAAAGAGATATTAAAGGGGGTAAGTTAATTATAATCAATTTCCAGGTCCCTATTTTTAGGATTTCACAAATGACTCGTAAAATAAGGCTCATAGCAAAATAAGTTCTTAATGTTTTTGTAAATAAATAATCGATATAATTTTTTTTTCGAAAGACATATGGAACACTCCCTCTCTCTCTTTTTAGGGTTCCGTACCTCAAAATGAATAAAAACCGGCCAAGCGCGAGTCGGACTCGCGTTGCAAGGGTTCCGTACATTACCCAATTTTTAACAGTGTATTTTATAATGTGAAACGCGAGTGAATTGCCTTTAAAAAACCTGTAGGGATCGGTTCAAAAACTATAAGTAATGTCCGACTCGCGCCTGACTGCATAATTCTAATAGGTTTTCCTGTCATCTATAGATTCTATTCAGTGTATCTTTTCAAAATTTTAGACCCAGTAGTTTCGGAGATAAAGCCCCTTCCCCAAAATAAAACATTAAAATACAAAAAAATACCAAAGGGGGGGCCTTTATCTCCGAAACTACTGGATCTAAATTTTGAAAATAAAATAAAATAAAATAGTTCTTTACCTATATAGACGTAAACCTAAAAATAGGGACCTGGAAATTGATTATAATTAACTTACCCCCTTTAATACCTCTTTAAATATTGATCGTAGCGAAAAAGTGTACAAAACCTTTTTTGTGGACAATTTTATGTTTAATATTTATGTAGAATATTGTTTTGCAACGGGCCACCGTTTACGAGTTATTTACGAAAAACTAAAAAAAAGTGACCTGTGAACTGATTGTAATTAACTTTCTTCCTTTAATATCGCTTGAAATATTGATCCTAGAGAAAAGTGTTCTAGATGTTTTTTGGAGGAAATTTTATGTAGATAATATATTTTTAAAAATCTATTTCGCTATGGGACACCGTTTACGAGTTATTTACAAAAAACTAAAAAGGGACTTTAAAATTGATTATAATTAACTTACACGCTGCTTTGTCTTTTTAAATATTGATCCTAGCGAAAAGTGTTCTGCATGTTTCTTGTAGGAAATTTTACGTTTATTATTTATGTATAAGATTTTTTTTGCTATGAGTCATACTTTTCAAATTATTAACGAAAAAATAAAAACAAGGAACCTTAGAATTTAGTATAATTAACTTTCCCTCTTTATTATCTTTTTAAATATTGATCCCTGCAAAAAGTGTACTAAATCTTTTTTGTTCAAAATTTTGTGTAGATTATTAACGTCTAATAACATTTTTTGATATTGGCCACCGTTTATGAGTTATTTACGAAAACCTAAAAAACGGGACTTTAGAAGTGATTATAATTAAATTTCCCGCGTTAAAATCTCTTTTAATATTGATCCTAGTGAAAGATTGTACTGAATCTTTCTTGTAGGCAATTTTATGCATATTACTTATGTAATAGAACATTTTTTGCTGTGCACCACCGTTTAAGAGTTATTTACGAAAAACTAAAAAAACGGACCTTTAATGTCAAATATCTCACTTCCGGTCAAGATTTCGATCGAGCAACCAGCAAATTCGGATTCAGCGGGGTCTAATTAGGTTAAAAAACCCGGTTGCCAAAAAGTAATATGATTTGCCAGTCGCATCAAGGAGAGCGATTTTGAATTTTTTGTCTAGTCTAAATATCATTACTTATTCTGTGTACAGTGGAGAAAACGAATGAAATCATGCAATTTGATTTTGCTATTTTTAAATAAAGAATAACTAAACAGTATTTTCCACAGTTGTTGGTAATGATACCATCTCTTACAATTTCTCTTCATGAATATTTTATGATACCTAACCTTCCAGTTTTCGCCCGAATTAATCAAAAAATTCACCAACTCCATTTACACCAACCAAATAGAAAACGGGTCCGTGTCCGAATTCGCGATCTCGAGTCCGGGTCCGCGTCCGGGTCCAGGTTCAGGTAGAAGTCGAATTCAAAATCTTGCTTGTTTTGCCAGTGGGGTAACTTGCTTAACAATCAATTAGAAAAATACAATTCGTCGAGGAGTTCCGTTCTGATCACCATCAGCAATACCACTTCATCAAATGCCACTGTTCTTAATGTAAATCCTTGTTTGCCTGATGAAAATACAAGAGTCACTATACAATGCCATTAAGATTTGTAGAGTTCCCTCGATTCCTTATGGATCCCATCATCAGAACTTGAGCTTCACGATAATATTACTTAAAAATCTAACGTGCTTAACAAACATAACGAAGAGGACAAATCCCCAAACATGAGCTATGCGTCGTTGAAGAGTTCCATTCTGATCATCATCAGCAGTTTCACTTCATCAAATGTCACAATTCTGAATGTAAATGCTTGGTTTGTTTAAAATACACCAGTATCACTATATGTTAGGGTGGTTCAAAAACCATTTTTTTTTCCAAAGGGGCACCCCCTTATTTTGTTACACTTATTATGTTGATAAAATACACCAAGTTTCTTAATTTATCTCAACTATACTTCGTTTTTTTAGCATTAGAAATTAGGTAAACAATCTTGATGTCTTTTAATTGAAAAACACATTTTAAAAATAAGTTACGGCAAATACACTCGCGTGCAAAAGTATTGCATCACTTTGCATTTTTTCGTCCGCACCCAATATCTTTGTAATTCTAGAGCCGATTCTGAAAATTTTGGTATCAACTGAAAGCTTATAATCTAACGCATTAGAAAATTGGGAAATTTAATGAAATTTCAAATCTGAAGACTAAAAAAATTCATAAACTGAAAGTAGCGACATAATAAATAAAATAAAATAAAAATAAAAATCATTTATTGCAGATCAAAGATCCATATAGTGTTAGTAACAATTTTGACTTAATAACTAAGTTAGTAGGTACAGAAAATATCCAAAACAAAACATGACAAATTGGCCCACGATTGGTCGCGGCCTCATCCTATTTGGCCCTGCCGATGGCCACTTCGACCCAGTATTTAGTTATAGGGCAGTCAAGGCTCTCCGACAATACTTTGAGGAGGCCGTTGCCGCTGCCACGCACTCGCCTGAGTAGTGATCCCACACGCTTGCGTCTGATTGCGTAAAAGTCGTCCGTACGTACTTCTGCAAACATGTTCGACGCACTACAGTGCTTCGGCAGCCGCAACAGCATCCTCAAAATATTGTTATATTGGACTCTTAGTGCGTTGTATGCCCTCTGTGTAAAACCTACCCACAGACTGCAAGTGTAGAACGTCTGACAGTAGGCTTTGAAAAGCGTCAATTTGACTTGTTCATTACACCTTGCAAATCTGCGGGCAAGCATATTACCGCGCACCGCCATCGCCCTTCTCTCCCTCTCTATATCCAGGTCATCCTTTAGGTCTTCTGTAAGGATATGCCCCAGGTATTTGAACCTCTCAACTCTCTTCAAGGGCACGCCGCACAGCATGATCCTAGGTATTGTTGTAGGGTTGTATTTACTGGCTTTGAAGAGTACAAACTCGCTCTTGCTTGTGTTATATCTAAGACCATGCTGCTCAGCATACCCCTCACACACAGAAATGAGTTGCCGTAACGAGTCGCTCGACGGACCCAGCAATACCATGTCGTCTGCATAACTGATGTTGTTAAAACACGTTTTATCTATATGACATCCGACATGTGTATTGCTGAGCCCCTCAATCAACTCATTCACATAGAGGTTGAACAGCACGGGAGATGTTAGTCCACCCTGACGTACCCCACATTTTAAACTATACTCCTCCGAGTCCTCACCAGCCCATCTCACGCAATTGACCTGGCTGCTGTACCAGTACTTTAATAAATCAACGCACTCACTCGGTATACCCGTTTTCTCTAGCTTGTCCCACAGTACGTCGTACACAACCAGGTCAAATGCTTTCGACAGGTCCAGAAAACACGCATATATGGGTGTGTTCCTGTCTTTATAGTACCTGATAGCCCTCTTAACACACAATATTGCAGTCTCTGTGGACACTCCTGGCCTGAAACCGAATTGTGCATCGTGCAGCTTAATGTACTTACAAAGTTGCTCATTAAGAAGGCTATCAAGCACTTTAGCTAGAACAGTTGCTAAAGAGATGGGCCGGTAATTTCCCAGATCCGACAAATCCCCCGTTCTGTTCTTTACCAGTGGCACCACCACTGTCCTAGTGAGCTTCTTAGGGAGATAAGCGTGTCTTAAGCACATCGTGTAAAACATCGCCAGCACCCGCGGCAAGTGTACTCCCGCATACTTGAGATGCTCTATGCTGAGCCCGTCATGACCCGGTGATTTACCCCTCTGCATGTTTTTGATCACAGTGTCAACTTGCTTCGCTGTGAAACTAAGGGTACTCTCGCCCATAACGGCCTCAGCACATCGCACCTATAATGGTCGAGAAATAAATTTAGGAAAGTTAAGAATAAAAGTAATTTATTTAATACAAAATAAATTATTATTATTAAATTAATACCTGGTGTTGCCACCCCTAGCCCTCCTCACACAAATCAAGCGGTTTTTCATAGACCTAATTAATTTTCTAATGAAATCTTGTGGAATAGCGTCCCACTCCTCCAGCAAGGCTCCCTTCAGCTCCTCAACATTGGCCGGGGCAGGATTCCGCTTCCGAATCCTCCTTTTCAGGTAGTCCCACACATGTTCAATGGGGTTAAGGTCCGGGCTCATCGCTGGCCAGTCCATGGTGTCGATGCCCACTTCGAGAAGGTAGGCTGCGGTGGCCCTAGCGGTATGACACGGGCATTATCCTGCATTAGGATGAACCTCTCATCAAAAATACCGGCATAAAGAACAACATGTTCCTCCAGGATGTCAGTAATGTATTTTGCAGCGGTCAATCCACCGCCACGGCCCCCGCCAGGCACGAAAACCAGCTCTGTTCGCGCGTCGTAGGAAACGCCGCCCCAGAACATCACGGATCCACCGCCATAGGCGACCCTTTCGGAGAAGCAACATTGGGCGAACCGTTCTTCTGGCCTTCTGTAGACTCTTCCTCTTCGGTCACATCCATTCAAACATATTCTGCACTCGTCCGAGAAGAGAACTGGGGTCCATTGCTCAATGGTCCAGTCCATATGATTTTCTGCAAACTATCTTCGGGCTGTACGGTGTCGCGCCAGCAATCTGGGCCCTGTTGCAGGCCTCCTGGGTGTCAAGTTCGCTTTCTTGAGTCTTCTTCTTATTGTCCACTCACTGGCAGCCACTCCTCGTATCTCACGCAGACGCTGCTGGATGGCAACGCTTGTCAGGTGTCGATCTCGGAGAGATGTTGTGACAATGAAGCGGTCGTCCCTCTCTGATGTACACTTTTTGCGGCCGCTTCTTGGTCTTGAAGTAAAGGATCCAGTCCGTTGGAACCTCTGGTAAACTCTGCAAACTGTAGATTGACTTAAATTCAGCGTGGCAGCTACTGAACGTTGGCTACGCCCCTCTTGCAGGAGCTGGACGACTTGGCGGACTTCAGCTTCAGTGGTTTCCATTTTTCACAGGTCTTCTTCACGGGAAAATATGCGGAGATGTGTACCGGTCAACTTTTGATAAGTGACTGATAACAACCCCTCCCCTACCCCCCGTTTTATAGAGGTCAAGGGTAGCGCAACTCGTGCGCGTGATAACGCGAAACCGCTCACAAATCGGGAAAATCAGGAAAATGCCGATAATTTGAAAAATACTGGGCCGTTTTCCATGTTTTTTAACTTTTCGTAAAGCTAAAACTTCAAGGGACATGATCCCATTAAAATAATTAATGGAAAATAACCGGTTTACAAAATTATTGGCTGCAGTTGAAAAAATGCAAAGTGATGCAATACTTTTGCACGCGAGTGTATGTAACAATTATTAATCTAGTACGATCATTTATATTCGTCTGCTTTCATAAGTAATAGTTTTTGAATTTTAGAAAGCGTTTTTCAATTAAAAGACATGCTAAGATCGCTTACCTTCTTGCAAGTTCTTTCTAAAGCTAAAAAAAACGAACTATACAAGGGGGTGCTTAACCACGTTGAAATTTTGTATGTTGTTTGAAACCCAACAAAAAGAGTATTTATGATTCAGAATTTTATTTAAATATCTGGTTTCACACTATTTGCACATGTGATGTATAAGTTTTGAAGTAGAAAAACATTTTCTTTCAAAATAATATCTTTTAAATCACACTTTCAAATAATGTGAAAACTACTACTTACATAAAAATCAAAAAAATAATAACTTATTTTTTTTTTATTTCATACAATTTGAAAAATTTCAAAGTGTTTGAGTACCCCCTTGTAGTTAAGATTGTAAGATTACAAACTTGGCGTATTTTGTCAACATAATAAGTGTAACAAAATGAGGGGGTGCCGCTTCTTCTAGCTAGAGTTTGAATTTTTCCCATACAAACGTGAACCACCCTTACAAGATTTGAAGAGTGCCCTCGATTCCTCATAAATCTCACCATCAGAACTGGGTTTTGACAAAGACGGAACCATCTGTATGTATATACTTATAAGTTACAACTCAACTAAAAAAATAATTTTCAAAATCGATCCCGAAATGACGGAGATATCAAACATTAAAAAACCGAATTAATACCTCCTTTTTAGGGTTCCATAGCCAAATGGCAAAAAACGGAACCCTTATAGATTCGTCATGTCTGTCTGTCTGTCCGTCCGTATGTCACAGCCACTTTTTTCCGAAACTATAAGAACTGTTGAAACTTGGTAAGTAGATGTATTCTGTGAACCGCATTAAGATTTCAACACAAAAATAGAAAAAAAAACAATAAATTTTGGGGGTCCCCTATACTTAGAACTGAAACTTAAAATGTCTTTTTCATTAAACCCATACGTGTGGGGTATCTATGGATAGGTCTTCAAAAATGATACAATACAATACTCTTCATTGCACGCCTCACATACACTTAGTTTACAATAAATGGACAATAACATAAACAAAGACAATAGAGGTAACAACAGGCGGTCTTATCGCTTATGATATTGAGGTTTCTAATATCATTTATTTCTAAACTGAATAGTTTGCGCGAGAGACACTTCCAAAGTGGTAAAATGTGTGCACCCTCCCCTCCCCCTTTAACTTCTAAAATAAATTTAACTTCGCATTGAATGATGACATCGTACGGGGCTTAAAGCCCCCGTAACGCAGTGAACGTGTTAAAGTCACATTAAAATTCCATTTTTCGAAATAGAGATTTCAACATTTAACTTTGCAAAAGTAGATAATTGAAATATTCTAAAAGCAATAAAAATAAATTAGGTTAGATTCGAGCTACAATGACATTAGTTTGGGTTCAAGGCAAGGTTGCAGGGCCTCAACAAGGGAAAAAAGGGGGAGGGACTGTTGGCCTGGCTCAGTGAGCCAGAACTCACCCACTTATCCCTACTACTGCCGTAAGCAGGTAATGAATTCCCAATGTATTAAGTTTAGGTTTAATAAAATATAAATATATTTTATTAATAACATAATAATATACAAATATGTATAAGCATAAAGTAAAAAATAAGCCTACAGCTATTAATAATGTCCGTAATCTGTATAATACCAAAATACGGATCCCTCGTATGTGGATGCTGCTTACATAATCTCGTCTGTCAAGGTGTTTCGGCAGGAAAGGCCTTGGCAGACTTATAAATTCCTGAAATGAGGGTTCATACCTACCGACTAGAATTGGTTTCATGGTGGTATCAGATGGGTTACTGTACGGTAACCGATGCCGACCTTGCTTACATAATCTCGTCTGCCATGGTGTTACGGCAGGAAAAGCCTTGGCAGACTTATATATTCCTGAAATGAGGGTTCATACCTACCGACTGGAATTGGTTTCATGGCGGTATCAGATGGGTTAGTGTACGGTAACCGATGGTCATCTTGTTTATAATCTCGTCTGCCAAGGTGTTTCGGCAGGAGAAACCTTGGCAGACTTATATATTCCTAAAATGGGGGTTCGTACCTACCGACTGGAATTGGTTTCATGGTGGTATCAGATGGGTTAGTGTAGGGTAACCGATGCCGACCTTGCTTACATAATCTCGTCTGCCAAGGTGTTTCGGCAGGAAAAGCCTTGGCAGACTTATATATTCCTGACATGAGGGTTCATACCTACCGACTGGAATTGGTTTCATGGTGGTATCAGATGGGTTAAATTAGGGGTCCCGTTGGCCACCTTTGAGAGCGTCTGCCAAGCACTTCCGGCAAAAAAAATACTGGCAGACTTCGCTTTTATGTGTCTACATGTAAATTTCTAACTGCTGCCATAACTATTATTTCGGTATCAGATGGGTTAAATCAGCCCCCTTTTTTCGCACCGGAAGTGGCCTTCTTTTTCGTACTTTCGGCAAGTTCCGCCGTGGCAGACTATCGAATTCGGACTTAGCATCACTTTTATGGGAAACCATTGTGCATTTCATCGTGGTATCAAGTCGGTTAGAAAATTTGCGGCCGGCTCTTCTACTATATATATGTGAAAGAACGTAAAATTCGTGATTTGATGTCTGAGTTTAATTGCTCATACAAACGAGCGCTGACATTATATGTTCCTCCCTCGCCACCTCCTGCAAAAAGCGTTGAAAGTAATGTCCCGATACCTGGTCCTGAAAAAGAAGCAGACGATACGGCGGCGCTATCAACACCAACGAGCAGTACTATGAATACTTCAGACACAGCACCAAAAACGCCCCAAACATATGCTCAGACAGCGAAAGAAAAAAAGAAAAAAAGCAAAAAAGATAGTAAACTGCGAATTAGACAGTAATTCCCATATTATTGAAGAGACTGATAGTAGTTCATCATTAGAAGGCGGTCCACATATAGAAAGAGAACAGGAAATACCGGGAGCTGAAAAGAGATCGGAAAGAAAACGTACATTCTCATGGATATTGCTTTGGAATAAACTGAAAACACAACTGTTAAACGAAGCAGCACCCTTGGAAGACAGGATAAAGAAATGTATTGGCGTAATTTGGAATGCGGTGATATCCTTTGCAGTGCAGTACCTATCAGAAATTCCTTGTTTTAGTTTTTTGAACAATTATGGGTAGTAAAAACTCAGCCTCTTCAGTAAACGTACTTCAATGGAACGCACAAAGTCTCAGACCAAAGAAGACAGAGTTAGAAGCACTTTTATATCAGGAAAAAATTCATGTAGTATTAGTTAGTGAGACCTGGCTGGACCCGGATAGTTCATTTAGAATCAAAGGATACAACATCTTTCGAAATGATCGTCATGACGGATACGGTGGTGTAGCTATAATGACTCATTGGTCTTTAAAGGCTAAAAAAGCCGAATCTAGAACACTCAACGATCACATTGAACTAGTGAGGGTAAAATTAGAGAACTGTGAACACCTTAAAAACATTATATCAGTGTATTGCCGTCCTAATGTAAATACCTCAATGGAAGACTGGAACTTTATTTTTTCACAGACCAATCAACAAACTCTAATAGCCGGGGATTTTAACGCACACCATACCAATTGGTCATCAAAAACAGATACGAGAGGGAACCATGTATTCAATTCTGCTATAGAAAATGACTATGTATCACTCAACAATGGTAACCCAACTCGTATAAAGCTCATGAATGTAGTACAGAAGTCAGCACCCGATATCTCATTCGGCTCTGTAGATATTGCGCTCAGGTTCGAATGGAAAGTTATGAAAGAAAACCTTGGGAGCGATCATATGATGATCAAAATGACTATCGGAATCAAGGCTTATAAAAACTCTAAACGGCGCAGGATCTTCCGTCAAGCTGATTGGCCTGGCTATAGAAATAAGATAGACGAAAAATTATCTGGGTTTTTCTTACTTTTGGATCCCCAAGCAGCCTATGACAAATTTATAGAGATCATGGACGGTGCGGCGGATGAATTCATACCTGTTACTAAAATACTTACAAATCCACTAAACCCTGCAAAATTTTCGCCCAAACCTTACTGGACGCAGGATCTATCAAAATTAGTGGCAGAAAGACGCTTGGCTTTAGCTCAGTTTAGGAAAAATCCTACACCTGACAACCTCCACACCTTACAGACCAAGGTAAATAACGCCCGAACAGCGATTCAGCGACAAAAACAGAAGTCTTGGCAAAAGTTCTGCAACGATATTGACAATGTTACCTCTTCCAGAGAAATGTGGACCAAAATGAGATGGATCAAAGGCTATAAAGCTACAAGACCTAGTGTAAATAAAGAAAAATTAGAAACTTTACTTAGTGGATTGGCACCAGACTTTGTATTGCCCGAGAGACCTATATTTTATTCAGGAAACACATTATTGAGTTCACCGGTTACGATACAAGAACTAAATAATTGTGTTAAACGTTCAGAAACTGCTCCTGGACCCGATAATGCTTCATATTCTATGATTTACAACCTACCGGAAGTTGGAAAGAAGACTCTGGTTGCATTATACAATCGATTTTTAGAATCCAGTTTTGTGCCCAGACAGTGGAGGTTAGCTAACATTATTCCTGTACCGAAACCGGGAAATGGAAACCAGAGTTCAGCAGACGTTAGACCGATCGCCTTGTTATCATGTTTTTGTAAAGTTTTCCATACAATAATTACTCGCCGACTTGAATGGTACATCGAAAAGAACCAATATTTTTCCGGGGAAACAACAGGATTTAGAAGATCAAGATCGTGTCTGGACAATTTAGTGAGGTTAGTAACTCGAATACAAATAGGTTTCACCACAGGTACCCCCACCGTTGGTTGCATCATAGACATAAATAGTGCTTATAACAAAATTAACGTAGCTAGCCTTCTGTCTATATTAGATAGTCTAGGAGTCGGAAGTAGCTTATGCAACTACTTGTGGGAATTTTTGAGCCAAAGAACTCTGGCAATAGAAACAGGGGAGGAAACTCTCATACGCACCACGGGAATAGGCATAGCACAGGGTGACCCGTTATCGCCGACCCTTTTTAATGTTGCAACAAGCAAAATATGTCATAACATACAACAGGTTTTCATTTCACAGTATGCTGATGACTTTGTCCTTTACAGTTCGAACAAAAACTTATCGTGTGCCATCGCGGACGTACAAAGGGCATTGGACGTATTTTCTAAGTTAATAGAGGAACTGGGTCTAGATATTTCATTTAGAAAAACAAAAGTATGTCTTTTTAGCAGGGGAAAAAGAAAAACGGATGTAAAACTATGTTTAGACAATACCAACCCCATTCAACAGGTGGACAGCGTTAGATATTTAGGCATGTGGCTAGACAGAAGTTTAAAGTGGGGTAGACATATTAACGAGATTAGAGAGAAATTACTTACATATATCAATGTATTTAAAGTACTCGCTGGGGGTAACTGGGGTATTCATCCTACACATCTGAGACGTTTATACATAACGATTATTCGCAGCAGGATCGATTTTTGCAGTTTTTTGTATGATACTAGCATCAATAACCATTTAAACAAACTTAATACAGTGCAAAACCTAGCAATGCGTATAATTGGGGGTTTTATCAGAACGACTCCTATTCAAGCAATGGAGAGTGAGCTGTGCCTCCCTCCTTTACACATGCGTAGAAGGTATTTAGCGGCCAAATTTTGGCTGAAATCTCAAGCGTTTGAAAATAACATAACCAGTGAGGTAGTCAAACAGCTAGACACTTTGTGTAATCATAGGTACTGGATTACAAAAAAAACACCTCTTTTGGTTAGCACACTTAGAGCCTATAGTCTATACCCAATCCAGTCGGCGAGTAAATTACCTATGTTTTCTTTGAGTAAATGGATTACTTCTTTTGATTTATCGCAAAACATTAAATTGAATATTGAAGGGGTTAACGTTGCTAAAAAACAGTTATGTGCAGTCACTTTAAAAAACAAATGTAGTATGTTATTAAGTAAGGAATATGCTACATGTTATAAGATTTTTACCGATGGTTCCAGGGAGGAAACCGGTTCTGGCGCGGCTTTCTTCGACCCACAGATGGACTTAAGTGCTAAATTTAAAGTAGACGCCAACATATCAATAATGCATACGGAACTAATTGCTGTATCAGAATCTTTAGCGTATATCTTATCGGTGGACTATAATCAATTTGTCATCTTATCTGACTCTAAAAGTGCCTTGTTACATTTGGCTCGGTTAAGCTCGAGAAGTCGAGGTCTACCGATAGCCTATCATATCCTGGAAACCATCGGTAAGATTCAAGCTGCGAATAAAAAAGTTGTCATGCAGTGGGTACCCTCACATATAGGCCTAACGGGTAACGAGGAAGCGGACCTTGCTGCTAAACTAGCCATCAGCGAAGGAAATTAATATGAATGTTTACCTGTGCACAATGAGATCCTGAGAGTAGCAAAAGAAAAGTTCCGGCTACAATGGAAGGAATATTACGATGAGAGGTCATTAATTAAAGGGATTTGGTATAAAACCATACAGCACGATCTTCCTCGTTACCCGTGGTTTGAAAATATGGAAATAAAACGAAAGTGCATTGTATCACTGCTTCGACTGCGTACCGGACACATACCTACTAACAAATTTAAATATCTAATGAAGTTGTCAGATTCACCCAATTGCCCAAACTGTAATATAGTGGAGGATGTAGTACACGTACTGACGGAATGTGTCCGGAACGCTGCTCAGCGGCGCGGTTGTATCAGTAGTAACATAGGTAGTAGTAACGTAGGATGGAGTAACAGTGCCTTGGCCTCACCATCATCTGATGATGCCAAGGAACTGCTTAACATTTATTTTTCTTCATTGTTAAATAACATTTAACAAGTACCTTTAAGTAACCTTAAATATATAGTTAAATTAAGGTAGTTTTAGACATGTATATTTTGTATTACGGGGGTGGCTTAGCGCATTGCTAAAACTCCCAAGTTAAATAAATGAAAAAAAAAAAAAATAAGGTTAAGAAACTTTTAAGCATCGGATTAAAGTGAGGAAAATTTAAGAATACGTAACGAACGAAAATTTTCTCCAGTAGCTCTGTTAGGTACAGTTCATTAATTTCCGAAACCTTGAGGCTGTGTGTGCTTTTTATTCGGTCTGGGCCAAATGTAATAATTGTTTGTAAGGTAAACGTACTAGTGCTCGACATGCCCAATAGATGGCACCTTGCTGTCACTTCTATTGACAATGACTTAAGTTTCAAGATGACATGTACTGGGACCGCGTCGAGTACCAGTAATACCAGTATGTTTACCAACCTTAGAACAGTTTTTATTGTAAATCGTAGAACAGTAATGCTAGTGCCAGTATGTTTTATATTCGTAGGTAGGGTTTGACCGTAAAGTTTACACATCCCATGCCAAAGTCCTTGTAGGTAGATAATTTAATTACACCCGGCCCCCGTGAAACGATGCGATTTTACACCCTAGTCCTAGAGAGTACAATCATTATATAAAATATCAGTTACACGGTGTTTCAAGGTTGCTGAGTATAATTTTAATAAACTGGCAAATTGTCTAAAGGGGCCCACTGATTAACAGTCCGCCGCACGGTATCGGCCTGTCAGTTGTTAACTGACCGGCCGATATCGTCCGGCGGACTGTTAATCAGTGGCCCCTTAATAGGTACGGCTTGAATTCGTTTGAGGACAAAGTTAAACTAAAAGTTGTTCAAATAGTGTAATTACATAAATTAATATGAAATACGTAATAACATGCCAGGCTGAAAAAAATAATTAAGATACTTCAATGACAAAATAGCAAATAGATAAATAGGAGGGTTGTGAATAATTAATAATCGCACTCGCCTCACGCCTCCGTAATGTCCGGAACAAAATTGTCCCGTGATGGGTAAAGACAAAACCTACAAATAGGTAATACATAACTTAATAACAGTAATCCTTATATTGCTAATTGCTTATCCACAGTCAATACTCCTTATACCTGCTTACAACAAATATTTAACTGTAGCTTTATTAAATATTCGAATACCGATTGGTCTCTTAACGTACAAAATTTTATTATCTCACTTTCGTATAGGTAGGTAATACTTGAAGTGTAATGTCGCAGTTATTCGTGACAAATATCAAGTATTAAATTTAAATTATGAAGTAAATGTTCCTACCTATAAATTCTCCACGCGTTTCCAATTCGCAATATTTCACGGGAGCGTATTAAATTCATTATGTACGCGTCTGCGATATTACACATAAGCAGTACCTCAAAATGTAGCAGCGGGCTTTCTAGAGAACCAATTCTGATGGATATTCGATTTCTTCGTTTTGTCAGCAATATTCAAATGGGGTCCGTGGCGGAAATATTGCTCCGTAGCCTATTTGAAATCCCATTTGAAATGCGGAAAGTTTTCGCAAGAGCGTGGAACCTTCAATCGCGTAGGCAAACAGTTTCTATAAGATTAGTCGTGGGATGCTCCTCCTGGAGTCAATATTGACTCGCGTCCGCGAGATAGTCTCGCCTCAGCACCACTACTCTTTTAAAATGTGTGCGTTCAGCTCGCTTACTGACTTATTGTTTAGCTGACTTTGAAATATTTACCGGGGAGATATTGCGTTTACACTCAGCTAGGAGTCGTGGAAGTTGAACTTGCTACATGTCTGCAAATATATTGTTTATATCTTCTTCTAAAGTTGTTTCGATATCAATTGCTATTTATCCTCGTTTCTTATTTTGTTTTAGTTATTTATACTGATATTATAAATTGTTATGTTAGATAGATGTTTATGAAAATCGCCACGATTCACTCGCGGATTAGTAAAAAAACCTTATCAGATGAGTCACTTAAATGGTTTCATATGAATAATTCAGAACTGATTAGTGATTACTATCTTAAATAATATTAATTTGCTGTCTTACCATAAAACGTACTGATTAATTAGTGCTAACAGGTTGGACTTACTTGATTACTTTTGCAATTAATCAATAAGCAATGTACATATTATAATTAACGACTACCATTAATATAAAACGTGACACGTGTTTTCTTCGGGGCATCTTTAGGAGATGCTGAACATATTCCATATTGATGCTTCCATATTGTATACTAACAACTGTTATTTATAGGTCAGGATGATGATATATTTAAATTGACAATCACTCGGAAATCCCTAAAATCTAATGTCCAAATTTTAAGAGCGCCAGCATCTACATTGTTCAAAGAGGAAATTGCTACATCTTACTATTTTAAAGAATGAAAGCAAAACGATGATTATTTTAAATCAATAATAAAACTTTTGCACTTTACGTATAAGAAGAATCGACGCCGTCAAAAGTTCTACACTCTAATTTTAATAATATTTCAGCGTCCAACTTTTCACAAAATTAATAAGAGTTCTTAGCAGGATGAGTACACAATTAGCTCTGGTTCCTACTGCAGCCGGATAACGAAGCGCGACTCCACTTATTATATGCAACTTGACTTCAAGTGCTCCTGGGTACTGAAAATACAACTTTATGATGCAAAATCTGCACACAAAATTGAACCAAACTCAAATCATATAAGGTTGTGTTTAGCATGTTTTCTATAGTTTTAATAACGACTTTGGTATGGAGTTTATTTGATGATGCACTTCCTGCACGGCTATCGCCGCGGCGATAGTGGATACAGTCGAGGGTGCACTTGAGTTTTGTAAGGAAGAAAGAGATCCCTCCCTGCGCCTTTAATACCTTACCTACCTTAAAATGTAGCTGTAGGGTTTCATTCTCATTGATGTAGATTTGTATATGTATTTGTAAATAATTTCTCAACGTAAAACTCACAACCCGCTGTTTCTGTTTGGCCCTATGGATGAGTAGTAGACAATGCCATTTGGCAATACATACCTATATTTAGTGCTTTCTTATTTTTCTTTATTAATTGTTACTTTTACAGAACTATTGTGGGGCTTTTTAACATCCTTTTTTGTATACAAATTTTAATTAAATTAGCACGATAGCAGTAAATATGGCAGACATATTTACGTTCGTGACCAAACGGTTTGCGCTTTAGCGCAAGAGACCCCTAACCGACAAGGTGCACAAGATTTCATGGACATTTGAGACATAGAGGCCTATTCAAACTTACATTTTGATTTGAAAATTATGGCATTTTGTTATCATTCGCGTATGCAGTTAGCTATTACTTGTATAAGTAAGAACTTATTATTATATTGGCGAGAGCGAGGCGCGCATAACAAAATACATCATTTCGATGTCAAAATGTATGTTTGAATTGGCCTCCTAATACATTAAAAATATTGTTGAAAGGTGCTCATTAAAGTCCCTTTACATCCAATTCCGGTGAACCGTAAAACCAGCATAAATAGCAGTATACAGCGCGGCACAACATTAGTACGAGTAATACAATATTTACCGACCCGTATGAGCTAACATTTGTTTCTCATTACGCTGGCTACGGCAGAATTTGTGCCGATTTCGGTGATTTAAAGAGGGAAACACAGCGTTTTTGGGTTCATACTTCATAGTCAGATAGGTAATGGTGGATTATACTTGTAATTATTGTATTTATTAAATAAGCAGTTTCCTGCAGAGGTATTTTTTTATTAGCCTATAGGAGTGTCCCACTGCTGGGCAAAGACCTCCTCTCTTTCCCGCCATTTACTTCTATCCGATGCACACTCCCGCCACTTTTTACAAAGAGCATAGGTATATTATTTTGTAACCTCTATGTACCTAAGCTTTTGACATATTTCAGCAGTCTGCACCGTTCATAATTGCCTCATCATCCACAGTTTCCATCCAGTAACATGATACTTTCAAAATGTAACGCCCATAGAGCTGTTGTAAATACAGTTTAGACTAACTTCAGTTAATTTATGAGAAAGCAATAAATAAATAAATAAATATTATAGGACATTCTTACACAGATTGACTAAGTCCCACGGTAAGCTCAAGAAGGCTTGTGTTGTGGGTACCCAGACAACGATATATATATAATATACAAATACTTAAATACATAGAAAACACCCATGACTCAGGAACAAATATCTGTATCATCATACAAATAAATGCCCTTACTGGGATTCGAACCCAGGACCATCGGCTTCGCAGGCAGGGTCACTACCCACTAGGCCAGACCGGTCGTCTATAATATATAATATATAATAAAAAGGCATCGTATGATCTAAGGGTGAAAACATATGTATCTACAAAATCTACATAGGTTAATAATTACTATTTATTACCGGTTCATGCTTGAAGAGGTAACGGATATACATACAAACAGAGTTTTTTCGCATGTATAATAAATATTAGTACGGATTTGCCATAAAAATCAGTACGTGTAGGTAATCGAATTTAAATTTATTCACATTGAAATCACATCCACTTACTTTTTTCTCGGAGACCTGTAAAGGGGCTTAAATCGATTTTTAACTAGTAAATCTCTTGGAGTGAGCTTCGTTTGAGTCTCATGGCAAAGGTGCTGCACCATTTCACGCATTCTAATGCAAATCTCATTGAAATGCCCTGCCATTGTTATCGCCTTCCGTCTCTGGAGAAATCTTGGATGCTATACCTACATACAGTTGCTTCATTTGATATATGAATTCTCTTTTTAATATGACTGTGAAATATTGCCGCAAAATTGCGGGCGCTTCAGAAGCTGAGAAAAATTGTGTTACGCTTTAACTTCATTATCGGTGGTCAGAGTGGCGTTTGATAAAATGCCGAGATGACGAACTTGTCTGGGTTACGAAGTAAATAACTCCGCGTTGCCTCTTATTTTGTTTTTTTTCTCTAGTCAGTATGTAGGTAAAGATATCTCCTTAAGAAGACTTTCCTAATACCTATCACTATCATCAAGAGCCATTTGCGTTATATATAATATAACTTAGTTATACAAATTGTTAGAATTAAATTCTGTTAACATAAATAAAAGATTTAGCGCATTCATTCGTAGAACAATATTCACTTTAAATTAATCTGCATGAATCTAAACTTTAAATTGTGCTCGTTTAAGTTTACCACAAAGTAAGTACAAGAAAGGTATGTATGTAACTTCGACTATAACTCGTGTACAGAGGGGAAAACAAATAAACTGCGAGCCAAGTTCGTTTGGAGGCACACTCGTAATTTCGTCTTTCCCAGTTTTATCTTGTATCTGTTGAACAAATGTAATTCGGTTTACTTTATGAAATTTATGGAACGTTCTCTCGTCTAATGAAGCGGTTGTGGTTGTTTTTCATCCTCTAGGTACCTATTTTTTAATATAGCGCTGTTTCTCATCTGCAAAGATTTCAATTGTAAAAGAAGTTTCAAGGAAATTAAAAAAACAAAATAAACATGAATAAAATTATCTTTACTTTGCAATCCCCTTTGAGTTTCGTTTTTTATAAAGAAATAATTGCTCTTTGAATAAGACTTTTTCAGTTGTTTTTTCTCTTGTAAATAAATGTAAACAGATAATCACATGCACATTTCTTTTACACTCATCAACTTCCACTCCACTTAAAATACTTAATACTTACAAATATTTAAAAAAAACACCAGCAACCGCTAGTCGTACTCGCGCTTTGTACCATCACCCAATTTTTTTTCTTTCTTTGTTTTCATCAATTCATGCTTGCTCAGTTTTTATTATTTGTTTAGTGTATTTTCTTTATTATCACAACGAGTTTGTTGTTTTAAGGATGACTCACGTTAGACCGGGCCGTGTCCGGGCCGGAGCTTCCGGCGCATCGTTTTCTATGTCAGTAATTGTCTTAAGATCGGTGATATTGCCAACTGTCATCAAACAATGTTAAATAGCACCCCTGACAGTTGCAAATTTTACGGGGCTTGATTACGGATAACGATATGTAATAGTGCCTGTGGGGATATAGACAAATGTCGTATTGGTTGCAGATTTACAACGCGGCGCGCGACATCTGGCGGGCCAATTTATGAGTTTAATCAGACCGAGCTCCCGATGCGACTATAGGTACAGCCGGCACCTTTATTTTCAAACAAATATAGAATTTAAATAGATTACGTAAAGAACATAGAACGTCTGGTCGCGCAAGGAAGAGTGGAAAGTAACAGGGCTAGAGAAAAATCGCCAATGAGATGGACCGACCAAATCAAAGTCAGTGCGTCGACCACAGTAAACGAATGGCTATGTGTCGTTAACGAGTTGCCGAAAAATTTACATACTGGTCACGACCACCACTCTGTATAGAGTGTAACGAAGAATAAGAAGAAAGAACATAAATGAATATGTACGACATGTGATGTGTCGACAAGGTTATTGTTATTAAAGAACGTACGGTGATCGTCGATGAACATGTTAATTTAATTATGTTACATAATTTATTTCATTAGTTAATTTTCATTTGAGCGAATGACATCATATAGTCTAAGGGAATTCAGTGATTGCTATGTAACTACATAGGATAATTCGCCAGTAACTGGCCGCCCTAAACTGAAAATGAATTCTATTCAGCTATAAATATAATTCATTATAAGTAGTATAAGGTGGCCAGGTATTGAAAGCTGGCCAGTTATTGAAACCTTATACTAAAATCAATTCTGTTTATAGGTAGGTGAATATAATTCATTTATAGTTTAGGGCGATCAGTTACTAAAAGTGGCCAGTTACTGACGAATAACCCTAGTATGATTAAGTATTTGTAATACCGGGTGTGGCCTCTAATACGAGCAAAAATTTTAACTGTAACTCCTCAAACTAACATTTGCCTAGCAACATTTAAAAACAACTTGTATTTAGATTTTTAGAACACTTTAAAGTTTATTCTAAGACGCAATGTAGGTATTGCGAATTTTGTTATGTTTAAAGCATAAACAAAACTTCTGGGCGCGTGTGACGTAGTATCCATTAATTGCGGTCACCAAATGCATTACCCCACCGTACTGCACCAAACACAGCTGCTCTAAATTCAATATCGACCCGGAACTGGGCAGTTTAGGACTAATCTTAGAAGTGTCACTTTAGAGTATTTAGTACAACAGTGATGATAATTTTAATATCATTCACAAGTTCATTTACGTTTATATTACATTATTTACTTCTCACATTTTAATATTTTCCTAAATAACATTATTTTTTAAACTTTCTAGCTTTTTTTTACTACTTAGTTATCTGAAAAATCCTTTACTTTCAAGTTCAATGCCAATATTACCTTTATATATGGCAATAACACCCGAAAGCTTATAACCTCGTCGAACATAAATATAAATAATGCATAGGTACGAACGAATCATTTCAATTTGCATTATCGAGCAGGCGATAAACACAACAATAGCCTTTAGGTACCTATAAATAACTTGAGTTATTGCTAAAGAGAGCTATGAAAGGGGCAAGCATAACGTTTTCTTGACAGTTATTGCTCGTTTCACCAGTTTCACGCGTAAATGCGCAAACTCAGAAGAAAATTTCATTAAACGGTGACATTTTTGGGACAGACGCATAAAAGTATGAAAATAAAAGTGTCACTGACTACAATAGCGTCTCTGTTCAGCTCGAGGCGCCTGGCTTTATGAAATTAATTGGCGTGGCGAAAGGGTGACTGTTATTGTTACAATTTTTCACCGCTTGAAAACAATCGAGCTTAAATTTTTCCTATGCCTTTTTTTTAAACAAATCATTTTATTTAGATTAACTGATACTTGAATGTTTATAACAGTTTTGAACGATTCACGGTTAGGGTAACATTCCATTTCTGACCGCAGCTGCACTACTAGTACGAACGCGTCGGTGTTATTGTTAATTTCCATAGTAAAATGAACGGTAGTGCAGCTGTCGTTGGAAATGGACTGTCACCTTTAGTTTCACTAGACTTACATCGACCGGGATATCGGGAGCTCAAAAACAATACAAAAGGTAATCACAGTCCATATCCGGGTCGATATAAATCTTGAATGTTTATATAAAGTTATGTGTTTAAATCATTGGTTCTTACTCTTTCAATGATAACTTCGATAGCCAAATTCGCTGACTATTTCAGGTGCTTCCAGGGATCACCAGTCCAGATCCACTGACTTATAGTGTAGTACACTAATATGTGTAGCAGTATATTTGTAAATATTTGTGTTTTTACCCTCTACGTGCTCGGTGTACCCCTTACGTCTCATTTAAGTATCAAATGGGCTTCTACGTGTTGGTTGCGGCTCCGCGTACGTCTCCCAAATGTCCGGAGCACCATAGTTCCGTGGGTAAAGACATAAGTAGTATTAGTAATGACGATCCTTCTGGCCGATTTTAACCATGGCGATCACTTCGACTCCTAGTATATAGCTCGGTGATCCCAGTATGAGTAATATTAAGTAATAGACTCTATATTATTAATATTATTATCATTCATATCACGTGTCAAGTTAGCAGAATAGTACATTACTACAGAGGCCGGGACGAAAGGGGTTGCCGGCCGAAGACATATAGACGGCCGAGCGAAGCGAGGCCGGATAGGTCTGAGCGCGGGCAACCCCATTTCCCGCCGAGGTATGTATAGTGCTTTTCTCAAACATGCAATGAAATAAATAAAATAAAAAATCCACGAAACCCAAGTTTTATTTATAGAAAAAACTAAAAGTAAACTACACCCAAAATATAACCAACACGTACCTATATCATTATCACGCGTATGTTTTACACGAGTCGTGTATTTTTACTACCCGTATATTTTCATGTATCTTTGATTTTTTCGCCTTGTATCCGTCTGATTGTCGTTTTCGTCACATAAGTTTACATAGTCTTTCATGTTGATATCATGTTTCACATACATCGTTGCTTTATGCATGGAGTAAATAATAGTACATTTCGATGCTAGTGCGGAAGGCATGTCATTACTTCACGAGTACCGAGATATCTTGCCACGAGCCGCAGGCGAGTGGCAAGACTCGGGACGAGTGAAGAATGACATTTCCGCACGTGTATCGAACGACGTTTTTTAATACAGTTGCGAAAAAATAAGAAAAACATTGTTAATCGTACACTCAACAAAAGTGGTAACAGTGACAGCTCGGTTAGACGTCGTCTTTAAGTATATTATATCTATGGGCGTTTGACAGCTATTCCGTTCCATTCAGTCAACTTATTAAGAACGGAATTTTCAATATTGAATATTAAAAAATAAACGTGTTATAATAATGAAGAGGTAAGTAATTAAATATGAAATATGTAATATTTTCGTATTCTTACATTAACGGTAGGTTTTTATGCTGATTACGACGTTTAAAGGAAACTAATATTAACACTCATCAATAAGTAGTCGTGAATTGGAACAAGTATAAATTTAAAAAAATTGGAAAAGTAAAAAGCACTAGTTCGAGATAACCAACTTTCCGCACGCTAAACAGCTACGTAAAGTAGCACTTTTTGAGCAACTGTATTAAAAATATAATTTCCACAGTGTTGACGAATTTGTAGTTACATTCATTTAAAATATGCCACAAAACTGTTTTTAATAAACTGTAAGCCATTTTTCTTAGTTTCTCAAATAATAAAATTGCCATAAGCAACCATATACATACTTCGTCTTTGACTAGGCGGCAGAGGCAGCAAGTTATTTAAAATCAATTCTGCTTACGCTGCCAATTCCAAACCGGTGTGAAGTTAGCAGCCAAAGTTAGCAGCCGCCGATAACCCAACCAAATTAAGAAGTCAAAATTTTTAATGTAAAAAATGTCATAGAAAACCACTAAAAGAGCACCTGATACATGTAATTACAAAGTAAACAGACCGAACAAGACTACAAGTGATGAAAAACTAAAATATGTACATTTTCGTCACAGAACTCATGCTATCTGTAATATCGCCTAATAAAACAGCAAGCTAGCTCTAGAGGTTTTTAAAACCGGTTCCATGCAGCATGCAGCAAAAGCTGCTGGGATCTATAAGTGATACTCGACCATAAACTTGGAGAAAAGGGGAGACCAAGGCAAACTGAACCCAAAATATTCTAAATAGTTGCAGTATTCAAAGATTTTTACCATGAAGGACGGCAAGCAAGGGATTTTCGACCTATGTGACAGATAGCTACTGTCATAACCTACAAACGATTGTGCGTCGCAAGTTGATACTCGATCGATAAGACTAGTCAATTAACAGAAAATTATAAAATTAAGATTTTCTTACTTAAGTGGCTGCTGAGAGCTACAAGTGCTGAAACGGCAAGCAAGAGATTTTTGAAACCTGAACTATAAAGCTAGATAATCATGCTAAAGAACTGCTGAGAGCTTTAAGTGATACTCGACCGCAAACATTGTGAAAAGGGGATACCAAAGCGAAATGTACCCAAAATATTCTGAAAAGTTGCAGTTTTCAAAGATTTGTAGCATGAAGGACGGCAAGCAAGGGATTTTCAACCTATGTGACAGATAGCTACTGTCATAACCTACAAACGATTGAACGTCGCAAGTTGATACTCGATCGATAAGACTAGTCAATTAACAGAAAATTATAAAATTAAGATTTTCTTACTTAAGTGGCTGCTGAGAGCTACAAGTGCTGAAACGGCCAGCAAGAGATTTTTGAAACCTGAACTATACAGCTAGATAATCATGCTAAAGAACTGCTGAGAGCTTTAAGTGATACTCGACCGCAAACATTGTGAAAAGGGGATACCAAAGCGAAATGTACCCAAAATATTCTGAAAATTGCAGTTTTCAAAGATTTTTACCATGAAGGACGGCAAGCAAGGGATTTTCGACCTATGTGACAGATAGCTACTGTCATAACCTACAAATGATTGTGCATCGCAAATTGATTCTCGATCGATAAGACTAGTAAATTTACAGAAATTTACAAAATTAAGATTTTCTTACTTAAGTGGCTGATGAGAGCTACAAGTGCTGAAACGGCCAGCAAGAGATTTTTGAAACCTGAACTATACAGCTAGATAATCACGCTAAAGAACTGCTGAGAGCTTTAAGTGATACTCGACCGTAAACATTGTGAAAAGGGGATACCAAAGCGAAATGTACCCAAAATATTCTGAAAAGTGGTAGTTTTCAAAGATTTTTACCATGAAGGACGGCAAGCAAGGGAGTTTCAACCTATGTGACAGATAGCTACTGTCATAACCTACAAACGATTGTGCGTCGCAAGTTGATACTCGATCGATAAGACTAGTCAATTAACAGAAAATTATAAAATTAAGATTTTCTTACTTAAGTGGCTGATGAGAGCTACAAGTGCTGAAACGGCAAGCAAGAGATTTTTGAAACCTGAACTATACAGCTAGATAATCATGCTAAAGAACTGCTGTGAGCTTTATGTGATACTCTACCGCAAACAGTGTGAAAAGGGGATACCAAAGCGAAATGTACCCAAAATATTCTGAAAAGTTGCAGTTTTCAAAGATTTTTACCATGAAGGACGGCAAGCAAGGGATTTTCGACCTATGTGACAGATAGCTACTGTCATAACCTACAAACGATTGTGCGTCGCAAGTTGATACTCGATCGATAAGACTAGTCAATTAACAGAAAATTATAAAATTAAGATTTTCTTACTTAAGTGGCTGCTGAGAGCTACAAGTGCTGAAACGGCCAGCAAGAGATTTTTGAAACCTGAACTATACAGCTAGATAATCATGCTAAAGAACTGCTGAGAGCTTTAAGTGATACTCGACCGCAAACATTGTGAAAAGGGGATACCAAAGCGAAATGTACCCAAAATATTCTGATAAGTTGCAGTTTTCAAAGATTTTTACCATGAAGGACGGCAAGCAAGGGATTTTCGACCTATGTGACAGATAGCTACTGTCATAACCTACAAATGATTGTGCATCGCAAATTGATACTCGATCGAAAAGACTAGAAAATTTACAGAAATTTACAAAATTAAGATTTTCTTACTTAAGTGGCTGATGAGAGCTACAAGTGCTGAAACGGCCAGCAAGAGATTTTTGAAACCTGAACTATACAGCTAGATAATCACGCTAAAGAACTGCTGAGAGCTTTAAGTGATACTCGACCGCAAACATTGTGAAAAGGGGATACCAAAGCGAAATGTACCCAAAATATTCTGAAAAGTTGCAGTTTTCAAAGATTTTTACCATGAAGGACGGCAAGCAAGGGATTTTCGACCTATGTGACAGATAGCTACTGTCATAACCTACAAACGATTGTGCGTCGCAAGTTGATACTCGATCGATAAGACTAGTCAATTAACAGAAAATTATAAAATTAAGATTTTCTTGCTTAAGTGGCTGATGAGAGCTACAAGTGCTGAAACGGCAAGCAAGAGATTTTTGAAACCTGAACTATATAGCTAGATAATCATGCTAAAGAACTGCTGAGAGCTTTAAGTGATACTCGACCGCAAACATTGTGAAAAGGGGATACCAAAGCGAAATGTACCCAAAATATTCTGAAAAGTTGCAGTTTTCAAAGATTTGTAGCATGAAGGACGGCAAGCAAGGGATTTTCGACCTATGTGACAGATAGCTACTGTCATAACCTACAAACGATTGTACGTCGCAAGTTGATACTCGATCGATAAGACTAGTCAATTAACAGAAAATTATAAAATTAAGATTTTCTTACTTAAGTGGCTGCTGAGAGCTACAAGTGCTGAAACGGCCAGCAAGAGATTTTTGAAACCTGAACTATACAGCTAGATAATCATGCTAAATAACTGCTGAGAGCTTTAAGTGATACTCGACCGCAAACATTGTGAAAAGGGGATACCAAAGCGAAATGTACCCAAAATATTCTGAAAAGTTTCAGTTTTCAAAGATTTTTACCATGAAGGACGGCAAGCAAGGGATTTTCGACCTATGTGACAGATAGCTACTGTCATAACCTTCAAATGATTGTGCATCGCAAATTGATACTCGATCGATAAGACTAGTAAATTTACAGAAATTTATAAAATTAAGATTTTCTTACTTAAGTGGCTGATGAGAGCTACAAGTGCTGAAACAGCCAGCAAGAGATTTTTGAAACCTGAACTATACAGCTAGATAATCACGCTAAAGAACTGCTGAGAGCTTAAAGTGATACTCGACCGTAAACATTGTGAAAAGGGGATACCAAAGCGAAATGTACCCAAAATATTCTGAAAATTGCAGTTTTCAAAGATTTTTACCATGAAGGACGGCAAGCAAGGGATTTTCGACCTATGTGACAGATAGCTACTGTCATAACCTACAAATGATTGTGCATCGCAAATTGATACTCGATCGATAAGACTAGAAAATTTACAGAAATTTACAAAATTAAGATTTTCTTACTTAAGTGGCTGATGAGAGCTACAAGTGCTGAAACGGCCAGCAAGAGATTTTTGAAACCTGAACTATACAGCTAGATAATCATGCTAAATAACTGCTGAGAGCTTTAAGTGATACTCGACCGCAAACATTGTGAAAAAGGGATACCAAAGCGAAATGTCGCGACTCGCATATATACACAATTACACATACTAAATCACACTAACACAACACTTACACAAATACTACATAAACATAAGGTACATCATAAAGCGTTGCACATTATGTAAGGTCCTGGCAGAATATCAGCGATGTGGCTTGCCGCATCATCATGCTAAGCCAGCGCCAATTCTCTGCCACGACACATGGTTATGTCCTTTTTTGTATAATAGTTTATCGTGTATAATAGTTTTTCTTTTAATTTAAGCTGCATTTAATAAATCTCTCTGTGTAATTACCATGTATGTTGTGGAAATGAATAAAGTGTTTATCTATCTATCTATCTATCTAAATGTACCCAAAATATTCTGAAAATTGCAGTTTTCAAAGATTTTTACCATGAAGGACGGCAAGCAAGGGATTTTCGACCTATGTGACAGATAGCTACTGTCATAACCTACAAACGATTGTACGTCGCAAGTTGATACTCGATCGATAAGACTAGTCAATTAACAGAAAATTATAAAATTAAGATTTTCTTACTTAAGTGGCTGCTGAGAGCTACAAGTGCTGAAACGGCCAGCAAGAGATTTTTGAAACCTGAACTATACAGCTAGATAATCATGCTAAATAACTGCTGAGAGCTTTAAGTGATACTCGACCGCAAACATTGTGAAAAGGGGATACCAAAGCGAAATGTACCCAAAATATTCTGAAAAGTTTCAGTTTTCAAAGATTTTTACCATGAAGGACGGCAAGCAAGGGATTTTCGACCTATGTGACAGATAGCTACTGTCATAACCTTCAAATGATTGTGCATCGCAAATTGATACTCGATCGATAAGACTAGTAAATTTACAGAAATTTATAAAATTAAGATTTTCTTACTTAAGTGGCTGATGAGAGCTACAAGTGCTGAAACGGCCAGCAAGAGATTTTTGAAACCTGAACTATACAGCTAGATAATCACGCTAAAGAACTGCTGAGAGCTTTAAGTGATACTCGACCGTAAACATTGTGAAAAGGGGATACCAAAGCGAAATGTACCCAAAATATTCTGAAAAGTTGCAGTTTTCAAAGATTTTTACCATGAAGGACGGCAAGCAAGGGATTTTCGACCTATGTGACAGATAGCTACTGTCATAACCTACAAATGATTGTGCATCGCAAATTGATACTCGATCGATAAGACTAGTAAATTTACAGAAAATTATAAAATTAAGATTTTCTTACTTAAGTGGCTGCTGAGAGCTACAAGTGCTGAAACGGCCAGCAAGAGATTTTTGAAACCTGAACTATACAGCTAGATAATCATGCTAAATAACTGCTGAGAGCTTTAAGTGATACTCGACCGCAAACATTGTGAAAAGGGGATACCAAAGCGAAATGTACCCAAAATATTCTGAAAAGTTTCAGTTTTCAAAGATTTTTACCATGAAGGACGGCAAGCAAGGGATTTTCGACCTATGTGACAGATAGCTACTGTCATAACCTTCAAATGATTGTGCATCGCAAATTGATACTCGATCGATAAGACTAGTAAATTTACAGAAATTTATAAAATTAAGATTTTCTTACTTAAGTGGCTGATGAGAGCTACAAGTGCTGAAACGGCCAGCAAGAGATTTTTGAAACCTGAACTATACAGCTAGATAATCACGCTAAAGAACTGCTGAGAGCTTTAAGTGATACTCGACCGCAAACATTGTGAAAAGGGGATACCAAAGCGAAATGTACCCAAAATATTCTGAAAATTGCAGTTTTCAAAGATTTTTACCATGAAGGACGGCAAGCAAGGGATTTTCGACCTATGTGACAGATAGCTACTGTCATAACCTACAAATGATTGTGCATCGCAAATTGATACTCGATCGATAAGACTAGAAAATTTACAGAAATTTACAAAATTAAGATTTTCTTACTTAAGTGGCTGATGAGAGCTACAAGTGCTGAAACGGCCAGCAAGAGATTTTTGAAACCTGAACTATACAGCTAGATAATCACGCTAAAGAACTGCTGAGAGCTTTAAGTGATACTCGACCGTAAAGCTCGACCGTAGAGCTACAAGTGCTGAAACGGCCAGCAAGAGATTTTTGAAACCTGAACTATACAGCTAGATAATCATGCTAAATAACTGCTGAGAGCTTTAAGTGATACTCGACCGCAAACATTGTGAAAAGGGGATACCAAAGCGAAATGTACCCAAAATATTCTGAAAATTGCAGTTTTCAAAGATTTTTACCATGAAGGACGGCAAGCAAGGGATTTTCGACCTATGTGACAGATAGCTACTGTCATAACCTACAAACGATTGTGCGTCGCAAGTTGATACTCGATCGATAAGACTAGTCAATTAACAGAAAATTATAAAATTAAGATTTTCTTGCTTAAGTGGCTGAACAGAGCTACAAGTGCTGAAACGGCAAGCAAGAGATTTTTGAAACCTGAACTATATAGCTAGATAATCATGCTAAAGAACTGCTGAGAGCTTTAAGTGATACTCGACCGCAAACATTGTGAAAAGGGGATACCAAAGCGAAATGTACCCAAAATATTCTGAAAAGTTGCAGTTTTCAAAGATTTGTAGCATGAAGGACGGCAAGCAAGGGATTTTCGACCTATGTGACAGATATCTACTGTCATAACCTACAAACGATTGTACGTCGCAAGTTGATACTCGATCGAAAAGACTAGTCAATTAACAGAAAATTATATAATTAAGATTTTCTTACTTAAGTGGCTGCTGAGAGCTACAAGTGCTGAAACGGCCAGCAAGAGATTTTTGAAACCTGAACTATACAGCGAGATAATCATGCTAAAGAACTGCTGAGAGCTTTAAGTGATACTCGACCGCAAACATTGTGAAAAGGGGATACCAAAGCGAAATGTACCCAAAATATTCTGAAAAGTTGCAGTTTTCAAAGATTTGTAGCATGAAGGACGGCAAGCAAGGGATTTTCGACCTATGTGACAGATATCTACTGTCATAACCTACAAACGATTGTACGTCGCAAGTTGATACTCGATCGAAAAGACTAGTCAATTAACAGAAAATTATATAATTAAGATTTTCTTACTTAAGTGGCTGCTGAGAGCTACAAGTGCTGAAACGGCCAGCAAGAGATTTTTGAAACCTGAACTATACAGCTAGATAATCACGCTAAAGAACTGCTGAGAGCTTTAAGTGATACTCGACCGTAAACATTGTGAAAAGGGGATACAAAAGCGAAATGTACCCAAAATATTCTGAAAAGTGGTAGTTTTCAAAGATTTTTACCATGAAGGACGGCAAGCAAGGGATTTTCGACCTATGTGACAGATAGCTACTGTCATAACCTACAAACGATTGTGCGTCGCAAGTTGATACTCGATCGATAAGACTAGTCAATTAACAGAAAATTATAAAATTAAGATTTTCTTACTTAAGTGGATGCTGAGAGCTACACAAGTGCTGAAACGGCCAGCAAGAGATTTTTGAAACCTGAACTATACAGCTAGATAATCATGCTAAAGAACTGCTGAGAGCTTTAAGTGATACTCGACCGCAAACATTGTGAAAAGGGGATACCAAAGCGAAATGTACCCAAAATATTCTGAAAATTGCAGTTTTCAAAGATTTTTACCATGAAGGACGACAAGCAAGGGATTTTCGACCTATGTGACAGATAGCTACTGTCATAACCTACAAATGATTGTGCATCGCAAATTGATACTCGATCGATAAGACTAGTAAATTTACAGAAATTTACAAAATTAAGATTTTCTTACTTAAGTGGCTGATGAGAGCTACAAGTGCTGAAACGGCCAGCAAGAGATTTTTGAAACCTGAACTATACAGCTAGATAATCACGCTAAAGAACTGCTGAGAGCTTTAAGTGATACTCGACCGTAAAGCTCGACCGTAGAGCTACAAGTGCTGAAACGGCCAGCAAGAGATTTTTGAAACCTGAACTATACAGCTAGATAATCATGCTAAATAACTGCTGAGAGCTTTAAGTGATACTCGACCGCAAACATTGTGAAAAGGGGATACCAAAGCGAAATGTACCCAAAATATTCTGAAAATTGCAGTTTTCAAAGATTTTTACCATGAAGGACGGCAAGCAAGGGATTTTCGACCTATGTGACAGATAGCTACTGTCATAACCTACAAACGATTGTGCGTCGCAAGTTGATACTCGATCGATAAGACTAGTCAATTAACAGAAAATTATAAAATTAAGATTTTCTTGCTTAAGTGGCTGATGAGAGCTACAAGTGCTGAAACGGCAAGCAAGAGATTTTTGAAACCTGAACTATATAGCTAGATAATCATGCTAAAGAACTGCTGAGAGCTTTAAGTGATACTCGACCGCAAACATTGTGAAAAGGGGATACCAAAGCGAAATGTACCCAAAATATTCTGAAAAGTTGCAGTTTTCAAAGATTTGTAGCATGAAGGACGGCAAGCAAGGGATTTTCGACCTATGTGACAGATATCTACTGTCATAACCTACAAACGATTGTACGTCGCAAGTTGATACTCGATCGAAAAGACTAGTCAATTAACAGAAAATTATATAATTAAGATTTTCTTACTTAAGTGGCTGCTGAGAGCTACAAGTGCTGAAACGGCCAGCAAGAGATTTTTGAAACCTGAACTATACAGCTAGATAATCACGCTAAAGAACTGCTGAGAGCTTTAAGTGATACTCGACCGTAAACATTGTGAAAAGGGGATACAAAAGCGAAATGTACCCAAAATATTCTGAAAAGTGGTAGTTTTCAAAGATTTTTACCATGAAGGACGGCAAGCAAGGGATTTTCGACCTATGTGACAGATAGCTACTGTCATAACCTACAAACGATTGTGCGTCGCAAGTTGATACTCGATCGATAAGACTAGTCAATTAACAGAAAATTATAAAATTAAGATTTTCCTACTTAAGTAAGAAGACCGTCAAAATAACTCTATTTAGGGCATTTTGTCAGTCTTTTTATACGTGCAGCCTGTGGGTCAAGTGTACGCAGAGATCTCTCAATGCCTTACGCATTCAGTATAATAACGGGTTCAGAATGTTGTTGGGGTTGCCTCGATTTTGCAGTGCGTCGGGGATGTTTGCCGAAGCGCGCGTGGATGGCTTCCAAGCCATAATGCGCAAGAGAGTGGCCTCCCTGATGCGCCGTGTTAGGGAAAGCCCCAGCAGCCTTCTGAACACTGTTATAGACAATTTACAGTGTCCAATAGTGCGCAAATGGAACTCTATGCACATGGACCATAGAGGTGCTGTTGGGCAAACTTAGTTAAGTATTTTAAGAAGTAGTTTAATTTAATTTAATTTAATTTATTGTATTAGGTATTTATATATGTAATGTAATTATTAAAATGTATGGATCTTGTTATCCGAAATAAAAATATATTAAATATTAAATTATTAAGTGGCTGATGAGAGCTACAAGTGCTGAAATGGCAAGCAAGAGATTTTTGAAACCTGAACTATACAGCTAGATAATCATGCTAAAGAACTGCTGAGAGCTTTAGGTGATACGCACCCGTAAACTTTGTGAAAAGGGCGGAAAAAAGCGAATAGTACCCTAGATATTCTGAAAAGTTGCAGTTTTCAAAGATTTTTACCATGAAGGACGGCAAGCAAGGGATTTTCCACCTATATGACTGATAGCTACTGTCATAACCTACAAAAGATTGTGCATCGCAAGTTGATACTCGATCGATAAGACTAGTCAATTAACATAAAATTAAGATTTTGTTACTTAAGTGGCTGATGAGAGCTACAAGTGCTGAAACGGCAAGCAAAAGAGTTTTGAAACCTGAACTATACAGCTAGATAATCACGCTAAAGAACTGCTGAGAGCTTTAAGTGATACTCGACCGCAAACTTTGTGAAAAGGGGAGACAAAAGCGAAAAGTACCCTAAATATTCTGAAAACTTGCAGTTTTCAAAGATTTTTAGCATGAAGGACGGCAAGCAAGGGATTTTCGACCTATGTGACAGATAGCTACTGTCATAACCTACAGACATAAACTATCAAATAACACTATTTCTAGAGTGATACCTACTCGACGGCATATTAACGGTGCATAGGGAATTAGTAAGAAAATCAGGTTTTATATGAACATTTACATTCAATGAAATTTTTCTGCATCTTAGACGGCAGGCGAGTAATCCACAGTGATGTGAAAAATACTTTATAAAAAGTATTTAAATACAAAATACAAATACTTCCTTGATAATACTATTTCAAATGCAAAATACAAAATAGTTTTTGAATTTGTATTTAAATACAAAATACGAAACAGGTATTTTCAAAATACTTTTTTAAAATACAAATACTTTGCGATAAAAGGTACTCTGAGTAGTGAATACCTAGTCTGAATTAAAAAGTATTACTCGGAATTTCCGAATTGAAAAGACTCTCTTTATTCTTTGAAATCAATCCTCTATCTAAAGTGCAAATTTTGAGTTGTTTGCTCATATGGGGCATTCATTCTACTTAAAGTTGTCCCCTGCACTTTTTTTCAAAATTGGGATTTTTTATGTTATTTCTAATCAGAATCATGAGTTCTTTTGATCCTAATAGGAGAAAAAAAGTGTCCCAAGATTTCCATACATTTTTCGATCTTTCCATTCCGAAACCGCCATACAAAGTCTATGAAAAAATGGTAACAGAATGGGAAAAAACCTTGGGACCCTTTTTTCCTCCTATAAGGATAGAAAGAGCTCGTGATTCTGAGTAGAAATAACATAAAAAATGTCAATTTTGAAAAAAAAAAATGTAGGGGACAACTTTAAATAAAATGGCCCATATTAACCGGTAGGATGTAGGTATGGATGATGGTTTTTAACAGCCAACTTTTAAAGCATTAATTTGTAATGTTTTACAGCCAATTAGCCAATTAAATGCCTTTCGTTAGTGTGATGAAAACGTCTCGTTTGTGTTTCACCAGGGCAGAAAAGTTTGTTCTCCTCTCGTGCCTTGAAACCCTCGCAACACTCAAGATTCCACTTTTTTAACCACTCGCTACGCTTGTGGTCATGTCCGACGTTACTAAACAGATTCAACAGTTCCATGTTAAAGGAATGAGAGAGTTGCCACAGTTACATTACCTACCTACTATAAAGTATTTTGTATTTTGAAAATAGAAAATAGGTCCCAAAAACTATTTCAAATAAAATACAAAATAGTTTTCTTGAAAAGGTATTTAAATACAAAATACAAAATAGGTATTTTGCACTTTGTATTTGCATTTTAAATACAAGTATTTCAAATAAGTCACATCTCTGGTAATCCACACCCACTGCATCGTGGAGTGCATTACATAAGCTATCAAATAACACTATTTCTAGAGTGATTCTCGACGGCGTATTAACGGTGCATATTCAATTACTTTTTCTATGAATAATTGCGTTAATTCAAGATTTGCAGCATCTTACACGGCAGGCGAGTAAACCACGCCCACTGTTTTCGATATATAAACGCAATTTGATAGACAGTTGTACATTTCTACTTTTAGTATGGAAATCAGTCACATAATTTTATTACGAAAATTGTCAGTGCTGCAGCAGTAACTTTGCAACAGAGTAATGCTGCTGCAGTCGTCATAGCTTAGAAAGTTATTAATAACGCGAGCGAAGCGAGCACGAAAATTGTTCGATATAAAAACGCAATTTGATATACAGTTGTAGATTTTTTCTTTTAGTATGGAAATCAGTCACATAGTTTTATCACGAACATTGACAGTGCTGCAGCAGTAACGTTGCAACAGAGTAATGCTGCTGCAATCGTCATATCTTAGAAAGTGACTGAAAACGCGAGCGAAGCGAGCACGAAAATATTTCGATATATGTATAAACGCAATTTGATAGACAGTTCAGTTGTACATTTCTACTTTTAGTATGGAAATCAGTCACATCATTTTATCACGAAAATTGACAGTGCTGCAGCAGTAACGTTGCAACAGAGTAATGCTACTGCAGTCGCCATCCGAATGTCACCTATATCATATCTTATAATGTTATTGAAAACGAGAGCGAAGCGAGCGCGAAAATTTTTTGTTATAAAAAATGCAATTTGACTTAAAAAGTTATTGAAAACGCGAGCGAAGCGAGCGCGAAAATTGTTCGATATAAAAACGCAACTTGATAGACAGTTGGAGTACATTTTTAATTTGGCAAAATCTTTCCTCAGTGGCTTATTCATGTCACAACGTATTAAATTCAGCGCCATCTGTTAGTTTACCAGGGTACTCAATAGTGGTAGCACATATTTGAAAAAAGTTTGCCCCTCCTTCCTAAGTAGCGCTATAAGATCCAGGGGCAAACTTAAGTCAATCGAGTTTTGTGGCTACCCCCCCTTTTAGGGGTTCAATTTTTATATCCTATAACCTGGCCGGGAATTATCTCGACAGATTAGTTAAGTTTTCATCAAAATCCGTTCAGCCGTTTTCACGTGATGCTCGTTCAAATAAACAGACAAACAGATAAACAGACAAAAATTCTAAAAAGTTTTGGAACGTGTTCTGTTATCGATTCTAAGTATCCCCAGCCAACTTTTTTTCAAATATCTTCCATGTACAGACTTTCGACCGTCTTCAGCTTTATTATATGTATAGATAGATAGATAGATTATTATATTTTTTTGACAGTCCTTTATGCTAACATAACATTTTTTTTTCTATTTTTTATATCTGATTTTGCTTTTGTCATTGATTTTCTTTGATTTATTAAGTATGGTGCAGTGGTGCAACATTCTTTTTTATTTTATTTTTGTCTGTCCCTTCGCTAACATAACATTCTTTTGCGTTTTATTTTTTTAAATCAAATTTTGTTTTATTTCATTTTTTTTACGTTTCTTTATTGTAACGACACATTAGTTTAGTAGTTTGTACATCATATCGTTCTCGCTAGCCTAAACTCTAACATATTGTTTTTTACATATTTATTTTAATCTGATTTTGTTTTTTTTTCATATATTTTGTTTGATTTACTTTACGTTTTTTATTGTAACGATACATTTGGTTTAGTTGTGATTTATTGTAATGACATGCGTCTCACAAGTTTTTCATTCCTTTTTTGTTTTGTACATCATACTTTTTTCGTTGTCCTAAACGCTAATTTTTTTTAATACTATATTTAGGTATTTATTTTTTATCTTTCATTTATTTCAATCTGTTTCTCTTGCTTGCCGTTTCAGTACTTGTAGCTCTCATCAGCCACTTAAGTAAGAAAATCTTAATTTTATAATTTTCTGTTAATTGACTAGTCTTATCGATCGAGTATCAACTTGCGACGCACAATCGTTTGTAGGTTATGACAGTAGCTATCTGTCACATAGGTCGAAAATCCCTTGCCTGCCGTCCTTCATGCTACAAATCTTTGAAAACTGCAACTTTTCAGAATATTTTGGGTACATTTCGCTTTGGTATCCCCTTTTCAAAATGTTTACGGTCGAGTATAACTTGAAGCTCTCAGCAGTTCTTTAGCATGATTATCTACCTATATAGTTCAGGTTTCAAAAATCTCTTGCTGGCCGTTTCAGCACTTGTAGCTCTCATCAGCCACTTAAGTAAGAAAATCTTAATTTTATAATTTTCTGTTAATTGACTAGTCTTATCGATCGAGTATCAACTTGCGACGCACAATCGTTTGTAGGTTATGACAGTAGCTATCTGTCACATAGGTTGAAAATCCCTTGCTTGCCGTCCTTCATGGTAAAAATCTTTGAAAACTGCAACTTTTCAGAATATTTTGGGTACATTTCGCTTTGGTATCCCCTTTTCACAATGTTTGCGGTCGAGTATCACTTAAAGCTCTCAGCAGTTCCTTAGCGTGATTATCTAGCTGTATAGTTCAGGTTTCAAAAATCTCTTGCTGGCCGTTTCAGCACTTGTAGCTCTCATCAGCCACTTAAGTAAGAAAATCTTAATTTTATAATTTTCTGTTAATTGACTAGTCTTATCGATCGAGTATCAACTTGCGACGCACAATCGTTTGTAGGTTATGACAGTAGCTATCTGTCACATAGGTCGAAAATCCCTTGCTTGCCGTCCTTCATGGTAAAAATCTTTGAAAACTACCACTTTTCAGAATATTTTGGGTACATTTCGCTTTGGTATCCCCTTTTCACAATGTTTGCGGTCGAGTATCACTTAAAGCTCTCAGCAGTTCTTTAGCATGATTATCTAGCTGTATAGTTCAGGTTTCAAAAATCTCTTGCTGGCCGTTTCAGCACTTGTAGCTCTCAGCAGCCACTTAAGTAAGAAAATCTTAATTTTATAATTTTCTGTTAATTGACTAGTCTTATCGATCGAGTATCAACTTGCGACGCACAATCGTTTGTAGGTTATGACAGTAGCTATCTGTCACATAGGTCGAAAATCCCTTGCTTGCCGTCCTTCATGGTAAAAATCTTTGAAAACTGCAACTTTTCAGAATATTTTGGGTACATTTCGCTTTGGTATCCCCTTTTCACAATGTTTGCGGTCGAGTATCACTTAAAGCTCTCAGCAGTTATTTAGCATGATTATCTAGCTGTATAGTTCAGGTTTCAAAAATCTCTTGCTGGCCGTTTCAGCACTTGTAGCTCTCAGCAGCCACTTAAGTAAGAAAATCTTAATTTTATAATTTTCTGTTAATTGACTAGTCTTATCGATCGAGTATCAACTTGCGACGCACAATCGTTTGTAGGTTATGACAGTAGCTATCTGTCACATAGGTCGAAAATCCCTTGCTTGCCGTCCTTCATGCTACAAATCTTTGAAAACTGCAACTTTTCAGAATATTTTGGGTACATTTCGCTTTGGTATCCCCTTTTCACAATGTTTGCGGTCGAGTATCACTTATAGCTCTCAGCAGTTCCTTAGCGTGATTATCTAGCTGTATAGTTCAGGTTTCAAAAATCTCTTGCTGGCCGTTTCAGCACTTGTAGCTCTCATCAGCCACTTAAGTAAGAAAATCTTAATTTTATAATTTTCTGTTAATTGACTAGTCTTATCGATCGACTATCAACTTGCGACGTACAATTGTTTGTAGGTTATGACAGTAGCTATCTGTCACATAGGTCGAAAATCCCTTGCTTGCCGTCCTTCATGGTAAAAATCTTTGAAAACTACCACTTTTCAGAATATTTTGGGTACATTTCGCTTTGGTATCCCCTTTTCACAATGTTTGCGGTCGAGTATCACTTAAAGCTCTCAGCAGTTCTTTAGCATGATTATCTAGCTGTATAGTTCAGGTTTCAAAAATCTCTTGCTGGCCGTTTCAGCACTTGTAGCTCTCAGCAGCCACTTAAGTAAGAAAATCTTAATTTTATAATTTTCTGTTAATTGACTAGTCTTATCGATCGAGTATCAACTTGCGACGCACAATCGTTTGTAGGTTATGACAGTAGCTATCTGTCACATAGGTCGAAAATCCCTTGCTTGCCGTCCTTCATGGTAAAAATCTTTGAAAACTGCAACTTTTCAGAATATTTTGGGTATATTTCGCTTTGGTATCCCCTTTTCACAATGTTTGCGGTCGAGTATCACTTAAAGCTCTCAGCAGTTCTTTAGCATGATTATCTAGCTGTATAGTTCAGGTTTCAAAAATCTCTTGCTGGCCGTTTCAGCACTTGTAGCTCTCATCAGCCACTTAAGTAAGAAAATCTTAATTTTATAATTTTCTGTTAATTGACTAGTCTTATCGATCGAGTATCAACTTGCGACGCACAATCGTTTGTAGGTTATGACAGTAGCTATCTGTCACATAGGTCGAAAATCCCTTGCTTGCCGTCCTTCATGCTACAAATCTTTGAAAACTGCAACTTTTCAGAATATTTTGGGTACATTTCGCTTTGGTATCCCCTTTTCACAATGTTTGCGGTCGAGTATCACTTATAGCTCTCAGCAGTTCCTTAGCGTGATTATCTAGCTGTATAGTTCAGGTTTCAAAAATCTCTTGCTGGCCGTTTCAGCACTTGTAGCTCTCATCAGCCACTTAAGTAAGAAAATCTTAATTTTATAATTTTCTGTTAATTGACTGGTCTTATCGATCGAGTATCAACTTGCGACGTACAATCGTTTGTAGGTTATGACAGTAGCTATCTGTCACATAGGTCGAAAATCCCTTGCTTGCCGTCCTTCATGGTAAAAATCTTTGAAAACTACCACTTTTCAGAATATTTTGGGTACATTTCGCTTTGGTATCCCCTTTTCACAATGTTTGCGGTCGAGTATCACTTAAAGCTCTCAGCAGTTCTTTAGCATGATTATCTAGCTGTATAGTTCAGGTTTCAAAAATCTCCTGCTGGCCGTTTCAGCACTTGTAGCTCTCATCAGCCACTTAACCCTTATCTTGGCATCGTAACACCCGTGATACATGGAACGTAAAAAAATCTAGCAGGTTCACTTTATTACTTAACAAAATAATTCTGCTATAGATATGTCGATCTACCCTCCTTTATTATAGCAAAAAATAATACATACAAGTGTCATTGTAAATTAATTAATCATTATCAACATGGCGCCACGGAAACAACAGATTTTGTTTCGTGCTGTAAGTTTTGCACTTATTTCTTAGATTAGTATATATTTTTGCATAATCTACATTTTAATACACTTACTATCTGTTAGTGTATTAGGATTCAACATAGTGGTCCCATTTAAAAACATTTAACACATAAAATATTTACATAAAACTATTACGTATCATATTTGATACATTGCCAAGAACTCATAAAAGTACATGTGTATTATATTTAATACATTGCCAAGTTGTCGTCAAAATAGCTGTAGATGATTTATTTTATTTTAAATTTTTTTATATTTGTGAGGGGTTGAAATATATGTTTTCAATACGTCATATTAGTCATCATAGTAATTAGTTAGTGAACTTTGTTTTTTTTTTAAGTAATGGATGTTATTTAACAGTATATTAAGACGCCGTAGCCTTTTTGCTACGCCGTAGCACGTAGCACGGAAAAATATATGAATTGCAAAAAATGGCCCCAAAGTAAAAAAACATTTTTTTTTTATACTTTCACTTTATTTGTTTACTTTTCATATTTTACTCAACTTTTTGCTGACGACTTTTTTGCAACTTTACGGGATCAAATTTTCCGCCCATGTGATCAGGTATTCTTATTATTTATTATTTTATTATTTATTTATTGGAAAACCAACAGCACATGAAACATATTAGCACTATGTATAAAAATCGAAGGCCAATTATAGGTTTTCACAGATAGAAATTACATAGAAGATAACTTCGCTAAGTAAGTATATATAGTTTACAATTCTGCGTAGACTAAGCAAGTACATACATAAATTAAGAATAAAAACTATTGAGGACAAAAATCATTACAGACAAGATAGAAAGGTCAAGCTCACTCAAAGAATTTAAGCGTTAAAATACGTCGTATAGACTGCGTATTTATATTAAACACATCAATATCATGCTCTCTTGACAGACTGTTAAGGGTTCTACCCGCACGAATAAGGAAACTGTTACGTCTGTAATTCGAGGATGCAAAGGGAACAGAAATAGGGGGATAATACGATTTAACTCTATTAGGAGTGTTGAACATTATACTACCTAGAAGATCAGGACAGTCAATGGTGCCATTCGTAATTTTCAAGAAATATATAATGTCAGCAATTTCACGTCGCTGTGACAAAGGTAACAAATGGTGTTTTTTGCACACGCTAATATAATTAGATGAGTTATATGGGGTACGTAATTTATAGCAGAGAAACTTTATGAATTTTCGCTGAATCCGCTCGATCCTATCTATATAAACGTTGTAACAGGGGTTCCATATCTGGGAAGCATACTCGAGTTTGCTTCTTACAAATGAACAATATAGGATCTTGAAAGTTTTTGCCTGTGTAAAATCGGAACAACTGCGCATTATGAACCCAAGAGACTTAGTAGCGCTCTTCACAATGCTATCAATGTGAGCGTCAAATAGTAATTTGGAATCGTGTATTACGCCCAGATCTCTTAGAAAAGATACTCTTAATAAATATTGATTATGTATAGCATAAACAGAAGTGATCGGTGATATCTGACGTGAGAAAGTAACTACATGACATTTAGATGGGTTAAGATCCAACTTATTTTCTCTACAGTACATACCAAGACGATCGAGATCGGCTTGTAATAGAGCAACATCTTGGACTGATTTAATCTGAGCAATAATTTTCATATCATCTGCGAAACAAAGCAACCTAGAAAACTTAAAGCATACAGAGATATCATCAATGAAAATATTGAAAAGCAAAGGACCGAGCAAAGATCCTTGTGGGACACCACTCGGGACATTAACCCAACTAGAAACATAATTACTTATAACAACAGCTTGAGATCGGTTATTAATATATGATGAGAACCACCTCAACAGGTCACCATTTATCCCTAAGCGTTGGAGTTTCACAATAAGCAACTTATGATCAATACGATCGAAGGCTTTACTATAGTCTGTATAAATGACATCTACCTGATTACCTTTATCCATTGCCCCTGTAATAAAATCATTTAGTAGCACCAGGTTGGACACCGTAGATTTTCGCTGCATAAAACCATGCTGACTATGATTAAAAGAATGTTTAATAGCATCATAAACTTGAACATATACTAATTTTTCAAACACTTTAGCTAAAATACATAATTTAGACACAGGTCTGTAATTAACGATTTCTATCCGAGACCCTTTTTTGTAGACAGGAGTAATAAACACAGATTTCCATACATTAGGAACAACACACTCACTAAGTGACCGTTTAAACAACAGTTCTATAGGCTTCAATAGACCTTTAGCACAATTCATTAAGAACTGAGCCGGAAGCTCATCAGGACCTGCAGATTTAGAAGGGTCAAGGGTAAGAAGCAAACGAAGGATGAAATCCGGATCAACTTCAATCTTAAATATATCGGTTGGTGAGTTCCAGTTACCATTGTAAGACAGTACATCTGAGCTATTGGTAGGAGCAGAAAAAGTTGTATAAAAATAGTCAGAAAATGCATTACATATATCTGCACCATTCGAAATCACTCTATCACCATACTTTAAAGAACTTGGTATACCATGAGAATTACTACGCGATTTAATATAGGTCCAAAACTGCTTTGGATTCCGAGCAATATTGCTTTCAACACGACTAATATATGTTAAATAACATTCCCGTTCTATTCTTTTAACACGGTCTCTTAAAATACAATAAGAAATATAATCAGACTTGTTACCATAAATTTTGAATTTTTTCAAATACTTACTTTTTTCTTTGATAACTTTTTTTAAAGAAGCTGAAAACCATGGAGGAAAAGTACCCATGTTTAGGACCTTATAAGGAATATATTTATCTCTTAATTTTTTAAAAGTAGAATAAAAAAACTCAACGCATTGATCAAGTGATCGGCAAGAAAATTCATTTACCCAATTAATCAAGAATAACTCATTATTTATCGAGGTATAATCACCCTTGTTGTAATAATATTTATAGCGTGGTGCCGGTATAATAGACTTTAGCACAGAAAATTGCAAGGAAATAATTAAGGCTTCATGGTAAGGGTCAATTGGGACTAAGGGATCACAACAATTGTTAACGCACACGATATCGTTTGATAATATTAAATCTAATGTTTTGTTATAGCGATTACGGACCCCATTATATTGATGCAAGTTAAGCAAATTTAAATCATCAATAAAACCGCGCTCCTCGACTGTAGTATAATTAACGGGGGCTAAATATGAATCTTGGATCAACCATTCTATATTACTCATATTAAAATCCCCGGAAATTAGGAATTTATCATTGGGGTGATTAATTACAATATTTTCAAGTTGGTCGCAAAAGTTAGATAATTGTTGGGAAAACGTAAATCCTCCATTTTGCTTACATAGATATAAGACACATAGGTGAACGTTAAGTACTTTATTTGATTCGTAGATATAATTCATTTTTACAAGTGCGATAGTCATCTGATGCTTTAGATTGCGTTTAATTAGCAATAAATGTTAATTTCTGTTGCATTACATGTTTTATTTTTAATATAATCCACATTTTCTTTTAAAAAGTAGGTAACTATTTTATCGAGGGATTGGCATTGTATCAAATATGATACATATGATTTTCCGAAACTGGAAAATCCTGGATTTTTTTCCTTATTTTTTAATAGTCTAGTATGCTCAAAAGGTGACGAAAAACTAAAAAAAATAAATTATTTAAGAAGTTTTGAGTCTTGCCAAGATAAGGGTTAAGTAAGAAAATCTTAATTTTATAATTTTCTGTTAATTGACTAGTCTTATCGATCGAGTATCAACTTGCGACGCACAGTCGTTTGTAGGTTATGACAGTAGCTATCTGTCACATCGGTCGAAAGTCCCTTGCTTGCCGTCCTTCATGGTAAAAATCTTTGAAAACTACCACTTTTCAGAATATTTTGGGTACATTTCGCTTTGGTATCCCCTTTTCACAATGTTTGCGGTCGAGTATCACTTAAAGCTCTCAGCAGTTCTTTAGCATGATTATCTAGCTGTATAGTTCAGGTTTCAAAAATCTCTTGCTGGCCGTTTCAGCACTTGTAGCTCTCAGCAGCCACTTAAGTAAGAAAATCTTAATTTTATAATTTTCTGTTAATTGACTAGTCTTATCGATCGAGTATCAACTTGCGACGCACAATCGTTTGTAGGTTATGACAGTAGCTATCTGTCACATCGGTCGAAAGTCCCTTGCTTGCCGTCCTTCATGGTAAAAATCTTTGAAAACTACCACTTTTCAGAATATTTTGGGTACATTTCGCTTTGGTATCCCCTTTTCACAATGTTTGCGGTCGAGTATCACTTATAGCTCTCAGCAGTTCCTTAGCGTGATTATCTAGCTGTATAGTTCAGGTTTCAAAAATCTCTTGCTGGCCGTTTCAGCACTTGTAGCTCTCATCAGCCACTTAAGTAAGAAAATCTTAATTTTATAATTTTCTGTTAATTGACTAGTCTTATCGATCGAGTATCAACTTGCGACGCACAATCGTTTGTAGGTTATGACAGTAGCTATCTGTCACATAGGTCGAAAATCCCTTGCTTGCCGTCCTTCATGGTAAAAATCTTTGAAAACTACCACTTTTCAGAATATTTTGGGTACATTTCGCTTTGGTATCCCCTTTTCACAATGTTTGCGGTCGAGTATCACTTAAAGCTCTCAGCAGTTCTTTAGCATGATTATCTAGCTGTATAGTTCAGGTTTCAAAAATCTCCTGCTGGCCGTTTCAGCACTTGTAGCTCTCATCAGCCACTTAAGTAAGAAAATCTTAATTTTATAATTTTCTGTTAATTGACTAGTCTTATCGATCGAGTATCAACTTGCGACGCACAATCGTTTGTAGGTTATGACAGTAGCTATCTGTCACATAGGTCGAAAATCCCTTGCCTGCCGTCCTTCATGCTACAAATCTTTGAAAACTGGAACTTTTCAGAATATTTTGGGTACATTTCGCTTTGGTATCCCCTTTTCACAATGTTTGCGGTCGAGTATCACTTAAAGCTCTCAGCAGTTCTTTAGCATGATTATCTAGCTGTATAGTTCAGGTTTCAAAAATCTCTTGCTGGCCGTTTCAGCACTTGTAGCTCTCAGCAGCCACTTAAGTAAGAAAATCTTAATTTTATAATTTTCTGTTAATTGACTAGTCTTATCGATCGAGTATCAACTTGCGACGCACAATCGTTTGTAGGTTATGACAGTAGCTATCTGTCACATAGGTCGAAAATCCCTTGCTTGCCGTCCTTCATGGTAAAAATCTTTGAAAACTGCAACTTTTCAGAATATTTTGGGTACATTTCGCTTTGGTATCCCCTTTTCACAATGTTTGCGGTCGAGTATCACTTAAAGCTCTCAGCAGTTCTTTAGCATGATTATCTAGCTGTATAGTTCAGGTTTCAAAAATCTCTTGCTGGCCGTTTCAGCACTTGTAGCTCTCAGCAGCCACTTAAGTAAGAAAATCTTAATTTTATAATTTTCTGTTAATTGACTAGTCTTTTCGATCGAGTATCAACTTGCGACGCACAATCGTTTGTAGGTTATGACAGTAGCTATCTGTCACATAGGTCGAAAATCCCTTGCTTGCCGTCCTTCATGGTAAAAATCTTTGAATACTGGAACTATTTAGAATATTTTGGGTTCAGTTTGCCTTGGTCTCCCCTTTTCTCCAAGTTTATGGTCGAGTATCACTTATAGATCCCAGCAGCTTTTGCTGCATGCTGCATGGAACCGGTTTTAAAAACCTCTAGAGCTAGCTTGCCGTTTTATTAGGCGATATTACAGATAGCATGAGTTCTGTGACGAAAATGTACATATTTTAGTTTTTCATCACTTGTGGTCTTGTTCGGTATGGTTACTTTGTAATTACATGTATCAGGTGCTCTTTTAGTGGTTTTCTATGACATTTTTTACATTAAAAATTTTGACTTCTTAATTTGGTTGGGTTATCGGCGGCTGCTAACTTTGGCTGCTAACTTCACACCGGTCAATTCCAACACCTATGTACGATTACAATTAATATTAATATCATTATTTCATCGGAACTCATATTAAAATCAAAAAATCAACAACGCACCATAAATCCAATAAAACAGAATGAATATTTTTCAACTTTACCTCCATAACAATTTAAATAATTTGGCCAAGCCCGAGATAGCTCGAGGCATTTAGTGTTCCGTACGGCTACCATCAGTTTGGCATTGACATAAACGATATCGTGAACGTAATTTACTTCCTATAGGTATATCTCTTTCGCACTAATATGTCAGTACGAGCGAGATGCATAGAAAGTAAATTACGTTCACGCCCACGGTAGCGTTTATGTCAATGCCAAACTGATGGTAGCCGTACCGCTCGCATCGTTACATTTTACAGAGGTTGTTTGCCTGTTTTTAGGATACCGTATTCAACTACACACACAGAACAATAGTACAAAGTGTCTAAGTGCGAAGGCCGAGCTTTAGCAAAATGTCATCGCTTTAGCACAGAGCAATAGTACAAGTGTCTTAATGTGAAGGCCAAAGGCCGACCTCCGCGTAGCCCGAAGGCCCGAAGCGTCCAGGATGTCAGTGCTTTAACACAGAACAATAGTACAAGTGTCTAAATGCGAAAGCCGAAGGCCGAGCTCCGCGTAGGGCCGAAGGCCCGAAGCGTCCAGGATGTTAGTACTTAAATACAGAACAATAGTATAAGTATCTAAATGCGAAGGCCGAAGGCCGAGCTCCGCGTAGGGTCGAAGGCCCGAAGCGTCCAGGCTGTCAGTTCTGTGTTTAACAACTGACATCTTGCAGGCTTCGGGCCTTCGGCCCTACGCGGAGCTCGGCCTCCGGCCTTCGCATTTAGACACTTGTATTAATTACCTGTGTTTAGAACTGACCTCCTGGATGCTTCGGGCTTTCGGCCCAATGCGACTTCAGCCTTTGGATCTTGCGACTTAGACACTTGTACTTAAAAATACTTGGAATAGTTACGGGAGGCTTCGGACGGACGCTTCGGATCTTCGAATCGCTCCTTCGGCCTTTGCATTTAGTTAGATTCTTGTACTATTGCTTTGTGTTTGAATACCGAAGTCGAGCATCTCGCGAATGCTTGATGTATTATAATAATTTAGAGTAAGGCCAAGCGCGCACCACGATTTTTTGTCCTGCGATAATTTTGTCGCAGAAATGCAACGTATGTGTTTATATGTTAGTGCGCGCATATGCGACAAAAAAATCGCAGCGATTTTAAAATTGTGATTTGTCACATTTTTCCGTGCAAAGTGAATTGCAGCATGCGGAGTTGTATGGCCCCGCGCGCACTATGATAATAAAATCGCACCCCGGCCGGACCTCAGTCGGCATTTCGCTCTCCAAACCCCAACATCTCGGCACCTGCATCTCCAATGGAGTCTCAAAATGAGACGCTAGATGTTGACCATTTAATTATGGAAATAGACGGGGATCACCTTTGTGTAATAAATTCTCAAAGTCATACAGCAATAGCATATTAAAGACTCGTTTCATGACAAGCGACTGGTACGAAATCCATGTTGAGAATGAACAAATCGTCGACTTTTTCATCGCAGTGCGCGCAATGAATTTTCTGCGATATATTACAGCGCGATTCTAAAATCGTGTCGCAAAAATTAAAATCGTGGTGCGTGCTTGGCCTATAATACCTTAAATGTATACTCCTTCAATTTGAATTTAGAACTCATTTTTTTTTATTTGATTTTGTTTCTAGTTCGATGCCATATATATAGACTTTAATATTATTTAGAACTGCTAAAAAACAAGATCGGCTTACTATAAATATTTCGTCAATTTTACCTTTGTTTCTAAAAACTGTGATATTTAACTGTCATATACTATTAATGTCTTCCAAAATGATTTTCTCGTAACAGGACTGAGGGGCTACCGCAAAAGAAAACCGAAATTCGCAATTTGCGGGGATCTTTCTCTTTTACTCCAATGAAGGCGTAATTAGAGTGACAGAGAAAAATGCTCGCAATTTGCGAACTTCTATTTTCGCGGTTATAGCCCTGAATCTTGTTGCTCACCGATCCGTTCAAAAATATACATAAGTACTGAATATAATTAATAGATATTATAATTATACAATGGTACGGGTGAGTGGTTTGCTCTGTTGTCATTCGCATATTCTGCCCTTAAAACGCCAGAAGCTACTGACCCGGGCAATCTGACAACCAAAGTAAAACGAAACATTGGCTCAGCTAATGCCTTTACTTCTGCGGGAGATTGGGGGGCAGAGGCAGGGTTTACGAGTCGGCCTTCGCTTACTAAGACTGTTGAGTCTAAAGTTTTTGAGGGTGACCTGAGGGGTGCAGTGCGGGTGCTAATGTCAGACGACGGCGTGGCGCCTTCGGGTCCGGAGACACTTGCCGCCTTACAGACGAAACATCCTGCCCCTTCTAGGCCGCTTACGTTTCCGCAGGATCCTGACAACTCTTTTCCTGCATTTTTTGTGAGACCAGAAGAGGTAGCTCAGGCACTGGGCTCATTTAGCAGCAGTTCGGCGGCCGGCTTGGACGGTATTAGACCAACGCATTTAAAGGAGCTTACATCTGGATCCGCGGGGGAAAACGGTCTGCGGTTGCTGGAAAGCTTGACTAAATTATGCAACTTTTTGCTTAGCGGTCAGGTAAATCTGGAAGTTTGTCCCTATATTTATGGAGCATCTTTATGCGCACTTTCGAAGAAGGACGGGGGTATACGGCCCATCGCTATTGGTAGCACTTTTAGACGGTTGGCGGCTAAACTTGGGTGTCGTGCTGTGCGCGAGGAGATGGCTTCGTACCTTCAACCTTCACAGTTAGGTTTTGGCACTAAATTGGGGTGCGAGGCCGCTATTCACGCCACACGGTCTTTTTCAGTGGACCCCAACAACGCGGATTGTGTTATAATAAAAATCGACCTGAAAAATGCCTTTAATTCCATCGAACGCGATATACTTCTGACCGAAGTCCGAGAAAAGGTCCCTTCCCTTTATCCGTTTCTCTTCCAGGTATACTCGCTTCCATCATTCCTCTTTTACAGCGGTTCCCAGATTTTGTCTCAAGTCGGCGCGCAGCAGGGTGATCCGCTGGGTCCTCTAGTATTCAGTCTCGGGATACAAAAGGCGATTTCCGAAATTCAGTCCCCGTTAAACATCTGGTATCTGGATGATGGCACCATAGGAGGAAAACCAGAAGAGGTGGAACGGGATCTGCTCACGCTTCTTCCTCGCCTTCGAGAATTGGGGCTAGAGGTTAACTCTACCAAGTGCGAGTTCTTCCCCTGTAGTGCCGGGGCCCGTTCTTCCTTTCCCTCCTTTTATGATATCCTTCCCGGTCTTACGGAGGTGTCCGGTCAAAATTTTAACCTTTTGGGCTCCCCTATTTTTGCAGAAGCGATCCCGGAGGCCTTCGAGGTTAGAAGACAGCTTCTCTTGATGGCAAGGGAGAGATTAGAGAAACTGTCGGCGCATGTTGCTCTCGTGCTATTGCGGGTTTGCTTTGCTGTTCCCAAGCTCATGTACTTTTTGCGCACAGTACCGACTTGGCTTCACCCTACGCAAATGGACTCCTTTGACTGTGCTTTGAGGGAGTCTGTTGAGTCCTTGCTGAATGTGGCTTTAAATCCAGAACAATGGGACCTGGCGTCCTTGCCCATTCGGAGTGGTGGTCTGGGGGTGCGGCGCGTGAGGGATGTGAGTCTACCGGCATTCTTGGCATCGGCGAGTGGGGTCGTGGATCTTGTTACTCGAATTTTATCTCCTAATGGTAACAGGGTATCCATACCTTACGCTGCTGATGCTTTGGCGGCTTGGATGACTCTCAATCCGGACGCGCCCCGACCCGAGAAGCCGGACGTACAACGGCTATGGGACGATGTTGGAGTCAAGAGGATTGTCGAGGGTCTGATGGAGAACGCAGTGGGGGCGGATAGGGCGAGGCTGCTGGCGGGGTCCCAATCGGAATCGGGGGCGTGGTTACATGCGCTTCCATCTCCGCATTTGGGCACCCTCCTTGACAATGATTCGATGCGGGTGGCGGTGGCTCTTCGTCTGGGCTGCGATGTGTGTGTTCCTCACTTATGCATCTGCGGTACTATGGTGGAGAGCAACGGCCACCACGCTTTGAGTTGTGGTCGATGTGCAGGGAGATTCCCACGCCATCACGCTCTTAACGATCTGATCCGAAGGGCGCTTGTTTCCGCGAATGTCCCATGCATGCTTGAGCCCCCAGGCCTTAGCCGGTCGGATGGTAAGAGGCCTGACGGGTTGACGCTGGTGCCTTGGCGGAGAGGAAAGTGCTTGCTTTGGGACGCTACATGCGTTAGCACTTTTGCTGCATCGCACATTGGCCGCACCGTGAGGGCAGCAGGGGCAGCTGCTGAGGTGGCGGCGCTGAGAAAACGGGAGAAGTATGCGGAATTGGACGGTTATTTGTTTGTGCCTCTGGCAGTCGAAACGGCTGGATGTTGGTGCTCAGAGGCTAGAGAGTTTTTTAAGGAGGTTGGGAACCGGTTGCGAGATAGAGGCCTGGATCCCCGCTCCGGGTCATTCCTTTGTCCATCGCGATTCAGCGCGGTAATGCGGCAAGCGTTTTGGGCACCTTTGCGCCAGGGATGACGCGGGGTGGGATATTTGACTGACGGGTGACTGTTTTGTTTTTGACTTGTGTGTGTGGGTGTTTTTTTTTTTTTTTTATGTTATGTAATTTGTAGTTTGTAATTAAGTGTTGTTATTTAAATATAAGTTTAGTTATTAGTTTAGGTTGAGAAATTAGTGATTTTTGGATTTGTGTTGAATTGTATTGTATTGTAATCTTTGACATTTTTTATAGATTTTAAGATTGACATTGAATGTACCTACCAATAATGTTTATGAATAAATTTGTTGGATTATACAATTAATACAGAAATGTAATGGTACTTAATGAAATAGTACATTACTACAGAGGCCGGGACAAAAGGGGTTGCCGGCCGAAGACATAATAGACGGCCGAGCGAAGCGAGGCCGGATAGGTCTGAGCGCGGGCAACCCCATTTCCCGCCGAGGTATGTATAGTGCTTTTCTCAAACATGTAATGAAATAAATAAAATAAAAAATCCACGAAACCCATGTTTTATTTATAGAAAAAACTAAAAGTAAACTACATCCAAAATATAACCAACACGTACCTATATCATTATCACGCGTATGTTTTACACGAGTCGTGTATTTTTACTACCCGTATATTTTCATGTATCTTTGATTTTTCGCCTTGTATCCGTCTGACTGTCGTTTTCGTCACATAAGTTTACATAGTCTTTCATATTGATATCATGTTTCACATACATCGTTGCTTTATGCATGGAGTAAATAAGTATAATTTCCACAGTGTTGACGAATTTGTAGTTACATTCATTTAAAATATGCCACAAAACTGTTTCTAATAAACTGTAAGCCATTTTTCTTAGTTTATCAAATAATAAAATTGCCATAAGCAACCATATACATACTTCGTCTTTGACTTGGCGGCGGAGGCAGCAAGTTATTTAAAATTAATTCTGCTCACGCTGCCAATTCCAACACCTACGATTACAATTAATTTCATTATTTCGTCGGAACTCATATTAAAGTAAAAAAATCAACAACGCACCATAAATCCAATAAAACAGAATGAAAATTTTTCAACTTTACCTTTACCTCCATCACAATTTAAAAAAAATAACTACGTGTGTTTGAGTAGACCTTTTTACGTTAGCGACGTTTAAACGTTAGCGACGTTTAGATGAAATAGTTTAAATGTTTTTATTTGTGTAGTTAAATTTATAATTTAAAATTATAAAATTTGGTTAATAATGTATTATTTATTAAGTTCATGTTGATTTTATACAAATAAAACTGCAAATTATAGCAAACATTGTTTTTTTTTTATAGGCGTAGTGGCAGTGTCATTACGAACCATAAAGCCAATACTGCCTCTAGTTTTTTTTTATGGATGAATGCCACGATGCTGTGTCACAAATATCTGTGAAATGAAAATTAAAAAAGAGGACTTTGCCGGCCTAGGCCTGCAAGATTTGTATGAAATTCCATTAAATACCTTTTGTCCTAGCCGCACCTGAAACGTCATACTTCGCAGCCTATTATAAGGAACATAACATCAATATTTCATTGCATGTTTGAGAAAAGGAATATTGTGTATAATGTTTCGACGAATCAGATACTCTCAATAAAATCTATACATGAGGCCAAAGCTGTTCATAAATATTAAATGACTTTATTATCTCTATACGCCTTACTAACTCTATGTGTCCTATTGTGAAAAAAAAAACACAACGACAGTCAAGAACGGAATTCTTAATTTGAATTTTTCAGATTTTTGAGTTGCCTAGTCCATTGGTTGGAAAGCCCGTTCGAAATTTAAACTTAATTGCAATATAATAAGGTCGTATTTTGTAGATCTCTCTCATACTTATAGTAGGCTATTCAGATAAAATTAAATATCCCACAAAAATAAGCAAGCAGAATTAAACTTTGTGTCAAAGACATAAGTCATAAATTTCAATGCCAAAGTTTTAACTAAGGATCTTTCTTGTTAAAATTACTTCCTAGAATTGACCAGTGTAAGCATCAGTTAGCTAAACCTAAGCAACCAAAGATCAAGCTGCAGTTGAAAAACTAATAAAGATAAAGTTAAGCTGATAATTTTCCCGCCGTCTCCATGCTTCTTTAAGTTGGGTATTGACTGGTCAGCTGCCTGTTAGCTATAGTTTTCGCGAAAATCGCCAGGACAGAGGTGAAAATTTTTGTATGAAAACTTGCAACTTTAAATGCATTTTTTGACGAAACTATTGCAGTCTAAAATGAAGTCAAAATCAGTCCATCGACTCAATTTTTTGCAAGCTTTCTAATGGTACCCCACACGATTCTTACAAATGAAAAAAGTTTCAGCCTACCCCTCTCAACCCCCTAAATTTCCCCCTTTAATAAGAAATAAGCAGTTTTGACTTATTTACAATATGAGTGGTGGTAATTGCTATAACTGTTCCAAATTTTAGGTATCTATGTCAAACGGTCTCTGAGAAAAACGTATTTAACTGATTTGCAAGACCGAAGTGATCCCATAAGTGTTCCGTAAACAAAGTTTTGTACGGAACACTAAAAATATAACTACTTACACTTCGCAGCCTATTATAAGGAACATAACATCAATATTTCATTGCATGTTTGAGAAAAATATATTACACCACCCTTGAGATGTAGGTAGGTACTTAGGGTAGATCGTAGTCAAAAGTCAACCGATGTCAATCTAATGGCACAACGATAACAAATAGGGTAAATTAACAGGCTCGAGTGTGAGCTCCGCGCGTGTTTACCCGAGCTCGAGGCATTAGACCGACTCGCCGAAAGTACCCTTCTCATGGTGTCAATTGAGTTTAGGTACTGCCTAGATACCTTGCAAATTATTTACGGGTAAGTTGAAACATGAGACGAGTAAAGTGAGAATTTCATGACCAATCAATCAACTAATGTTATTTAGCTGGTAGGATAAACTTTTAGATTAATTTAAATAATAAATAATAAACAATAACAGCATTAATTTGGATTACATTTGTGTTTTATACATAGTATTTTCAAAGTTTATAGGTACCACTTTTTAGAATCATTCGCTCAGGTTTCGAGTTTTATTACTAAAACGAGGCGTAACCACCAATTTCGTTCCCTTATTAAAAAAATTACTATTTTATCCTCATCGACAACTACATCGACTACTTCATCTTGCGAGTGAGTTTTACTTTAGTTTATCTTTCTATGTATTATAATCACGTTAAATTATAATAAGGTAACTCTCTCAATCAGTCAAACAATCGTGATCTCGATCATCCTCGAATGTAATAAGTATTCAAATTATCTTGATTTGCGATAGCCGACGATTTCCGCCGACTATTCCTCAGTTTCCGGCGGAAATAAACGGGTCGTGCTAGGTGATACCGAACTCGTCATAAATAGGATTAAAAGTTAGGATTCCAATAGAGACTGCATTGTCCATTGCGTTATTTTTATGTAACGTTTTACCTGATGGCAGAAAGAGAAAATGGCTAAAATCGGTAATTTTTTCCCGAATATTCGCGTTGCATCTCTCTATTATGGAGTTAGTTTGCGTAATAGCAAAGTAACTAACAACTAAGTGAATTTACTGACAAAAAAATTTTGATCGATCACGAGTAGTAGGTGTACACCATCATAAAAAACTTGATATACAGGGTGATTTCGGGGTCGTGGAGCAAGAGAGCCAGACATCATACAGAATCCAAAGATGAGCCTAATGATGTTGTTAATTATTGTTTATCACCAGATATACCTACTCATTTCCTGAGCGTTTCAGTTAATTTGTTCTAAAAATGTGAAACCAAAATAAGCATTATCTCGTATCTAATTATATTTTCTAATTAATTTTGATCACATTTTCACATAATACATAATGCGGCCTTAGTTCTATGATTGAAATTCAATTTAAGAAAATCAACCAGCGAATTGAAGACACTTCAACGGTTCTACGAGTAATGGAAAATTTGTCGAATCCAATTTTCTGATTTATTTCTGAGCGGATGTTTTATTCAAACGTAAAGCGTAGGTTTCAAAAGGATCTAAATATTATCAAAGGGCATATTATTATAATCGTGAGTGGTGGTTTGATACGACGAAAAGTAATATTTTAATATCTGTCATTGAAATGGGAAAAGCCTTGTTGAGTAATGTGACTAATGTGAAATTATATGTTATGAACTTATGACAGATATCAAAGAAGGAAGTTGTTCACGCAATAATACTCGTATTGGTCTCTAACTACACTGCCGGCCTAGCCAAGGTTACAATCGCTATCGCTTCGACGACGAAAAGCATTATGTCTCTCTATCACTCTTCCACATTAGTGTGACAGTGACAGTGGCATTTCGACTAGGTACGCGGCCTGATCGGTAAGAGTAGGTCGCCCAAACGCATCAAATTCAAAAGCCTAGCGGTAACGGGATTCCACTGGATAATAAAGTTGCGGTTTTTATTTCTCCGTTTATTCTGATGCATTATTTATTTAATATCTCGCTTTTCATTAAGGCCCAGTAGTTTCGTGTTCTTATCTCACTGAGCGTAAGCGTGAGCGTGGATATCATGTTAATGTGTTTAAGTAATATTTTTTTTTTATCTCTGAGCGCCCATCAAGCATTACTTACCATGCTCATTTTTAGAAACAATATTCATATTTTTAGTTTTAGCTAAATTAATTATAATTTAGGGATGTAAGGGAGAACAAATATCACCTCAGAGCTCCCACCAACCTCACCTGCTCGTGGTGCATCCTGCCGGACAACAGACGAGGCTCTGGACCGACTGATGGCGGTATAACCATTTGTAAACAAGCGTAGCAAAATCCAACAGACCAGTGTCGGGCAGCAGCGACACTGGTGCGATATGTTACGCTCTGCGATCGCCAACCCGCCTGCCCAGCGTGGCGATTATGGGCAAAGCCTCCATGGAAGCACACCAAAAACCACGGCCCCCAGTTCCCGGTCGCCCTGTCGTCCGGGACCACGGCGGCGGTCTCGGTAACGGTAGGGTAGGGGGTGCGAAGAATCGCCGGGTGACGGAAGGCCGCCACAAACAACTGACCTTGGCGACGTACAACGGACGCACGCTACGGCTGGATGAGCACCTGGCACAACTCGAAGAAGAACTCGGAAGGATAAGGTGGCACATTCTGGGATTATGCGAAGTCCGAAGACAGGGGGAGGACACAGTAACCCTCGAATCGGGTCACCTTATGTACTTTCGAGAGGGAGACCAGCTATCCCAAGGTGGCGTAGGGTTTCTGGTAAACAAAGCCCTCTGTGACAACGTCGTGGAAATGTCGAGTGTGTCGAGCAGGGTTGCGTACCTCGTAATTAAGCTCAATGAGAGATACAGCCTCAAGGTGGTACAGGTTTACGCACCGACCTTGACACACACGGACGAAGAAGTGGAAGATATGTACGATGACATATCGAAGGCCCTACATCGCACCACCAAGGCCCACTTCAACGTTGTCATGGGTGATTTCAACGCTAAAGTGGGAGTACAGAATTGCAGCGAGTCGGTAGTAGGATCCCATGGTTTTGGTAGCCGGAATCATAGGGGGCAAATGCTTGTCAACTTCCTCGAGAGAGAGGGGCTTTTCTTGATGAATTCGTTCTTCAAGAAAAAGTCCCAAAGGAAGTGGACATGGCGGAGCCCCGATACTATGACAAAAAACGAGATCGACTTCATCATAACCGACAAAAAGCATATATTCAGAGACGTCTCAGTGATCAACAGGTTTAACACCGGTAGTGATCACCGACTTGTTAGAGGCTCTCTGAATATCAATTATAAGTTCGAACGTGTCCGTTTGATGAAGTCCAGGCTCCGACCTAGCCTGCTCCAAACCATGGTAGGATCTGAAGCATTCCAGTCAAACCTGGAGAACCGATTCGCTGCCGTGGAAAGCACAAATGCCGTTGATATAAACCAGACCCTCAAAAATGTGGTTGGAATCCTCAGGGATGAAGGTACGAGATTTTGCGAAGTACGGCGTAAAGCCGGGAGGTCGAAGCTTTCGGAGGAAACCCTCAGGCTTATGAAGGTACGACGGGAAGACCCACCTGCCACTTCGTCACAGCGACGGGCTCTAAACAAGAGGATTGGCAAACTAGTACGACGTGACCTCCGGTGCGCCAATACACGCTTCATTGAGCAAGCGATTGAGCAGAATCGGGGGTCAAAAGTTTTTGTCCAGTCCCTTGGAAGAAGCCACCTGACGAAGCTGACCACAACCGGTGGGGCTGTTGTATCGTCCCGGTCGGGGATTCTCTCTGAAATCGAATCCTTCTATGGCCAGCTATACGCTTCGCATGCATCTCAACCAGATTCCGAAAATGAGGATTCGAGAGCCACATTAATCCGCCACTTTACCGAAGACTTGCCAGAAATCAGCACTGACGAAATCGAGATGGCCCTCAGACAGCTTAAAAATGGAAGAGCCCCAGGCGAGGACGGCGTCACAACTGAGCTTCTGAAAGCGGGAGGCAAACCTGCACTGAAGGAGCTCCAGAACATCTTTAACGCCGTTCTCTTCGATGGGAGAACTCCAGAGGTGTGGAGTAGGAGTGTTGTCGTGCTGTTCTTCAAAAAGGGAAATAAGTCCCTATTGAAGAACTACCGACCTATTTCGCTCCTAAGCCACATCTACAAGCTGTTTTCGAGGGTCATCACGAACCGCCTAGCACGAAGACTCGACGAATTTCAGCCACCGGAGCAGGCCGGATTTCGAGGAGGATACGGCACCATAGACCACATCTTCACAGTGCGGCAGATCATACAGAAGACTGAAGAGTATAATCGGCCCCTGTGCTTAGCATTTGTGGACTATGAGAAAGCTTTTGACTCCATTGAAATCTGGGCTGTTCTGGATTCCCTGCAGCGATGCCAAGTCGACTGGCGATATATCCAAGTGTTGAGATGTCTGTACAACGCAGCTACCATGGCCGTCCAAGTCCAAAACCAGCAGACTAAGCCTATCCCCATGCATCGTGGTGTGAGACAAGGGGATGTGATATCCCCCAAATTGTTCACAAATGCTTTGGAGGATATGTTTAAAACGCTCGACTGGAAGGAACATGGTATTAACATTAATGGCGAATACATCTCACACTTGCGATTTGCCGACGACATCGTTATAATGGCTGAGACGTTGCAGGATTTAGAGCATATGCTGACCGGTCTAGCTGATTCTTCTCAACGCATAGGTCTCCGGATGAATTTGGACAAAACGAAAGTTATGTTCAACGAACGTGTTGCTCCGGGACCTATTGCAGTACAAGGGGCTGTTCTCGAGGTTGTTCAGGAATACGTCTACCTCGGGCAAATACTGCAGTTAGGACGGAACAACTTCGAGAAAGAGTCGAATAGAAGGATACAGCTGGGCTGGGCAGCATATGGGAAGCTGCGTCGAGTCTTCACGTCGTCAATCCCACAGAGTCTGAAGACAAAAGTCTTCAATCAGTGCGTCCTGCCCGTGATGACATACGGAGCCGAAACGTGGACACTCACGGTAGGACTGGTTCATAAATTCAAAGTCGCTCAGCGAGCTATGGAAAGGGCTATGCTCGGAGTCTCTCTGAGGGATCGTATTCGAAATGAAGTCATCCGTCAGAGAACTAAAGTCGTCGACATAGCCCACCGGATTAGCAAGCTGAAGTGGCAGTGGGCCGGTCATATTAGCCGTAGAACCGATAACCGTTGGGGTAGACGAGTTCTCGAGTGGAGACCGCGCATCGGAAAGCGTAGCGTAGGACGCCCTCAGACTAGATGGAGCGATGACCTTCGCAAGGCGGCTGGCAAGAGCTGGATCAGAGTTGCCGCAAATCGTGCTCAATGGCGTGCAATAGGAGAGGCCTATGTCCAGCAGTGGACGAGAGTAGGCTGATGATGATGATGATGATGAATTATAATTTATTAAATTGCATTTTTGACCTACATGTTAGTGATTTTTTTCTATCTGAAGTGTCTTGAGAAAGGCCTCAAGATAGCTAAATAAATTTTTGGTAACCGTATTGTGATCTAAAAAGCGCTACGACTTTTCAAAAACTCCGTTCTCTGAGCTTCTCGGCGTAATTCGGGAAATTAATTAGAGATTCACTAGATATGAAATAGTAAAGATATCTTATATCCCTCGTCTGCCCCTTAAACAGACCTTAAAGCAAGATGCTCGTTAACGACGGCGTATGGATAGAAAGAAAGGAACCGGTTGTTTCAGTTAAAATGAAATTCATAAATCACGTAGACTGCAGACGGTGCCGCTTAGTTTATTTAATGCAGGGGTCTTATGAAGATATTTATCTGTTATGAAAAACAATGCTCAGAAATAAATTAAAAGTCTTCAATTACCAACAATTTAATAGAAAATAGAAAATGTACAATGTTTAATACCGAAGAAATATCAATAAAAGGATATTATCAAAATATAATTACGGATTTTTCATTACATAAGTAGATACATAAAATATATTATACCGAGTGTGGCTTGTAACACGAGCAAATTTTTGGTGAACCAATAAATATAAATAAATAAATAGATAAATAAAGAATTAAAACATAGATTGTACTCCTCAAACGGTGACACTTTTGTTCAACAACTGTTAAAAATTATGAAGTATTTAGGTACTCCCTATTTTACATACAAAATAAATATTATCTTCAATGGACGTCATCGTCACGCCATATCATTGTGATTGACGTTGCTTGTCACGCCTTAAAAATAACAAAATTCGCAATACATTCTAATAAACTTTAAAGTGTATTAAAAATCAAACCACAAGTTATTTTTAAAAGTCGCTGAACAAATGTTGGTCAGTATGAGAGTACAGCCTACTGTTTAATTTTTTGCTCATGTTACAGGCCACACCCGGTATAAATAAAATGGTTAAAAATAAGTTTTTTAAACTACGAGTTACTTCGCCGACTGTAGGTATATTTTTAGACGGCCATCATTTATCTCATTTAGGTTGTGTTATTTTATTTGACAACACAAGCCCAAAATTACGTCCCCACATATTAAAGTGTCTCTGTTTAATGTTTATCTGTCTGTCTGTTACGTCTTCAGGCTTAGACTGCAGAACCGAATTAGATTAAATTTGATATGGAGATAGTTTGAAAGGGGAATGACATAGGATTATTATTATTAATCACAAAGTCGCGGGCAGACGCTAGTTATTTATGACGTTGTTCACAAACGGTTTAGGTACTGACCTGAGTTAGCTATGAATAGTTTGTCTTTATCTCTTATTTTGACTTATGTATTTGTACGGAAAGGATAAAACATAATTTAACTAAATCAGGTCCGTAAAGTTTTATGAATAAAGGGGTTAATATTTAAAACTTCGGCTCAATGTTTCAAATTTAAAAAATGACACATTAAAAATTGGTTGATACCTACTTATGTATAGTTATCACAAACTTGCTTACTTGCTAACATCATATACATATAAAGAATGGTAATTGACGAATTACCTGTGACTCAGATATCTCGGATCCGAGACAAAAGCCAAGGGTTCTTTTGTGGAGTAATGATTCACCTGAGCTTTCCTTGAAATTGGGATTGGCGTGTGTACCTTAGGCTTAATTTAATTTGGGGAAATATCAGCCTATTCCGTTCAAAATTTGACAGGGGATAGACAGAAAGCTGACCAGAAATAAGGATGAACATTTTTATGACACCAGAGTATTGTGACCAAAAATATAATAAACGTTTATTATTACTGAATTGAATAATTCTTATATCAGTTGGTAATTTTTGAAGTCTAAAATTTATCCTATTTATCTTTAGCTTTGTTATAACGACAATAAATTATACCACCATCGACATCAATATAACATGCCTACAGTTACGAGGACTGTTCTAAGCCAGCCTCAAGTGCTGGAAGGAAAACACATTTCAAAGCGTGTATCATCCTTTACAAATATCATCATCATCATCATCTCAGCCATAAGACGTCCACTGCTGAACATAGGCCTCCCCCTTGGACCTCCATTCGTACCGGTTGGAAGCCAGCATCCAGCGTCTTCCGGCGGCTTTAACAAGGTCGTCCGTCCATCTTGTGGGTGGACGTCCTACGCTGCGTTTGCTAGTCCGTGGTCTCCACTCGAGCACTTTTCGACCCCATCGGCCATCTTCTCTGCGCGCAATGTGGCCTGCCCATTGCCACTTCAGCTTGCTAATCCGGTGAGCTATGTCGGTGACTTTAGTTCGTCTACGGATCTCCTCATTTCTGATTCGATCACGCAGAGAAACTCCGAGCATAGCCCTCTCCATAGCTCGTTGAGCGACTTTGAATTTTGAGATGAGGCCGATAGTGAAAGACCACGTTTCGGAGCCGTAAGTCATCGCTGGTAACACACATTGATTAAAGACTTTCGTCTTGAGGCACTGAGGTATGTCGGACGAAAAGACATTACGTAGTTTCCCGAACGCTGCCCAACCGAGTTGGATTCGGCGGTTGACCTCCTTCTCGAAGTTGGACCTACCTAATTGGACTACTTGTCCTAGGTAGATGTACGAGTCAACAACTTCGAGTACCGAGTTCCCAACAGAGACTGGGATGGGCACAACATTGGCATTTGACATAAGTTTCGTCTTGTCCATGTTCATTTTCAAGCCCACCCGTTGTGAAACTCGGTTGAGGTCATCGAGCATCATGCTGAGTTCCTCCTGTAAGGAGTTAGTTCATAAGTAAGTAATAATGCAACCTTGCTGTTTTTGTAGCTATAAATTACGTGTTTATTGAATAAAACTTTAGTCTTTAATCAGCATCTACTTGTTTTAATTGCTCCTCCAACTTCCCGCACCACATGGCGATCCTGCCACGTGAGGTGTCGGGTTCGCGCGCCACCGCGGTTGCGAAATTGCATTAATCGGACAATAGCCGACACACTCATACATCATTCGAGTTTTTTTTAATAAAATCGAACAATGTGTAATTCAAGAGTCGAAAAAGAAGATATTTTCATCAACCAAAACGCTGCGGGGAAATCTGCCAACGACGCTCATCTGCACGAGATGAAAAATAATTTATCGTCGATCAGCATTGTTATGGTAGTGATTTGTGCACTATTGGCCATCGGAGTACTCTACGCTTGCTATAAGATATACAAGAAGTGCCACGACAAATGGTCAAGAGATTTGATCGTGCAATACAACCTTCGCCGCTCTTTCAATCGAGATCTTCGCGAGACACACACTCACTGCCATCAATGTGGACCTGCTCGAGGTGTTTCTTATTCAGCAAACAAGATGAACGAGTGACCCAGTATCCAGCATCAGGACATTACGGCGATTCCAGAGTGAAAGTGAAGTGCGCGTATTCGGTAATGTGAAGTGAAATTAGTGTAAAAATCGGCATGAACGGTAATTAGAGCGTACCTACGCGTAAGTTTTCTTTATTTCTCAGCAAGGATTGTCTGCATACTTCATTTTCATGATCGTAAGATTTTTTTTTAATGTTAAGATAAATATGTTAATTTGATATGATAAGTAAATTGCAAGAGTTACTTGGTGATTTAAAAACCATTAAAGAATATTTAGTTAAGCTTAGTTATGATAGAAGGACGCCTGAAGTCCTTAATGCAAAGTTAGAAGAGGCATTTTTAATATATTCTAACTATCTAAAAATTTGTGAACAAGTCCAGGTAGATATCGATAAGAAAAAACTGACTGGTCAAAGCTTATTGGATATTCAGAGTTTTTATGAACATATTAGGAGTTTGTATAAGCAAATAGAGGATTTTTGTCACAAAACCTATACAAGTTCAAAGCCACCGTCTAAAAAAAATTTCAAAATGGGCGAGTTTAACTTGAAAATAGCGCTTTCATTAATACCGTCCATGACTGACGATGAAGTTGCAATTAACCAATTAATAGACTCTATAGAATACTACGACTCTACCTTAAAAAGTGACGCGAAACAACAGTTCATAAACTTTGTCTTGAAAAATAGACTTACACAAGTAGCTAAATTAAAGTTAAGTTCGTCATACACTTCTGTCCAAAATTTAGTGACAGATATGAAAAAACTATTGTTGCCTAAAAAATCAGCCACAGCTATTCAAAATAAATTGCAGACCTTGAGACAAGGAGAGTCTTCGATTGATGACTTTGGTCAAAAATTGTCGAAAATGTTTGTAGATCTCACGATCGCGCAATCAGACGGTGACTCAAATGCATTTGAAGTATTAAAAGGTCTTAATGAAAAACAAGCGATTAAAAGATTCGCGGACGGATTGCGCAATCGTAGAGTAAGTACAATTATTGCAGCTCGTGATTACGACTCTTTAAAAGACGCCATACAGGGTGCCAAGGACGAAGAGACGACTTCAAGCAATACGTCAAGTGATGTATTTTCTTTTAACCATCGTAAAACAACTTATTTCAGTAGAGGGTACGTTCGAGGGCGTGGCTCTTATAGGGGGCAACCACACTACTCTTCAGGCGCAAGGACGCTACACAACCCAGGACATTCGGCAACAGGAGCATCATACAACTACAGGAGCCGAGGAGCTGGCAGAGGAGGCTACCAGTTCCAGAGCAATCACCGAGGCAGAAACTACCAAGGAAACCGAGGTAAGTCTAACACTTTTAATGGAAACAATGGATATCGCAACAACCGTATTTTTACGGCCGAAACTGAAACTGATAAAAATGTGAGCCCAAATCAGTTTTTTCGTGGATAATGAATCTATATTTGCAAGTAATGATACATGTTTAGTTTATTTCAATGTGCAAAACAAAAGACAATTATGGTTATGTGACACCGGTGCCTCGATCTGTGCTTTGAAGTTGGCGATCGCTTTGAAATTAGATATTCCGATTTATAAAGACAAGTTAATTATTAACGGAATAGGTGGAACAAAACAAGCAATCGGATATGCTTACATTGAATTAACGGAACGTGACCATGTATTTCAACATAAGTTTTATATTTTTGACGACTTCTTTTCAACCACGTGGGACGGAATAATAGGTAAAGATTTTCTTTTAAAATACCGCGCTTTGATAGATTTACGAAATATGGAATTGACCTTAGAATCAAGTAAGAATGAGACAGTTTGTATACCTTTTGAAAATGATAGAACTCATTTAACTCTTCCACCAAGAACCGAATCATTACATTTCGTGACTACAAACTTAGAAGAAGATTGCGTAGTGTTTTCATCAGAATTGCAAGACGGTTTGTTTTTGGCTAGTTCAATAGTTAGACCTTCCAATGGAAAATTACCTATAAAAATATTAAATACGACCGAAAAAGAGATTAAACTAAGTGATTTAAAGCTAGTAATACATAAAGCGAGTGATTATGATATTTGTTGTTTTGGTAAATGCGACTCAAAAAGTGTAGATCGTGTAAAGGATTTATTTACTCATTTAAAATTAGAAAACCTTAACAAAGAAGAACAGATTTCTGTAGAAAACTTATGTGCCAAATATTCCGATATTTTTTATTTACCCGGTGACAAGTTAACAACGACAAATATTTACAATCACTCAATAACATTAAAAGAGAACACTAGTCCTATTTATACGAAACCGTATAGGTTACCACACGCTCAGAAAGACTTAATAAACACTGAGTTAGAAAGTATGCTAAAACAAGGCATAATAGAGAAATGTTCAAGTGAGTGGTCTAGCCCACTTCTAATAGTTCCCAAAAAATTAGATAAAAGTGGTGAGAAAAAATGGCGTATTGTTGTAGACTACCGAAAATTAAATAACTGCATTCAAGATGATAAATTTCCACTTCCCAATATTACCGAAATTATTGATTCTTTATCAGGTTGCGTATATTTTACACATTTAGACTTGGCAAACGGATATTATCAATGCAATTTAGACCAAAACAGTCGAAATTATACAGCCTTTGCTTCAGGCCAGTGGCGCATGACTCGCATGCCCCAAGGTCTCAAGTCATCTCCAAATTCTTTTTCTAGAATGATGAATTTAGCAATGTCTGGTTTAACATATGACAAGTGTCTAATTTATTTGGACGATTTAATCGTTTTCGGAAAGAATCTAGATAACCACAATATCGACTTCGCCATGACTACGATATCGTCGGCAAACCGAAGGTGAGTGATGTATTCGCCGTTGATGTTGATGCCAAGTCCTTGCCATTCCAGGAGCTTGAAGGTGTCTTCCATTACGGCAGTAAACAGTTTCGGAGAGATAACGTCTCCCTGCCTTACGCCTCTTTGCAATGGAATCGCCTTCGTGCTCTGCTCCTGTACTCGGACCGACATGGTGGCGTTACTATACAAATATGTACTTCAACACTTCGATGTACCGATAGTCAATATGGCATCGCTGAAGAGACTCAAGCACCGCCCATGTTTCCACCGAATCGAAGGCTTTCTCATAGTCCACAAACGCTAAGCATAATGGTAAGTTATACTCTTCGGTCTTCTGTATAACTTGCCGCAGCGTATGGATGTGGTCTATGCTGCCGCCCTAAGCTAAAAGGCAGTTTTTCGACATTTTCCAAAATGGACTTTTTGTGATATTCGTAATGTAGAGATCGAGACGCATCGACCACTTTGGCCCGTTTTCCGATAAGTGGCTTAGTTTTCGAGAAAAATATCGTAAAAAGACCGTATTTGCACTAATTTTCGTTCGTTCCTAGTCTAAAAAGCGACTATTTGACAAAGCCAGGCTAAAACAACGTATATGCAGCTATACGTTTTTTTACGCTCTGGTTTGCGTAAAATCTTATCCACCATATCTAGCCTAAAATAACGTATAAGCCAAAAACTAGGCTAAAAATACGTAAAAGACGCTATACGCACTTTAAGATTAGGATCTTTAGCAAAATTTTAGATCTGATACTAGTCTAAAAAATCGTATAATATTTTTTTTTGTTTAAATGTCTCATACGCCATTTTAGCCTAGTATCACTTAACTTTTTTACGTCACCATAATAGTCTTCAGAAACGTATAACTATTATACGTTCTTCTTATTTTGTATGGACGTCGTATTAAACGCAAACAAACTTTCAAATTGGTTGAAAGTGCGTCTAACTAGTCTATAACGCAGTATATGCTCCAACCTTCGTCATGCTCCCCGCGCGCCGAAAGACACCTTTACGCTAAGTAAAAGCCGTCAGCCGCAAGCGCAGGCTTGTGGCTGCCGGAATGAGAGCGGAGGTGGCTTTTTGCGCGCGAAATATTGACCGAACGCCAAATTTAAAAAAATACTTTATTATTGCATTACCATCATATGTTATCAATAATATATAGTGTTTACAATTAGTACCTTCGAGTATTATCATTTTTATCAAGGTATATACTTTAAAAATGCCTCGCAAATACTTCCGCTCGACAGCAAATACGTCTTTCTAGCGTAGTTTGTGATGGTAAAATTGTTCATACGTACTTTTCTACAGCAAACGTTGTTTAAGTTTTATTTATTCATTGGACGGTTTGACTGCTTTTATTTAAATAAAATCAAATTGATATTACAGCTAATCGTATCGGGTTTAATTCCTTATAAGCCAAGTAGGTATTTGACATTATGAAGAGTTTAAATCTTATTGAAAAATGTTTTAAAGGGAAATTTAATGAGAATTCTTACGGGCAGTATAACATTTTCCGCCTAAGTATTTAGATAACCAGGACAAAGGACCATGGGCATCTTTGTATGGAACCTGGGTCCATCCAAAAACCAACTGAGAATTAAAGATAATATTATATACACATAATATATATATATATATAATATTTTACTTAAATGAAATACTTAAGTAGGTTTTATCTAGTTCATATCGCACTAATAGATTTCGATAAGAAATATCGTAAATTAATTACTGCAAATTATATTACGTTTTATTTATCATAGTATTTATATATTACAGTACTATCTATTACGTTTTATAAAAAAACAATATGTATCTTAAAATAGGTTGGTATGTTTGTGTATTAGATAATAGTTGTATGTTAAAATAGTCAAAGCCGTGAGTTTGTAATCTAATAGAAAAATAATTTTATTGTGAATCTAATTTTTAATTACAACCGCTAAAAGGCGTTTTAGAATTAAATAAATGACAGAGTATGTGCAGGAATTAATATACTCGTATTAATTTTATTGCTAATGTAGACTATATAATTCGCTAACGTATTACCGTGCGATGAAATTCCATGCCTATTGATAACAAACTAAAATAAATATTAGAGATGCCACGAATTCGGTAAAACATTATGTATTTTTTGAGTTACGTGTATGCAAAAACTGGTCACCTACAAAGATAAATGTTTGCTAAGATTTAAGTCAGCAGCAAGCTGGGTTCTCCATACAACTGTAGTTACGCTCTCATTTTAAAACGATTAGCTAGATTGCTCTAAAACTTTGTACTCAGTAAAGGATAAGGTATATCTATGCCTGTAATTAATGTGTAGCTTCAGATACTATGGAAAAAAATACAGCGAAAATAAGTTTTTCATACAAGACTTATTTTTCCTCTATTTCATTAGTTTTGTTGGAATATAAACTAATTAGGTACTGGCATAGATATACCTCATGTCATTGTATGTGCAATTTAGTACAATCCAACACGTTGTTTTAAAATGAGTACGAATCTCCATTTTTATGGGAAGTAAAAATTCGGCTGAGCTTACTGCGGACTCTGTTAAGTTTCGTTGCTCATGCTCATTAGAAGTATATGTAATGTCATTAGTAGAGTCGAGTAAATCTAGTCTATTATACAAATAAAATCAGAAAGGCCGTATACTAAAAATTTGTTACATATTATGGGGCTATTCCCACTAGTTAGGTATCTACCGCCAAGTTGTTACCAGTGGTAACTACTGGGAATTTATATCCCACTTTTCTTTCCAGTAGCTACCACCAACTCAGTTTTGTGGTAACTACTGGGAACTTCTTTTTCCAGTAGTTACCACTGGTAAAAGGTGGGATTTTTTCCTAGTAGTTATCACCAACATTTTTTTACAGTACAGTTTAAATGTTTGTTTATTATATGAACACAAAACACTATACTACCAGGCTATTATTAAAAAAACAAGATCCAGCGATTAATTTTTGGATTATAATCTTAATTACCATACAAAATTAACACATAGATCGGGTTTTTCCCACTAATTACCATCAAGTTGTTACCAGTGGTAACTAATGAGATTTGTTTCCCAGTAGTTACCACTGGTAAAAGGTTGGATTTTATTCCTAGTAGTTACCACCAACATTTTGTTACAGTTCAATAGTAATAAAAACAGTATAAGTAGAATACTATAAATATAGAGGCTTTATTGAACCCTAACAAGATTGTAGTGGTAACTACTCCCATTAGTTACCACTGGTAACAACTTGATCGTAACTAGTGGGAATAACCCAATTTATATGTTAATTTTGTATGGTAATTGAGATTATAATCCAAAAAGTAATTGCTGGATCTCGTTTTTTTAATAATAGCCTACTAGTATGGCGTTTTTTGTTCGTATATAAATAAACATTTAAACTACGTGACTGTTTTTTATTCCCATTTCTTCCATAAATACTAATCTATAAAACCGTATATTCGGTGTTTTTGTTGGTATACGTTTTTTTACACTAGCACGCTAGTCGAAAATCTGGTCAAATTCATAATTTTTCCTAGTATACTAACCAAAAAGGCCGAATAGCTGCTATAGGGTCTTTTAACTTAGGATCTCAAGTGCGAATTATTCATTGGTACTAAGCAAAAAGGCAGCATGTGACATATACGGCGTTTTTACCTAGTTTCTACTTCGGAACTAAGTTAGAACGCCGCATAACGCATGTTTACCGCCTTCTTGACTAGTACGACCTACTCATTTTTAAGCTTAATACTAATTTAAAGTGTTTTTTATAAAATAAAAAAAAACTGAGCTGTTTAGAACCATACTATAAATACCTAAAATAAGTACATATATATACCTACCACATACAAAAAGAAAAAATGGAAAAAGTTTTACCGTTTCGTAGAAATTCAAGAAAGATGTTTGGGTTGGTTTTTTGCGATTATCTCGAAACTAGCTTTTGTCGAAAAACTGCCTTTTAGACTAGGACGGCAGTATGGTACTATAGCCTTTTCGAAACCCGGCTTGTTCGGGAGGCTGGAAGTCATCAAGTCTGTGTTCGAGACGGTTCGTGATGACCCTTGAAAACAGCTTATAGACATGGCTCAGAAGCGTGATGGGTCTGTAGTTCTTCAATAGGCTGTTATCACCTTTTTTGAAAAACAGCACCACCTCGCCTCTATTCCATGTTTCAGGCGTTTTGCCCTCGCACAAGACGGAATTAAAGAGCTTCTGGAGGACTTTAAGTACCGGTGTTTCACCCGCTCTCAGAAGCTCTGAAGTGATTCCGTCTTTGCCCGGCGCCTTGTTGTTCTTAAGCTGCTTCAGGGCCATCCTAATCTCGTACAGACTGATGTCCGGGATATCTTCGGTATAATGTCGGGACAGCTTGGCCCTTGGATCTCCTACCAAGCTGTCGACGGGCTTTGCGATCGAAGTGTATAACTGTCCATAGAACCTCTCGATCTCGCCTAAAACCTCCGCTTTGCTCGACGCTATGCTGCCATCTTCCCGTTTCAGCTTCGTCAGCTGGCTTTGCCCAATAGACTTGTCCTTTGCGAACACTTTGGAGCCTTGGTTTCGCTCAATAGTCTCTTTAATACGGTTAGTATTAAAGAGACGCAGATCATGTCGCAAGGACTTAGATATACGTCTATTGAGTTGCCTATATGACTTCGCGTCATCGGGAGACTGCAACTTTAGCGAGCGTCGTTCAGCCATGAGGTTTAAGGTTTGCTCGGTCAATTTCTGAGGTCTATCTTTACGGCGGGGTCTAAAAAACTTAGACCCTACTGTGTGGACAGTTTCCACTAGCCCGTCGTTGATTTCGTCCACTGAAGCCAAGTTCTCTAGGCAAGCAAAGCGGTTAGAGAGCTCGAGTTGAAAGCTTTCGGGGTTTTGAACATGGGCTCGAGTAGGTCGGAGCGTAGACTTCATCAGGCTGGACCTTTCAAGTTTAATATTGATATTCAGTGAGCCTCTTACGATTCGGTGATCACTACCGGTCTTTACCCTGTTGATCACAGAGACATCGCTGAATATCCGTTTCTTGTCGGTCATGATGAAGTCTATCTCGTTTCTCGTGGAACCGTCAGGACTCATCCAGGTCCATTTCCTGTGAGGCGGCTTCTGGAAGAAAGAGTTCATCACGAAGAGTTCCTCTCTCTCTCTCTCTCTTTACAAATATAATTATGTATATTTAGGTAACGGAATACGTTAGAAATGTTTGTTCACAACGGACAAAGGTCACAAGATTCAGTTATAACAGATACACTAGGTTGAAAAACGCCCTTTCCTTTTTAAATGTTTCCATTTGGTTGTTTACGATTCAATTGAGTGATTACTTACTAACTAAAACAAGAACAATTAACGTAAAAAAATATATTAATATTTCCATTTGTGAGTGAGAGAGGCGTATCTGTATTATAATTTACAATATAATCTTTGCGATGGAGGCTTTGACGCGTCATAATTGTGTGCCAGTAATGAGGCAACGTGCAAGCCACTGGTACACAATAGGTAGCATGATTTATAGGTTGTCTGTTCTATTGTTGGCTTAATGAGATCGACCCGCCTACCCTCCCGACGGTAAAAAGACACCTTGATACCTTGTAATAAGGGCCTTAACAAACCGATTAATCATTATGTTGCCTATCACGTTATTGAAGATTTGAGTTTATTTATTGTGTGTTGTTGCTTTTTACGTAGACTTCTTGTTGGTATATAATTTTCCACTTTTTGTTGTTATAAACTTCCATTCCAGTAGCGGGTAGCTTTGGAGAGATATTTTATATTTATTATTTAATTTTATTTGTTACAAACTTCAATTGAATTAATCTGAATATAACGTAAGTAAGTACCTATTATAAGTAAGTATGTTTCATTTTTTCGAATTTTCGATTAGCATCTGACTTTGCTCGAATTCTTGTCCTCACTGATAATATATATATATATATATGGTAAGTCTTAATATGTCATCACTATCATTGTTATAAAGTCCACTCTCATCAAAATAACTTTCGAGTCAGGTCAAAAATAACATACCTACCGTCTCAGTGTACGATTACTTGAATGACCCGTTGTAAATATATTTTAACCACACTCGTTCACTCGATGGCAAAGTTTGTTTAACCCTCGTGCCTCGAAATTCCCACAACGCTCAAGATTCCACTTTTCGAACCATTGGCTACAATCGTGGTTCAACTTTGTAATCTTTCGTTTGCTCAGGTATCAATATTAGCACGAGGGGTTAATCAACAACTTTGCTCCCTTATACACAGAGTTTCAAATCACAAATGACAGAAGGGAAGTTTTGTAGTAGACACCTGCTTTATTTGTTATTATAAAGGTACGTATTCAAAGCAAAACAGTAAAAATATGTTTATTTGGTTATTTTCGTTAAATGTAAACTTATCTTACTCGTAATAGAAAGCTTATTAACAAGCAAAATTCACGCCCAAAAGCGTATCAAAGAAAATAAATTTTGTTTTAAGAAAAGAAGGTTTTGCTCGTAAAATTATAACATGACAAAACAGAGGTGCTGAGAGCACCTGCTTTGTAAACTGGAAAGTTGTTAAAGATTAAACGTCCTAGTCTCCTTGGAGGCACATTGTTGTAGAGGGTTTATCAAAGCGGTTCCGAGATATATGTGCTCAGGTCCCGCCCTTTAACTGTGCAATGAACTTTAAATCTCATTTACACCTGGGCCCGCCCACAAAATAAAGTTGTTGTGGAATAAACGCGATTAAATCGCGTTTTATACAACATGCAATGCTACAAGGTAACTTTCTTTAGCGTGAATTATTGTTTAAGCCAGTATTAAAGTTAGTTACTCTTTTTATGTGATTTGTGTGTTCCTTTGTTCTTGAATGTCGGTGTTGTCACTGTCAGCAACAGCAGCTCGATTTTTTGCGTTCGTATAATCAGTTAGTACGTGGTACGCAATAAATTTTGCAACGGAAACTGCTACGTGTTCTATTTTAGCCACTTAGGGGAGAGGAAGTCTATTAGCATTGCGGTCGGATAGTGTCGACACGGCGCAGGAGTCAGTTACGGACCGCTTCCTGAGCCCAGCCCGCCGGAACCCTCGTCCGTAACACAAATCACTCTATCACTCTTCTTCGCTTCACCTACCCACAAAACTGTTACAGGAAAAAGTAAAAGCCTTGATTTATTATGTAACTAGTTAATGCTAACTTTGCTATGAAAAGAAAAGAAACACAGAAATTAAACACTCGCTTTGTAAGAGATTATGCGGAATAATTTCTTTTTAAATACGGCAAGTTAAGTAGGTAACAGTTAACTAAGCTGCTAAGAGCAAACTTCCTCGAGCATTAAAATTTTCAGGGCAGGGTTCTTGGTTGGCCGGATGTTAAAGCCGCAAGTCAAACAACCGATAAAATGAAACGAGAAAGCGATGTCCCGAACCAGCGGAACTCGTTGAGATTGTGTTTATAGTAGCAACTCAAGCTGAATAAGACGCTATAGTTAGGTACTAAGTACTAACTTTCTGTTTACGGATCGGGTGCCCCTACAAGAGGTTGAAGTTTGGCGTGAACGCGAATCAATAATTTAGTTTATTTGAGCTGAACTCCGATATTTATTACTTATTAGTACCTAGCTGATTGATAACTTAGAAATTCCATTTATAAATGTCCTACATCGTGAATAATTGAATATGTGATGGGCAAGTTTAGAAACACGACTAGATATCCCATGTATCGATTTCCTTAGGTGTTTCGTTATTTAGAATAAGAGTTTCTTAAAATTTCTATACAGGTACGGTTAGAACGCTTTCATTATTTTATGAGTAATTATAAATAAAATACTCTTGGTTACAATGTAACATACGAGGGTAAGTCCCTTAACGATCACCTGAGCACTGCAGTGTCTCATAAATAATACGAGTAGGGCAAGCACGCTTGCTTACAAATTGTAACAATTTAAAGAAACACAAGTGTATGTAGGTACCTATAGGCAACTATAGTAAGTTTTATACTATGTTATTAATGTATTATTAGAGAACTGTGACATAAGTATAAAAATAATAGCGATCGCCCCGGATACGCACGGGTTACAAAAGATCTTAGAAATTATACACCTTAACGTTCATAAAAATCACTCTATTAATAGGTGAAAACCGCATGAAAATCCAAGCAGTACGAGTCGAGTACCTACCTTCTGCGTTTATCGTGAACATATAGTCACGCACAGCATACAGAATAATAAACACGAAGATACAGATACATGGGTACATACACGCGCGGCGGGGGACTTTGTTTTATAAGGTGTAGTAAATGATTGGGCATTATTTTACAACTATTCTCGCCAGACATATTCGTCATGCTAGCATCATCGTACACAATGTTCTCTGATTAATCTCATATAGTATGCCAAGCCTATGTAAGCTACGCTGTAGGTATCTGCTACGTGTTTGTGAGAAACAAGGGAATTCATACAACCTGGTTAATTACACTCGTGTTCTTTGGTGCGATGTCGCGGGTCGGTGTTATCTCGCGAAGTGACAGGAGCATTACTGGAGTACCCTGCTTGTACAGGTGTAATTGGGTACTTAGATTTACACATCTTTGTTAATTGCAGATAAGGTGGCACAGGAACGAGGCTTGCGGTTAACGGTTTGTGACGTGAATTTGTAGAAAACATTTCGGTGTGAATCATGTTGGAAGGTGAAATTATAGTATTTAAACTCGTACGTGTGAAACATTGAATGTGTAGGATTCAGTTCTTTATTTAATATTAAAGCATTACATATTTAAATCAGTAACTGTTTATAATAAACTAGCTTTTCGCTTGAGTTAGTATTTTATAGACCAAGAGCATTCAAGCTGTACAAATTTTAAAGTTTGAAATGCTGCTTGTCAAGTGTCAGTTGACACTAGAGTTAATAGAGATCGGCAATGTATAGCAAAAGTCCATTTAATATTCTTGTTTTAATATAATTGTGTCGCTAATCCTAGATCAGTAAAGCAACTGATACCAGATTCTGGTCCCATCGGTCCGCAGTAATAAGGTTTCACCGACGTTCGATTAAGCCACTAAATCAGCGGGCCTATTCTGTCGACTCAGCTATGTGATATGGAATGGGATTTTCACGGCTATCTTCATTTTAGACGGTTGACTATGTTAAAATCAGACGCCCATTCCATACGCCCAGGGCTTCCTCAAACACGTCCGAATCTAATCCAATTTTGTTGGCTCACAAGTCGTTTTTGTCAAGCGTTTGGCTAGAAACAGAGACGAGGAATTTATTACCGGGAATAGACGAGTCGAACGCCCTGGCCTGGCCAACATTATATTTGCGCTGTCTCATTATGCATGTCTTGTGGACCCCTAGGTGTCAGTTGCACTGGTTCGCCCGAGCATTCGACTAATCTTCGCTCGCTAAATATTCCTAATACATGGAAAGAGGAGCGCTGCAGACACTACGATTCCGTCGTGATGCCTATTTATCACAGCCAGAATATCCCTCCCAGTGTCGTCTCGCGTAGATATAGGTTGACTTCTGATTTCACGTGTCCCTGACTCCTATCTGTGCCGTCGGAAATTGCTAAGAAAAGCCTGCTTTCGTATTTATTTGTATTCCCCGGAGCTGACTGCCATGCCGAATGCGGACTTAGTGGTCGCTTTCTGTAAATACATTGTTTATCCTTAATATCGTTATTAATTCATCTTGTTTTAAACGTACTAAATTGCATATTTAATGTAATTTTTAAAGTGAACTTTATTTGAAAACTCAAAACAAGGCTCATAGGTAGGTACTCCCTGTATTTGCGAAGGCCCCTGCAGCCAATGAGAGCTCATAGTCCTAAACGGTCAGCTTAAAAATAATTCAACTATACGGTCGATGATAAAAACTTGTGTTAAAAATGAAATTTACCTAGGTGTCTAGGTGCTTGCATATCGATGCATGGCTGCAAAGACAATGAGGGGAGACATTTCACAGGTTCTAACCCACTTTATTTATATGACTTTGACGCAAACAGTCGAGTAAGGTTAAGAGAGAGCGAAACCTAAAAAAATAAGAATTAATTAGTTAAGAGTATGTAGTACTCCAAACAACGAGATAGATTTATTTATTATTTCGCGGTATTACAGTTGAGACTTTATGTTTATTATTCGCTTCAAATAAATAATAGGAGATCAGAATATAAAGAATCAATTACACCTTGGAAATGAAAACGAGGATTCTTCGAGTTGCAAACGACTGCTTCATTATACAGAGTTATAAAACCGAGCGCGGCAAGGACCCTTGACTCAGATACCCACTGAAATTAACGGCGTTCGTTTGCAGCACATATTTATTTTTATTTACGTCTGTGATACCATAACAAAATTAATAATAATTGATTTTTTTTTTTACTTGTACACATCATATTGAATAAAAGTGAATTACTTGACATACATAATTATTATTGTTTCCAGTTTCTTATTGATCATATTTCTATTTTTATTTCTTCCGATCTATGTATATACAATTCGCTCGGCGATCATTTTTAGGTAAACTTTCCCATGCCATAATGTTTGTGTCGTAGCGTAATTGTCGGGATGCGCGTGCGCTATTTATTAGCATTTTGAACTTTTACAGCATTAAAGGCTCATGCAATTTTATTATACGATCAAAATAAAGGAGACATTAAACATTACTATTATGGTTCCCATTACTGGGTCATTTAATGTTTATGAGTAAAACTTATTAGAATAAAACAAAATTGTTGTGTGGAACCAGACGAACTAATTTGCATCGGAGCTCGTAGACTATAAAGAGGGTACAATGCCCGTGTCTATTTAGTTTAAGTCTACCTCGCCTAGGACAAAGGGTTTTGAGCGGTAATAGTAGTAAAAACATAAACCAGGTCGAGCCATTTTTGTCCGCGGCCTAGGACTAGGGCTCTATTATGCTGAATAATGGGTGAAGGGCGCTCGAGACAGACCGCCGTCGCACTCTAGTGCTCTCACTTGTGGCAATTGAAACTTGCATGAAAATAACTACATTTGTTGTATAAAAAGGAATAATTTGTTATCCTATTATCAAATTATTCCTTGCTACACAACAAATTATGGGTCAATTTCAGTTAACGAACATTACTGCCTAATTTACATGGACATTTCAAATACTGATTTGATGCAATAAAATAGGTTATACTGTGATAATTATTGTAGTAGGAAAATATTATAATAACAAAATTGTTTTGTTATACGCATGTTTTGGTATTATTATATTACATTTTATGGATATGTATCCATAAAACGTTGAAAGATATATCAATTAGGAAATTCGGTCGGAGCACGGATTTTTTCTGACCATGGAAATTGGATTTCATTGGCACGGGAAAGGGTTTTCTTAGAATAATTTATTTTTAAACTACGATTTGATTATTCAAATATATATATAAACTTGTCTACAACACTGCTCAAGTGCTTATCTCACCAAAACTATTCAATCTTACTCCAAAGCACCTTTCATGAGTCCCTTAACTTCAAACTCGGGTAAATCCAACTATGTATCTGATTTTGCGATTTTGGTATTAAGATAAAGTAATAGGGTAGATATTTCCTAACAGGGTCGAATGGAGCTATCCTAGTCTGAAGTTAAGCGACACTGATAATATTTTTGCGTCTCGGTAAATCTGATCTGACATATATTACCTATAGGTATTTATAATAATATGTGACAGTCAGCTTTAAGCATCGCATTTGTTTACTTTATTCAAGTAAACAAATGCGATGTTTCTAAGTTGCTCTTGGTTGTATATCACGATACGACTCAGCTTTACGACTCGCAGGTTCAAGCAAATCTTACGATGCAATGCATAAAATTCTAGATTCTTTTACCTTTTTCGCAGTAACTTTGTACATCCTGTGTCGAGAACTGCTAAAACAACTCATAAAATTAACTTCATGAGGCAGTAATATTTGAATGTTATATAGTTAAAAAGTTAAATTATGAAAAAAAAAACACTGCGATTTTAATGTAATTTTGCCCACACCGCTTTACACTGCCCTGATATGGCAATTATTATCGACATCTCAAATGAAAATGAATTCAAACATGTACCTTAAGTTTTTTTAACGAACTTTCAAATCTCAAAGGAGGAGGTTATCAATTCGGTTGTGTCTTTTATTAGAAAATTTCACTTTCCTACTTGTTTGTCTTTGAAATACCGCCCTCGACATTATGGTTTATAATGTGCAGTATGGTTCAAATATAGTTTTATATCACTGAACTACTAAGAGTAAAGATTAGCTCGTATCTAACCTGAATCCCCCGTGAGCATGCTGTGAGCTATTTATATACTATTTCGCTCCAAAATATTACCTCCCAGTGTTTCTTGATAACTTAAAAATTAATATTTAACATAGTGTTTTCCTAAATTAATAAATGTAGGTAAAATGCAGTAAGATAATAACACATTGTGTTATTATGGGACTAATGGGACTTATGGGACTATAATGTTACTTGTCAAGTACAATCATATTTTTAGGTGACTTATGAGTAACTGCACTTATTAGTTAAATAAGTCATGTTCCAACGTAAACAAAAGCGGTATTCTCACTCCTGCTTAGTGGTTTTTGCTTCGATCGCGTAGTGGAATATGCAAATAGTGCTATCAATATTCATGGTCGCGGCGTCACCGATAATTGAGTCTTACCTGACTACCGAGACTTCCATTTTCATATTCGTTACTTCGGTTTTGAGGTGATCGAATCCTAACGTAAGAGACATTGGCATATTGTCGTTGCAGCAACTGGAACACATTTAGAATACATTATTTCTAAAATAAATACATAAATAAAAAATAAATAAGTACTTGCGCACTTGCGGTGATATTACCTGTAAAATGGCAGAAGATGGAGGCCTTGGACCCTTTTTCCTTCGTACATACTTATAACATCTATTTCAGTTTATTGTACCTATAGTTCGTTTTTTTTAGCATTAGAAATAAGGTAAACAATCTTGATGTGTCTTTTAATTTAAAAACACATTTAAAAAATAAGTTACGGCAAATATGTAACAATTATGAATCTAAAGCGGGCCACAGACCATCAGTTTTAACTGCACAGTTTTAACTGTTCAGTCGAACTGTTCAGTTAAAACGTACGTGTGTAGGCAAATCTTTGAACTGTGCAGTTGAACTGACGATCTAATCAAAATTTCATTAGATAAAACTGCACAGTTGAAACTGTTCAGTTAAAACTGATGGTCTGTGGCAAAAAACTGTTTTGTTGTCAGTTTGACGAATCTTCATTGCAGCGAACACGTTTTCTATTGCGATCTTTGTAACCATGCCTAATCAACGTGAATGGTTAGAAGAATTTATCGATTTATATCATTCTGAACCTTCCTTGTGGAAAGTTAAAAGTAAAGATAGCCTAAGCACATTAAGCCGAATTTGGGCAAGCTGCGGAAATAATTCGTGTAGTTTTGAAAATTGGTACAGGCATACCTTGTGGTGTCCAAATAAACATACTAAAAGTCCCCGAGGGTAGGGGGTGTGCTGGGGGTGATTATTCTAGGTGTGACTAAATCGAACAAAAGCAAATAAGTTTTTTCATCCATTCTTAAATAGTTACGATAATCTTTTGGAGTAATTCTGATCTCCTTTAGTAAATTATTATGCGTATATTGTTTTCTCTGTAATAACCAATGTTTACACCACATTCTTTTCCTTCTTTGTCTTCTTTTTTTTTTAAATACACAATAATCCAATAACTGCCAAAGTGTCATCCATGATTCCGTCGAACGTCTACTTCAAGCGAAAAAGATAACTTAACTAAAAAAACTAAAGTGTGTAGTCACAAGGGATGTCAGTTTTAACTGAACAGTTTGACTGGACAGTTAAAACTGCGCAGTTAAAACTGATGGTCTGTGGCCCGCTTAATACGATCATTTATATTCTTCTGCTTTCATAAGTAATCGTTTTTAATTTTTAAAAAGCGTTTTTCAATTAAAAGACACGTTAAGATCGCTTATCTTCTTGCAAGTTCTTTCTAATGCTAAAAAAAAACGAACTATAGTCTTCACAAAACCTCGAAAGAGTGTTCCTGCATAGCCGAGCCGTTGATGGAAGGAACTTCCTGAGAGACCGTACAGTGCGCCACCTCATAGTGCGAGGATCGACGCCCTTCCAATGTCGAGCAGTGCTAGGAAAAGTATAGTAGGTTATCATACTTTAATGTTGTATCAAGCTTAATATGAAAACACAACTTTTATTACTATTAAGTAATTCATTAATAATTTTATCACAACAGTCGGATGCCTATTCTTTTTTATGACGCAACACTAAAATAATGTTAACTAATCCAGACAACGTCCTTTCATTCGAATATATTGCTTACCTGCTTGTATGGTAACGTAATCTTCATAAATCTCAACCAGGTCGACCTTTTGTCTTTGTCTTGGTCCCTTCCAAGGGTTTAGGCAAATTCAGATTTGCCACAAATTGTCCCCAGCGTGGGACCGCGTAAGATACGTTACACCTTCTTTATTAGAACGACCGACCTCTCCTTCACGTCCCTTATAGGTACATAAACAAAGAAAACGTGGGTATATATGAAATCAAGTTACGTTAGTCTTGAATAAGAAAAGAGATACGCAATAAAACAGGGACAAAAGAAAGTCGCGCATTCAGTATTTTATATTTTGCTTCTCAAATAGGTACAGTGAATTTTTACTGTAGATACAGCATGCATCAAAAGGTCAAAATCAGACTATGCGTCAATAGTACGAGTATTTTCCCTTCTCCAATATCATAACAATAGTACATTATTGTCGAGGCTCGGAAGTAGCTACTTGCAGGCTGAGGATTCGTTTTAAACGGACGACCTTGGGAGTCCGTTTAATTGAATCCGAAGCCAGCAAGTAGCCTTCCAGCCGAGTCATATACGTATAGTGCTTTTCTCAAAAATGGTGCAAGAAATATAAGTATCATAGAAATATTTTACAAAACCAACGTTCTTACGTATATATTTTCACAGAAAAAAGCCCTTGCCGCCTTTTTATTTTTTTAATAAAAAAATAGAAGTGTATTTTTCTGCCGAAAATACGCCAACCTATTTGAGACAGCTAAATAGTCGCCGTACTAATCATCTGTTTGGCTGTTTAATGGGCCTGTGCCTTCATTTGATATGGTCATTTCAACTTTTAAAAAGTTTGGAACTCGACAAATAATGGAATTTGTATGCAACATTGCAGTCCCAAAATCGAGACTGCAATGTTTTTAACTTCTTAATTTTTGACTGACCATAAACTACGCGCTTCGCGACCTATTTTTTAGACGGCAAATTCGACTTTGCCGTCCATTTTTGAGAAAAAATACTTATCTATGTAAAAGTTGGTACACATGTGAAATAATTAAACTGTAGCAAATAATTTTGAACGAGAGCTGCAGATATTATTTAATTTAGAAAATAAGTACCTATACCTAGTATTAGAGGGTGGCAGATGCTTTTGACGCGTTCTTTCATTCACTACTCTTGATACTGACTGTACAAAAGCTTTTAACGTAGATTAAATACTAGTAATAAGTCCAAAAGGTTTTTAGGTAATAATTGCACTTAGAAAATTAGTAAATGTAGTATCTGTACCTATACTTACATGACTAGTGACCTTTTCTTGTGATCATTGGTTTTGTTAGACGGTGAAAAATCTATACCTTACTAAGTAAGTATCTATTCTATACCCTAACGGCTCGATTCGGATAATGAATTAGATTTCTACTAGTCTTCAACAAGTTAGGATATGGATAATTTAAATATATTTGTAAGATAGATATGTCAAATTTGACGTTTCCGCGATTCTGGAGGTCCTCTTGAAAGATTTCGACAAGTTATGGCTTAGATATCCAAGTCACATCAACTCGATATCTAAAGTAGATCTAGTTGATTTCTAAATCGTCTCTAGATCTTGTGATTATCTCGAAATCCGAATAGGCCTGTATGTCACTGAAATGTTCGCATATTGTGCGAACCCTTACAAGAAAAGAGCTGTTCGTGTGCCAACGACTTATGAAAGACGTTCAAGGCATTTACCTACGTAACCACTCGAATTTATTACCAAGTATTAAATCTTGGCGAGCTGATTAATTATGCAGGTTCGCGGCCGTATCGTCCATAAAGGAGTTCTTTAAATGCCATTACATTAAATTGTTATCCAGTACGAGACCCTCGGCGCACGGCTTTTAAATTAGAACGTTCAACTTGACACTGCAGGCTTACACAAAGTTATAAAATGATGTTTTGTCCGAATATAGTTTCAAATTCTACGATATACTTAATTTATGAAAATGCAACATATTCAGTGTTACTACTAATTTTAATATTTATATCAATCAGAAGCCTATTTTTGTTATTTGATGTCATATATATTCTTTTTGTTTTTACAGCTTTTCCCAATGTTTGCGGAACTACGAGTAGCAGAAATGTCTGACACAAAAATGGCTTTCGAATGCTGACCGGACGATTTATCGGGTCGCATTCGTGGTGTGTTCTCCAGTCCTACATAACTGGGAAATGGAAAAGTTGTCTCGGAGTAACCCGGGGCCGTTGGAGAACCCACTTTGTTACTACAAATTTAGTGCCGGCAGCGTTCGAAAACTTTCCGCGTGCTGTTTCACAATAAATTATAATATTTGAGATCGATCGGCATATATATTTTAAACTTTTCCATATCGAATGCAGTTTGATGTCAAAAGTAGTTTTTTGCTTATTTATTTGGGTGTTCACTGTTCTATACAAATGAATCAGTGTTAGGTACATATCTACCAAAATATCTACCTTACTTAGAAGTGCAGACTACACGACACATGTAACCCGAGTGTTAAAGGTAGAGCCGGCGTGACATTTGTGCTCAACTGTCAAAATTATAAAATTCGCGCCAGCTTTCGTCGATCAACTTATACCTAAGTATAATCATCAGTAAGTAGATTAGTAATACAGGACAGTCTTAGAATCACATTTCTGCAAAATGTCTTCTGATTAGATTTACCAAGTCAAGCAGCTAGAAGTGAGCTAGAATGTTTCAATGTCATAATTTCTCTTAATAGTAATGAAAGCGGAACTTTGTTGGAAAGTTCAGTACAAAAGTGACGCGTCTTTTTTGTTGTTGGTTTAATCGAATAAAATATTGTTGTGTATGTTGGAATATATTTTAGACTTGATTAGAGAAATACAGTTAACAGTCATTTTCTTCACTACACTTTCCAGAGCTTCAGCCAAACACATTCTGTCATTGTCACGCACAGGAAATACGGTATGTAATCAATCCACTGAATATTCATGGAAGGAACCCACTTGGAAGTTCTTGATAAGAAATTATGGTAATAATTTTAAATTGACCTAATCCATATTGCGCGCCCACCCTCCTAAGCAACAAAACTTGTAACTGAGGTCTGATGTCTCAACTTAAACTCAATTTCCTAATTAATTTATACCCCACAAAAGTTTGTTCGAAAGTTTCGCCCCGATTTTATAACTTTGTCTCGTGATTTAAAAGATGAAATTTAATAATATTGCAGGAAGAGATAGATAGTATAGATACTATTTTGTATATGTATTTATTAAATATTTATTTAACGAGGAAATTTTTAATATTCTGGCTGAAATCTAAAACAAAGTTTTTAAGCTTTTATCAGTTATCATCTGTTTCTGTATCTGTGCTAAAGCTTTGAGTTTAATGTGCGAAGGATTAAAAAAAATGTTCTGTGTAAACGATACTTTTAGGCCAATTCGAACACACACAGATATCGGAATTATACCTACTTGAATCATCTTATTTAGTTATCGTGCTTCTCGCCCGCGCCAACACATGTAATGCACGACGGCTGAATTACACCAGTTACCCGTCATTCTGTAGGTCTAAGATGGACGGCTTTCTATCATTTGTCACCATGACTGTCACGTTCTAATAAATATATAAGTGCGAAAGTGACGCATGGCATGACAGGTGATAAAAATGCGACCACGATACCGCTTCTGATGTTAGTGTACTGTCGAGTTGGCCTTGTATCTCTAGAGCAATGTAGCCGCGAAATTGATATTGGAGTAGGATGCGAGTGTAGCGGCTGTGAAAGCTGCCCCGTCACGCTTTTTGACGCGCCAATGTTTCACCGCGACTACAATCCATTCCTTTTATTCTCAAATAAACCTTTTGTTCTACAACCCTTTACTTTTCAGATTGGATTTATACATTTCCTTACGCTGCGGTGTTATCGGATTTATTTCTCAGAACAGCATAGTAGCATAAAGTAAGAAACTAAAGAGATATTATCGCTGTTGTCTGGTTCCCACTGTCGAGATAGTGGGAAAGATAATAATCTGATACGGATAAATAAGGAAATAAAGGAATAGTCTTTCAGAAATAGTAACAAAATCTAATGATATTCTCAGCTATATTTACATCTAGAAAAGTGCCGATATGTCAAAATAATTGAGATATTAATTAAGGGTCAACTTGAACCCTATTCGACAACCGACGTTTGACGTATCGTGTTGATCTCCCGTTGATGTGGAAAAAATCATAAGTTCTCGAATACTTACAATGTCAAAATTTGACATTAACAATCCACAATTAGGGTGACAAGCAAACCAAACCGAACCAGCCTTAGTTTAGAGTTGAGTTTTTGTTGTACCAAATGATATTATCCACCGTTGATGGAATCAACACTCAGTATGCAATAAAATCAACTGTTGATTTGACGTGGATGCGAAATCTGACAGTTGTACGTGTCGAATTTGGCCCCTTGTTGAATCTTGTAGACCATCAGCTGTTCTAAAAGGTAAGGTGTTGGCGTTGGTTTTTTATTAGCCAACCTGTATATGTATGCATAATATACAGGTTGGCTAATAAATAACTGCATTCCCGTTGCCAGTAAGGGTTTGGGATTAAACTGAATAATTACTATGGCACTAACCCCGAAATTACGAAAAAAAAATTACCTATTTCATACATTTTGGCTGGTCCATTTTCTATGGGATGGTAATTTTTTTTTCTCGAGATCTGGGTTGGTCCCGTAATAAAAGCTGCTCAGTATAATCCCAAAACCTCCCTGGCAACGGGAATGCAGCTATTTTTTAGCCTCCGTGTATATATTATGAAGCTATTTAATTGTCATCCCATTAATACAATCATATTACTAGGCAAGTAAGTACCAACCAAGCCATGTCTGTGGCAATCTGAAGTAGGTATTAATCAAACATGATGCAATTATATTGTAGCCCAGCCCGGATTTGTATTAGCATTGCGTGAATTATTGCTGTCGTTTATAATCCTCTTGTAATCAGATTGACATGTTGTCGTGCTGGTACATCCTAGGCGTGACATCCACCTGTCGTGACAAGCAATATGACGTGGGTAAATAAAATATCATTGTATTATATTCAAGGTTAGCCGTATTTGCTGTACTTAAATCTATTTAGCAGCACTTTCAGCCGAGCACCTACCTTGTTAACCGCGTTTGCGTGAGATGAGTGGAAGCGAAAGTAGGTACAAGTGTAAGACCATCCGGTCTCTTATCATCTAAACCACTTAGGCGGCTTTAACATTCTGTATTAACGAGCTTTTTTAAAGGGTAAACCTTTGGTTATCGAATTATATCACTTCAAATACACAAATATTTCGTGAGATTGTTGGTGAGTAAAACCAGGTAAAACTAACTAGTAAGGTATATGAAATCGCGTTCTCGCAATCCTACTTCATTAAAAACACACCGATGAGCCGATGACACGCGCGCACTGCAACGGTCTCTTAATTAGAGAAACCTATCTACACAATGAAGCCATATTTCAGCTTCTAATTAGCGAAATGAATCACTTTCATTCGCAGGCGAGCAGAGCTCGTTCACGTCATTGTTTTTGCACCAACCGAATCTCCAGGGCCGAACGGCTGTCAAGTAAGAAATGAATGATCGTTGGTTATTTACCGGAAGATGACATTTCTCGAATCGGCCCATTAATTCCTAATGGAGCGGCAAGGCAACATTTCATCTGTTTGGCTGAACACCAGGCCTTTGCCGCAGAGCTATTTTCGGTAGCGTATCCGAAAATTTATAACTACGAGTTAGTTCTAAATCGTTGGATGGCGGCAAAGTAAGTGGGATTTATGGAATACCGCTTTACCCTTTATTTATCTGTGTGTTATCCAAAAAAGTCATTTATGTATGTGTGCCAAAAGTAAAACACTGTGTTCAACTTATGCCAGCAAAATTATGTTAGCTCTAAAATGGTACAATTTTGTCAAACCAAAAATTTTGGCCTTATTCGAGTAGCATTGTGTAAGCTGATTTTGACAAATACATTTTTAAAAGCGAAGCGTCTCAATTGAATTGTCGTTACTTAGCAAACAGGCACTGTGCTCTTCTGCCTCTTCGTAATAAAATCAAGATATTTGCATCACTTTACTTGCTTGAAAATGTTGCGTTATTTGGAGTAAAATTCATGAAAACGAAGTACTTTATCATAAGTTCATTAAGACGGTGTCTCGACGACGTCCCGCTTTCGCGAAATACTGAACTTTTAGACTTAACAACGTGCAAGGTAGCAAATGTTTTATACTTTTTGTGAGAAAAGCATCTCCTGACGAAACGAAAATAGAATACTTAAAGACTTAGTAGTGCTTTGCAGCCCCAGTGCTTTGGTGGGAAAAATTTAAAATTGAGTCGTAAATTAGTCGTAACTGCTTAGTCGTGTGCAATTTTGTAATATTTCATAATGCAAATGAAAACTAATGGCGTGCCATGTTTCAGTTGGTGGCAAAGTTATTACTTCTCGTACCTACAAACTATTTTCATTAGCGCATAGAGCATATCAGTACGCAAATGAGGTAAAAGAATGAGTATTTTCAGGGAATTACAAAGTAACTAGTGGGAGATAATACATTATAAGTTCACTTATTATAACGAATAATGTATATAATATTTTTATAATACAACTAAAGTCACAGTAATAAGAGAAAGTTTCTTGCTCCAAATGCAGGGCGAAATTACTGAGATTAATGTCTTTTGAAAAGTTTCAAAAACATCTTAAGAGATACGCTGGAGTTTTAAATTTTTCTGCAAGGTGCAATGAATCTAAAGAGAAGGCGTTATTAGAAACTTCTCGAAGTATCATTATTTGAGACGCTTTGTGCTTGAAAATATTACGGCTCACGGAGACTTTTTTATTACGAGTATTACACATTTATTTTATGTAACCTATATATAATAGTGAGTGTGTTGTAATTTCGGCAATATATCTCAAAGACAACTTAGTGCATTGCAAATACATATAAGTAAATCACAAATGTACAAATGTAAGAATCTGTTTGCAAAGTGAGCCGATATGACGACAATAAGGTAGGTATAAAATAAAACGTTTAACTTTGCTTCTATCAAAAAGTCAGTCGAGACGTCTCATTTTTTTGTAGGTTGACTTTGTTCTCTACTGAGACGCATAATCACAATAAAGTTTGTTGAAAACGACAAATTCTTTTTACATGATAAAATACAAAAAGAATTTCGTTCATTGCGTAATGCAAAATGTGACCCATTTGACGAAATTTTGTTAAAATCACAAAAAAATATTTACGAACTGGAGATATGTCAATGTGATTCATTTAAAGCAGGTAACAATCTAATTTTCTGCTTTAACCGATACCCGGCTCGACGATGTAAAATTGTATTATTTTGTGCTGTAAATCGAGTTTTACGTTCAGCGAGAACGTGATCAAAATACACGACACGTTTATGTTTTAATACTGACTAGGTTTTATTTTTCGGAGAATCGTTTATGACCTCTGGACCTAAGTAACAATCGTTAATAGAAATCGCCAGTCAAAACTATAATGTGTATGGAAATGGTCATCTGACTCTTCGTTTGCGATACATTTTTATTTTTTACTTTTCGTTTGGCGTTAACAGGATGCTTAACTAATGTGACAAAACGCTATGATATTTTAATACTAGATTTGCCATACACTAACATATCAAGCGAAAAAAATGATGCCAACCAATGCTGCCAACGTCACGGCAGCATCAGTTACAATTTGTTTACAACTTCATACGCAAATGCGTAAAAGAGACGGCACAATTAAAATAATACCTAAGTAAAAAAGAGACGGCTAGTGTTTGTCACTTGCGCGTGAATTTGGTAAATCAGTGATACTACCATAACACGACGGCAAATAGTGGAGATGGCGCGAACCGTAAAACTTATTAAGAAAAAAATATATCAAAGAATAAGATGTTTGACAGAAGGGGCAAATTATTTTAGTACAGTTCTATGTAGTAATGTACTCGCTACCGAAGTAAAAAGTTTTCACATTTAGTTATGTAAATAAAAGATATTATATTATACTTATCATTGTTACTTTTGTAACAAAAAAATTTGGCTGGTTCAGTACGCAGATTATGTATGTATGGTGATTAAAATTTCATCCCATATTTTTATATTTTATATGTACTGGATTCTACCTATTTCGTGAATACTATATATTAATAACATTCACCTTCCCTTTGATCAAGTGATATATACTGGTATTAGCACAGTTCATACGCAAATGTAAATAAAGCGGTAAAAATATATAACTATGTAAATAAACTATATTCATTTCCACGAAACCGAGTTAAAAAAAGCAAATTCAATAACAACAAAACCTTTTATTAAAGTTGAAATTTATTTCTCTTATTTGTACGACAAGCACCAAACAATGAATGCAACTTACCATGACGCCTCTGCTATGATAATCTATGTACGCAGTTGGTGCGTCCTTGTTATTCTCGCTGATAAGAACATAAACTTATCTCTTTCTGTCAGCCGGCGAAAATGGCGGCCAGCTTTATTTCTTTCAAGATTAAACCGAAGAAAAACGGATTATTTCAGCTTTTACTTACGAATGATATGTGACGCCGCCAATTTTTTTGCGCTTCCGCGGATAATTTAAGCATTTCAACATAACGCAGGTCGGCATTTTGTTGCTTAATACACGTTATTTGTGGAAAAGTATTAACCGGTGTACACTTCGCGCTTGCGTCAGGCAGACTGAGACAAACTCGTACACATGACACGAGGTGAGTGCTTCAATTTTGGAACGTGTATAACACATCTAGTATTAAAATATCATAGACAAAACGTCAAAATTTTGACGATCTAAGAAAAATTCCAAATGACTATTTCAAATCTGTTATTGTGATACATTTTTGCTTTTCGTTTGATGTTAACATTAGTATCTTGTCTACAACCCCGGATAGGTAAGGCCTCTTAATTATTTACCTGGTCTTAATACAGCATATGCAAATAACAACAATTCATGCTTGGCATGATCATACTATACCTAAGCAAGACAGCTTACGCTACGTCTTACGTAGGCGAACAACGCGCGAACGCGGCGCGGCGCGGCACGGCGAAATCAATCCTTTGATGCCCATAGAAGTGTCCTACGTAAGCGATCTCGTTGCGAACGCGGTGCGGCGCGATTTGCACGCGAATGTCAGGCGGCGCGGCGCGGCGCGGCGCGGCGGCGGCCGCTTTCGCCGCGCCGCGCCGCGCCGCGTTCGCGCGTTGTTCGCCTACGTAACGCTACGTCTTACGTAGGCGAACAACGCGCGAACGCGGCGCGGCGCGGCGCGGCGAAAGCGGCCGCCGCCTGACATTCGCGTGCAAATCGCGCCGCACCGCGTTCGCAACGAGATCGCTTACGTAGGACACTTCTATGGGCATCAAAGGATTGATTGCGCCGCGCCGCGCCGCGCCGCGTTCGCGCGTTGTTCGCCTACGTAAGACGTAGCGTAAGACGTAGCGTTAGAATTATATATCGGGCAGACCAGAACGAAGGACTTTTACGCAAACGGAGAATTGTTTAGGCTACGTACTTTATTTTTCACTTATTAATCACGTTTATATTTCTAACTATAACACTATCCTTTCAGCTCAGTGTCTAGAAACGTTCCATCCTGTATATGTTGGTATAACAACACAATACAACCCAAATATTTTATCCCTAAAATAGCTTATCCACTTCGTTTTTTCCATTTTCCTTAATGGCTAGTTGACTAGCAACGCCGGGGTTTTAATTAAACTTCGTTATTATCAGTGCGCAGATAAGGAAAACACTGATGCTGAAGCCGGTTAATTTATGCTCATTAATCGGGCGTCGTGATACATTGTAAATACTGATAATGAAACTTTTGTAATTGACTTCGCAATTTCTCGGTAAGTTGCGACGTAACTAGAATAGTGCTGCTATTTAGGGAGCTTAGGTATTCCATATAACTATATACCTACATAAATCTTTATGTGTCACGAAGTTTACCATAACCTTGTTTTGATCTAAATTTGTATGTTAGCTAACTAGGCACTTCATAAATAACAAAAGCGACTGATGAGAGATTGGATTAAAAAAATACTCGGTTTACTTTACGAGTAGGTACTTCGGTGGTTCAAAAATGATTCAATAATACCTATCTAAGTACTAAGATACAGTGTACGAATACATTCCAATACATTATTTGACAAAAAATAATACAATAGATACAACGGTTCATTACTTTCTTATTTATTTGTACTAAATATAATGGAACAGTCAGGTATATGTAACTTTATATGAATTGAATTATGGTTAGGTAATAAAACTAGCTGAAACCTACAAAAGAACAATTATGGTGCTCGGAACATTTAGCAAAGTAACAAAGAGGTTATAAAAACGGCCATAGAAGCCGGGTTCAGCCAAGGATCTAATTACAGGGACGCTCGCCAAGACGGTCTCAGTGCTACGAAAATTATGACTGTAATTTTTCACTCAAAACTTCTATGGCCCGAGTTCGGAAGGAGCACGAGAGGAGAACGCTGAAGGAGATTTACGTTGAACAAACATTATTATAAACAACGTCCCATCACCGTTACTTTTCATTATTTTAAACGGATCCGTTCACTTTTTATGAACGTGTTAACGTGGTTTACTGCCCCTTTTATTGTCGGAACCGGCTGAATTTCCTAGCACCCCGGTTTTCATTTTGCTAGAAATAGCGTTAATGGATTACAGAGTTACAAGTTGCCATAATCATAATTCATAACTCTTAGGAAAATGGAAATTCATTTGTTTTCGCTTTGATGAACCTAATTGTAAGTACCTTGTAAGTATAAGTTAGCTAAGGAAGTGTATGATTATTATTTTTTGTTAGAAATTTTGGTAGAAAAGTTCTTTTCAAATAAATATATCCTTATTCTTATTAGGGAAATGTGTAAGTATGTATAGTTATGGAATACTTAGTTTAGCTATAAATGGAAATGTAGTTTAATATATGACTCCATTTAGGTCAATTAATTCAGATGGTTGGTTTGAAATCAAATTGGCCCTGCAATATCATGTTGGACGTTATGAAAATATTGAACAAATATGTCTAGCACTTGAGTAGCGCGCTCCGAGTAGCTTCAATATTGGTTAATAATAACATTATGGTGCTTGACAAACATTTACCTTACATCAAGTACCCAATTATACTTAATTATGTTACGAAGTGCGCGACTGATTTTGTTATGTAAGTAATATGTTTTCCATGTATTAGACAAGCGAAAGTAAGTATGTAGGTACCTAATTATACATATACATTATTGCGCATTAAGAAGATAATAATCGTTAACCCTTAATCAAACGGAACACCTTTTATGTGATTTTTGAAAACTAAGATTGGTTTTTAGGTAATTTGGGTGCGTAGATTACGAAAAAATATATAAAAAGAATTTAAGTGGGGGGGGGGGGGGGAAAGGGGGGTTTTGTGGTCGGAAATAATTTCCCGTTATCCGTTACGGAATAGCAAAATTTTGAATGAAGTGGGAAATAGTTTCCCATTGTCCGATACGGTTACGAACTTTTTACTAGTTAGTAGCTCCCTCCGGCTTTGCTTGGAATTCAAATATGATCGTTTAACGTTATCTTCAAAAATCAAAGAAATAAATAAAAGAAAAAAGAAAACAAAAACAGTCACAGATTTTTTTGTGTAACAGGCAAACGGGCATATATTTTATTTAAGGAAACCAATTAAAATTTAGGTGGAGAACAAACACTGGGAAATAATTTCCCACTTGATAAAACCTACCAATTTTTTTGTAAATCGTACGTTCAGGAACAAACAATGGGAAATAATTACCCACTTACTAAAACTTTAAAATCTTGGCTAAATCATATCGTTATCACAATTATTTTCAAGCAAAACACAGGGAAAATAAGGGTAGTTTATGATAGTATTCAGTGTATGCACTTACAAGATTTTTTTTCGCACTTAACCTCAAAACACTAAAAAAAATGTCGTTATTGCAAAAAAAAATCACAACAACTGACATTGACTTTGACGTATGGTCACAAATGGCGGCCATTAGAAAAGTGTTGCCATTTTTCAAATTCAAAATGTTACTAAGATTTTAAATCTATATGGTTGGTATCGCTGAGTGCTGCCTTTAAAAAGATGAAAAATATTTCATAAATTAGAATGAAGTGGGAAATAATTTCCCGATATTTGATTAAGGGTTAATGATAAAATCAGTACTATTTTATAGTATCGAGTCAGCAATATCCCACTAAAAATATTTTCATGTAGAGCCAAGCTTCTAACTCTACACGCCCTAACTCTACAAGCCCTAACGTCACAAACTCTACACATTTAGTCAAAATATGTGTAGAGTTAGAGTGTAGAGCTTGGCTCTACATGCAATTTGATAACTTTTTCAACAGTCCATGTTTTAGATTTTTTTTTGCTGTTAATGTACACTAATACTAGCTTACATACCAAATTACATATTTTTAAGACTTCTAAATACAGTGTGTTTTCTGTAACAGGAGCAATAAATTAAACTGTAGGCTGTACTCCTCAAACTGACCAACATTTGTTCAGCAACTTTTGAAAATAACTAATGTTTTGATTTTTATTACACTTTGAAGTTTATTCTAAGACGCAATGTATTGCAAATTTTGTTACGTTAAAAGCGTGACAAGTAACGTCTAACACACTGATGTCAGCGTACATTGAAGGCAATATTTATTTTGTATGAAAAAGAGGAAGTCTAAATGATTCATAATTTTTAAAAGTTGCTGAACAAATGTTGGTCAGTTTGAGGAGTATAGCCTTTAGTTTAATTTATTGCTCCTGTTACAGGAAGCACCCTGTATACACTTTCTTAATAAAATTACACCAAAAAACACAGTTATTGCACGCATTTCCCACAAGAGTTATTAAAACATAGAATAATTAAATTATTAGTGTGTAGGCAGCGTTGGCGTTTGGCAATATTTGCTAACCGTAGGGAGTCATTAATTACTAACGGTTTTGATTAATTTTACCACGGGCCTCGATATCGTAAAAATAATTAATGAATGAGTAATAATACCTATGTATTTCGTTCACTTAAATATGCTTTATGGCATTATTGTTTGCATCTTTATTTATTATTTTTGTGACTATTTTTAATAAACAAGATACCTAGTAATACTCATACTTGTTGTGTGTGTGAAAAATCACTGGAATTTTTGCTCGAATAAAGGTCTAGCTCTTGTTTGTTGATTGAAAACAATCCTTTTCATGGATTTTCCCACACAACGGGTACTTTCTGGGACAACGTCTGGATTAGGTTAGGTATGTGTGTTTATTTACATAATTAATGAAGTAAACAATAATGAAAACAAAAAAAGAAACCCGACTTCAAAAAGTATAATATAAAATATTTTTCTATTAAAATTCTTAACTCGTATAGCTAATTTTTAAACACAACAAAGAATCTGCGGATTTGTTTTTGAAGCGCCTTTTTATGATAGCGACGATAAGCGCTTTATTTATAGGTATTCCTTTGAAGCCTGACATCTCTAAAGTTTCAAGGAAGATTATTTTAACTAAGTAGTATTTCTGTGGCCCTAGTGAATAAGGGTACAAGTCTCGGACAGCGCAGTTGTAAAAGGACGTAGGTTCCAAGTAGCACTTATGCCCTTTTACACCTAAGCTGCGCGAGACTTGTACCCTTTTTCACTAGGGCCACAAATTTATGTATGAAGGTTGTCTGAAAGAGATCGATTTTGAGCGATAAGACCGCCTGTTGTAATGTAATGTTGTTCTTTTTCTGTAATCTTTTTCATTATATGGTGCACAATAAAGAATATATTAATTAAGATAAAGAATATATTCATTAAGATTAAGAATCAAAACAAGTAAACTAACAGGCCGCGTAGCCAAGATGCCAATCGCTTACGCTCCGTAGCGATCGAAACGCAACTGTCACTGTCGCACTAACATGGAAGAGTGATAGAGAGATATAAAGCTTTTCGTTGTCGAAGCGATAGCGATTGTAACCTTGGCTAGGCCGGCTGTACCTCCTGCAACTCAAACTGTTGAGGTAGATAATAAAATGGCCGAACCGCAAGCGCCAAATACTGAGCCGAGCCAGTGTCACCAAACCTCACACTAACTAAAGTTCTTTTTATTAAGTATGAATTTTAATTATCATAATTATATAACAAACTTAATACAAGTGCCTAAAAAATAAATTAACTAAAACTAAACCTAACAAAAAAATAAAAATCCCTAAAACCTACCTTCTAAGCCTAGGCCCCTCGGCAAGGTGCCCATCGCGCAGGCAGCATTCCCGCGCTGTATAGCGATAGCAATCCTTTGCGCGAGAAAGCTGCCCGCGCGAGAGTCCCCTGTTGCCTCCCTTAACCCTTTGACCGCCGTTGTCCGGTATAGAAGACAACGATAGAACGATACGCTGGCGCCGTCGTCTTGTATACAAGACACAAATTTAACCACTGAGTTAATGTGAAAATAATAACAATTGCAATTTCATTTACACTCGTGTTCATATTTAAGGTCTTTGTTTTTTCATTTATTTGCTTTTTAAGCCGCTATATAAATCCCTTCTTTTATAATAAGGCATTTAAAAAAATTGCTCCAATTTTCAACATTTTTCATGTTCCTCGTCGCCGTTGTCTTGTATAAAAGACAGCTAGGGATGGGAATGTTAACTCGATATGGGAATTTTTAAAGTAAATAAATATAAAGTCAGAAATATGTTTTTATCTAAGTATTTGAACACTTGTTAATCGACAATTTTTTTCAACGAATAGTAGGTATAACTACTTACTAGAATACGTAGAACGAGAGTCAGATAGGCATAACTATATTTAAAGTTCAGGCAGCTTCTTTAGTTCTATAAACTAGAGTCAGACAAGTAAATTTGCCCTTGTAGATTGTGGACTATTTAATTGCAGAAGAGATAAATAAAAAAAATAATTGATGTTATTTTATAGCTTAGTGGGAAGGGATACACCGCAGCGACCGCTTCGCACAAGAGTGGTACAGGGACATACCTGTTTATCAGACTTTAGTTTTTTGCTATAACATTGAAGTTAATGTGTAATTTTTTTATAACAAGTCGTTGAACGTTTTTTTGATAAGAGTTTACCTATATTAATGTAAACCAAACTGAAATTATAATGATAGATTCTAATTCCGGAATAATATCTTCACTCATTAAAAATTCAACCCACGTGTAATTTTCACTAAAACAGTTCCGGTATATTGACTTTATCGACACATGATGCGCAGCTTTAACGTTACGCCAATAAAGTTTACGTACCGACAAGCGCTTACGCCGTTGACCTAGAGACTATTATTACTTGATCCGCGCGGAAACAGTCCTTGTCGATCTGCACTGCGGGCAGTCCATGCGCGCCGTTGTCTTGTATAAAAGACTTCTCGTACAGCCTAGTGCGGCGATATCACGTCTTGAATCGACATTGTTTAGTGGTTGTTTTTTATGTTAAATCCCTATATTTTAAACATTTTCGGGTGTAAAACATATGTTTAATTTTGGCAATTTGGAATTAAATCAAAACAGGATAAGAACAACGCTAAATTAAAAAGATTTTTATCATAAATTGTAAATATCGATATCACTATCTGCAATCCCTAAACTTTTTATTAGTTGTTTACTTAAAATTGGCTCTGGCGTGTGAGTGAGCGTCTTTGCGGACTAGGTCCGGCGGCCAAAAGGTTAACCGCTTACCTAGCTCCTTAAGGAGCCCACGCGCTCCTCTACCCCACGGTCCGAGTGTCTCGACGCCAAAAGCTACGTTCTACGCTAAAGTTCTTAATTAATTATCGGTCTCGTTCAAACTTAGGTAATTAATAGGAACGTGGTCCCCTCAGCTTAGATAACCCTTTGCGAAGTTCACGTATTAATCCGGCCAGGACACAATGAAAACTTTCCCTTCAACAAAAGTTGGATACTTGTCGATGGCCAGACCTCTTGTGAATTGCCAATAAGTTGTAAAGTAGGGTACCTTAATACCTGGATCAAACCTAACGAGTACAGAAGCAAATTAACAATACCGACTTTGTGCCGAGAGAGTAAAATGGCCAAGACTGTTTTGACACACGTTTGAATTTTGTGGCGAGTCAGTTTGTTTAAATGAAGACGTACGCGGATTAAATTAAGTAACTAACTAAGAATCGCAAAGAAATCATTACAAAATATACGTAGCTTCTTAACAGGTACCACTTCTAAAAGATGTATTAATGGACTTTTTGGGGAGGAAAGTTGTATTTGGACGCGACCGTGGATTTTTAGATCTTTTGGCTACTAGTACAGTCAGCAGCAGAAGTTGCTAAGCGGGCGAGTTGTTCAAAATGATCTTGACGCGACTTTACTGGTAAGAGAATACGAGCGTGTCAAGGTAGTTATGAACACCTCGCCCGCTTAGCAACTTCTGCTGCTGACTGTACTGTATTAGGAAATTACAATCGGTTCTCTTTACTTGAAAATATACTTATTTTCTTAAATGTACAACTAAATGGTGGTCTATACCAGCGAGTCAGTCAGCAAGTCAGGGCGGGGATGGGCGGGGGTAGGCTGAGCACTCGGTATAGTAAAATGATTGGGGACCACGAGGATGCCTCGGCCATTTTCCCGGCCAAGCACTCGGCGAAGGGTTTAACACACCGGTAACTCATCTTTTTTTTTTTTTTTTTTTAATTTATTTTAACAAAAGTACATACACAATTACAATTATATGGTTTCGCCAAACTGCTTGACAGTTTGTTGGCGAAATACAGCACTCTTTACTTATAAAACTATAACTTATATGACTTATATCTATGTAATAACTAAAGTCTAATTTGGGTATTCGCAATTTCATCACACATACCGAGTGCAGTGGTGACGAGTGTGTGCCCTCGGCCGAGTGCTCAGTAATCGGTAGGTGCATGTGATCAAGGCATTACATTAGGTGTGAGGTGTGATCCAGGCATATGAATAGAGTACCTATTAACATTTTGGATACTATGGACGGATATATCCGCACCGTAGGTCCAACGCCAAAGACGAATTGATCCGTCACAGACTGTGGTCTGACGGTGGTGGTGGTGGTGTGGTGTGTCGCTTTGCATACATATACACATTGTTTTAAACTATGTATAACGTTGGCTGATTTTAGTAAATTAACGTTATGAACAAAGTTCTTAATCTTATTCAAATTTCAACGTGAAGTTGTTCGCTATATTTTAGGAATTATTTCCCAACATTTCATACAAATTGTACATACATACATATTAGCACCCCGTTCAATAATATAACAATGAGTGGAGCATCTTGGCTTCGACTAAAAGATTTGAAATAGGCGGGTATCGATTAGAATAACACATTCCCGGTGTACCAAAATGTGGAACAACGCGAACGGGAATTCAATTCCTGTAAAGCGAATAACGTGAAATTATATTCAATTCTCGACTATGGCAATTGTTTGTTTTTCAGCACCAATTTGATTTAAAGTAAGTTTGGCTGTAATTCATTTTAAAAGTAAAAATAATTCGAAACCAGTTATTTTACTATGGCAAACTCTAACTTTAGTTAATTTCCATGAAAGATGAATTTATGCAAGTGTTTTATACAAGTATAAAAGAGATACTAGTGTAACAGGAATAAAAATAACAAGTATAACAACAATACAATAATAAAAAATAAAATTACAAATTATGTGCTACAATATCATTATAAAATCGATTTCCATGTTATTATTGTGCAATAATAACATTTTTACAGATAAGAAACTTGTTCTAACAAAGCAGTTTATCTTTATGCTGGACGTAATTTGCGGTTTCTGAACGCATTATACAGGGTTTATGATAATTATGATATGTGTGTAGATAAAAGTAGTTTAAGGGCCTCACCTCTTTATCGAGTGGGTTACCTACCTACAAAAATGTTATAAATTAACTAGAAATCCTAATTAAACATAACACATCAAATTAAATTAGGTTAAATAACACCATGAAACGACATTTTGAAAACAGTCGAAACGCCTTCTGTAATCACGTCAGGTACATTACGGTTCAACACGACCAGCGGAGTGGGCCCAATTAGTCATGCTTTGAAAATCGAGGTTATTTGAGAGTCGGCCCTATAAATTACCTCGAGGCAACCGTCGAGTCGACAGAACATCAGCTGTCCTTTATTTTGACGCAAAGTGTGAGTGCGATACAAACTGTACGATTGGAGTTTTTATAGCAGTGTGTTCGATCTGCTGTATCGTGAGGGGCGTGAAACCCGACAAGGAACACGCGAGTAAACGCTCGGTTTGTGCCACTTTCCGACCACGAAAATCGACGTAAATTTCTAATTAAGACATTATGCGCGGTTCGCGAGCTTGAATTTGTCGGTCACATTTACTGCCGTTATCGTATTGAAAGATTCACTTCATAATAGTAGGTATGCCATTAGTTCTTATTCTTTATAGGTAGTTAGTTCCACTTCACCAAATGATGCTTTCAAAAGAATATATATGTATTAGTTATTATAAAAAAAATCCGCCAATTACAAGTCGAACTCGTACCCAGAACCCCGTAAATCACACATTTTTTTAAAGAGTATTAATCTCTTTCATATGATCGACACTTTTGACTTGCTTATAACTTCACTGTAGTTTTAAAGTTGTATTTAAATTGTTTATTTCCGATGTTTACCAGGAGAGCTCATTCATTTATTATTTAAATTAATACTCGTTCTTACTTAGGCACCGTATGTGTACTGTAATATGAATATTTAACTCAATCGGTCCTGAAGTTTTGAAGCAAATTGACGGTGACACGCGAGTGATCATATAAGGATTCCGTTTTGCATTTAGGGGTACGGAAACCTAAATCACTAAATGACTTTATAGATATGAAATCTATCTAGTATGAAGTGCTTGTTGTCATGAGCAATTGTGACATGAGTAGTTGTGTCACATACACATAATATACCTACATAATTATTAATTATTAAGACTCAGGTACGCAAATAATTACAGCCTCAACACTTCCCCGTACCGTAAGAATGAACATTCTTGTTTTATATTAACGACTGGTCTTGCTTAATGCGTATATATATGCGTATAAATTATGCGTACCTATCTTTTGTTACGTTAAATAAAGAGTTATTAATTTTCAATAATTAGGAGACAATTGCGGAGTTTCAATTACTTATTTATGTACGCTATTAGGCTGACCTTATAATTTAAATGAAATATTAAAATTGAAGTTTTTTTCTTTCATTAAATTTTATTCGATTAAGAATTCTTGGTTCACCAGATGAGACAGCGGTGTGTACCTACCTACAAAAAATGTACGTAAAAAATGTAGTTTATTTAAACAATACAATCAGACAATCACATAAATACTTCGCTACAAGGTAGACGCAAAATTGTAGCAATTATTTTAAAATACAGGCTTCCGTGACTTGCAAAAAGTGTTCGGCACTTGATATTGCGGATGTCTGGGGTCGCCATGACAACTCGATCGATTGGTGACTTGCTCTTTACCATCCTTGGTCTTCACTTGTTTGCGCACCCCTCAGTTATTGTTTTCATGTACGCAAATGGGTGTTTTGAGCAAACATTCGATCAAAAGCGTTGCCGGTTTTTGGTTAATGATTCGTTGATGACTCTGCGTTTAGCAGTTTTGCTTTTTATATTTGTAAGAAGTTATTAGTAAACGCAATGGATTTTCAGTAAGTCAATGTTTATTGTAAAATATGTAAAGTAGAACGAGAAATGTTTACGTACTATTATAAAAGTATTTCATAAGACAAGTCAAACGAACAGATTATAAACGTACATATCCTAGCAACATCGAAAAATCAAAGGTATATAACAAGGATGTGAATCCTTAATAAAAATATGTAAGATTATAAATAAACCAATCTTTAATAATGCAAAGCATAAACAAAATGAAATTAAAAGATGTACCTTCTGATTTCGAAGTTAAGAGTCTTATACCTAGCCATTGTTAAAATGGTAGACTATCAAGAGATAACATAGATATACATTTTCACCTAACTTCCTGTTTTTTTGTAAGTTTGGTTTGTTATACACTAGCTTTATTGTTATCCTTTATAATCCCAAAAATAACATAATATTAGTATTAGGTACTGTCACATCTCGATAGTAAACTAATTCCATCTCAAAATTTTATCGCGAAAGTAAATCTCGAGACCCGACGTCATCTCGCACCGCCGTAGTTCAATAAAGAGCGCGTCACTGTCCACCCGCGGCGACAGCTCGACACGTTAATAATATCGCGTCCAAACTACAACATACAAACTTAACTAGCCACGCTGATACAGCTCTTGTAATTCTATCATTAAGGGTTGTTCTAACTCTCTTAATAAGGTAGCACGTTTGCACTACCTGCGTTGCAAGTTAGACACTTTGACGGGCATCATAACTAGCGCTGGTACAAGTAAGTTGGCAACCGGCGTAAAGTGAGAGGGGTAACTATCTGGCATGATCGTTCCTTGTTTGTTTTGCGCATATACGTAGAATAATCCTTTCCTTTCCTTTTTTCCTTTTCCTTTCCTTATTTGACGGGAGTTAGGTGGTATTATTAGTTGCGAGAATAAATACCTATCTTCACGATTTTATTAGTTCAATTTAGTATTTAGAATGTCTACACAAGAAAGAAAGATAAGCAACTGAAATGAGTGTTCATAAAGAGTTTATTAATACTCATTTCACATCTGATCAGCCAAAACGTTTGGAAAAGGCAATTTTTTATCACTATTTGAGGTTTCATTTGCCTATGTTCAGCAGTGGACGTCTTATGACTGAGATGATGATGATGATGATGATTTGAGGTTTGGTCCCATAGTAAAAGTACCTACATAGCTCACTTTAGCGAATTGAAACGAATCTTTAATTTAAACTCCCATGGTGGGAAACACGCTGTATTAAATTCCATTATGCCAAACTACGAGTATTAAGTAGTAAGAAAACGTAGGTACGTATACACTTGGTACGGTAATGCTACGTATTTTTTCTGAAACCACTTCCTATTCTCGGCGGGAATGCTTAGCGAGGGTCAAGTTTGGTACTTATATTCTTAAAATAAAAGTAGGCAAATTTATATTTCTATTTCTTACTAATTCTTTCTTTCTCGCAAATCTCGGCTGCTTCCTATACAATGATTTCGGTCTTGAGATCTGTCATACTTATGAATAAGTACCAAACCGGATTTTTTTTTAGATAGGCATAGCAAAATGTATTTAAAACGGAGCACTTTACATTTACTTTTTAAAGTCTAATAATTGATTTTAGAAACTTTCATTTTCTTTTAGTAATACTACTTTGTATTATATCTTGTTTGTCAATAAATAATTCAGTAGTTTGAAACTTTCAATATGAGATAATGACTTTATTATTTGTGTCCGAGATAGTAAAATATACAGGTCAAAATGAACATTATGTTTTCTTTGTACATAAGTAGGTATGTAAGTATTCATACATGTATTTGTATATTAAATATATATCGTCCTCTAGTACCCAAGCCAAGATATATATTATTAGAATAGGTCCTAGAATAGGTCAATTTGCGTAAGATTATACAATATTAGGTTATTTATAAAGGTAATTATTATTTCAATCTGCTTTTTTTAGGGTTTTCTATTGTACTTGCACGTACTTCACTATGTATAAAGACTCCACCTGAACGTCTCCACATATTTCTAGCATTCCAGAGCTCCTAAAATACGACGCCAGAAAAAAATAGGTATTTCCCTTTAGCTTTAAAAATCGTCCTTTTGTTTACGACGCAATGAATTTCAAATTTCAGACACCTGCCTGAAAAGGTGGGTGTCGCTTTTGTTCCCGGTAAATAATTCTCGGTACGGAGCCGCTTTTATCGAAGTAATTCGTTTAAAATGAAACAGGTTAGGTGAAATTGATAAACGCTGTAGAACTTATGCCCCCTCTGAAATTTTTAATATTGAAGTTTCGATGTGGATTTCGTTAGCATTTAGTAGTCTCTGTGACATAATAAGTAGTCGACGAAATGTTGTTGTGTGATTTTTGATTTCAATTGTGCACAATTTTCGATTTCAAAATGATTTCAATTTTCATAAAAATCATTTAGTATTTACAAACAAGATATATATTATCATGCCGCGATCAGAAAGGGATTAGAAATAACAGATTTCCATACACTTACGTCAAAATCAATATGGATTGACAGCTATCTCAATCGCGATTCAGTAATACAGTGGTATTACTAAAATAAATTAATAACTAGCTTAAATCTAAAATAGGCCCTTCAGGCATTGTCCCAAGGATGCTGGCAGCATTACCTCGCTGTATCGCAATGCTTTCAATTTCTAACTGCGCAGTCTACAGACATTGCCAGGCATTGCCGTTTTGTCGCCTAAATAGTGTTTAGATTTTTAAGTTTATAAAAATGCATATATATGTTAGTTTGTAAGGTATTTCTAATATGGGCCTTGTTGATTGATGTTGATTTAAAATTAAACAAATAAATAAATTGCTATTACACGTGAAAAACAACATTCACGACAAGAACAAAATACATTTAACTAGTGAACACGCAAGCCATAAAAATAAAATAACACATAAAAACGTATTTCCCACAATATATTAATGACATCGTAACCGTGGCAAATCGCTTTCCAGTTTAGTCGTTTGCCCGATAATCTAATATATAAATCACAATAAAACTCACAGCAGGGCGACGCCATTGCTTCTCATTTATTATTCTAACGTATCTAGCAGACCTCCGTTGGAAACAAAGTGGGAAATAACAGGGCGCACTGGACGTTAAGCTATTTAGAGAAGTGAAAGCAACTATATACTCGTATTATATGATTTAGATATGTTATAAAATTGTCCCTAAATTTTTATTCATCGTTTTTTCCATATCGTACGTTCTATTATAATATTTTAATATGGTTAAATAAAATAAAATATAGACGACGTTGTGCTTTTATGTCCATGTCTAACACGTCCTTATTATGATTCGGTTGTAGTTTTGGACTATATCAGCGGTCAAGCAAGTACCTACAATTTTACGTTAGAGAAGGAATTCCCACAGAGCTAACATGCAAACATAATGTTCGTAGTATTCACAGGTCACTCATTTTCATTGCTCTTATATATCACCATTTATAACGATAAGTAGCGCTGCGTTATATAATAATAAGCAGAAGGTACTTAAAAACCTCAACTGCATTTTGAAACTTTTTTTTAAATCGGATTTGTACACTTTAATTAAAATGTATATGACAAAAGTCAACTAATTAAGAGTAAGTATTCATTTCATTTTGTAGTCCCATGATTAACTTTCAAGTAAATGTAATGCAGAACACTTTTGTATAATATTTTTAATATATTTTATGAATTATTATATTTTAAAAAAAATGTTGAATATATATAATAGTCAAATTATTATTTCACACTTTTTACTACTGTTGTTTTGTATTGTTGTTGTAAAATACTTATAGTATTATCCTTAATTGACTTTTTATTCGAATACCCGATATATAAAGGATTTACGGCAGTTTCCAGGAATAAGCCACACAAACTATCCACACAAATTATCCTGATCCAACATGAATTTTCAGTCCCTTAAAAATGAGTATTCAAATATACGATATAAAGGAATTTTCAATTTCCTGGAATAAGCCAGATTAAACAAACAGATTCAGGTCAGGATATCGACAGGTAAATTAACAAAAATTTATTAAAATGGCTGTTATTTTACTGTCAAATATAAAGTTAAGAGCCAACAGGAGGGTCATTTCTCCATACAAACGTACTTGACTGTTTCCTCCGTGGGTTTTGGTGCTAGAGCAATGATTTTTTCTACACAGATTAATATTGTCAATATCTTTGTCGGACCGTTTTGCTTTTTTTGACATTTTTGTTTTTTAAGGCGCTAGAGCCCTTCAAAAATGGCCAAAATGGCCTGATTGTCTAGTAGTAGTAGTAGTAAAACACTTTATTGTACAAAAAACAAAACAAAACAGGAAAAATAACATTCGTCATTAGTACAAAGGCGAACTTAACCCTTTAAGGGATCTCTATCTATGCCGCAATGAGAGGCGTAGTATTCAATTAGCCAAAAAAAGCAAAACGGTCCGACACAGATAATTTCATAATCATTTAAATTTCCAAAGGTTACGATTGGTTAAGTTTTGGAGGAGGAACCAGTCGAGTACGAAACCGCGATTTTACGCAGGATTTTTCGCCTTGTCCTTATCGTATTAGTTTTAGGAGCCGCTTCCGTTAACGAAACGAGTATATATTTACCTAAAAAGTAAAATCCTCGCAGCTGTTTGTTTAAAAAAATATGCTTACCTGAATCTGAAGCGTGCGTATCCTTTCAATTTATTTACGAATCTTCTGTAAACAAGAATACTCCTTTGTAATTCAAGTAAGCGGAAGATTGTTTACCTTGTTAAGATTAAACGTGCGATAATACTTTGCCGTAGGTACTCCGTGTATTTAGTTTCAGTGAAAAGGAGGCAGGTTGAATTTATACACCTTCAGTTCAGTGTCTTTGAACTATTTGTGCTTTAAGAATATAAATATAAAACACATTTGCTAATAAAATGTGAACGTACATACAAATAATTAGATAGTATATATATTAAGCATTAATGACACATACCACATGAACAATTGGACATACTCGTGCTCGTTTTCATTCGTACTTTATTTGATATTTAATTAACGGCCTTCACGAGCTGGTGCACTAAAATAACTTTGCTTTTCAATGTTTTAAAATTTAAACATTGATCGATATAAGAAAACGAGTTCGTTACGGGTTCCATGTACACTTCAATAAACAAAATCGTTCATATGCAAAATAAATAAAAGCGTGTCAAGCTCAGTTTCCATTGAATCCACTTAATTGGTTTTAAATAACGAACGCTCTCTTTCGAGCAACATTTAATTGGAATTTTGTTTCCACGCTTGCTACGTCCCCAGGCTAATTAAAAGTACGTTAGGGTTTCTTAATTCAATCGTCTTTAATTCAAATTTGACATGTTAGAAATTGTCGGTTTTACTTCCCGCTTAAACCGCAGCTAGAAGTAAGCAACTCATCAGCATTAAAAACTTTTGCTTCTCGTGACATACATCTTTAAATGTACAAATCCTGTCTAATTAGAAAACCGGGCTTAATACTCAAAGTTGTTTAAGAACCCTAATAAAAAACTTGCGAAACTTCAATGACAAGCTCCGCTAATCTTTTACGTTGGAGGTATTAGGTACTTACAACGAGAAAATAAGAGAGGTAAAATTTATAAGTTCAAGTAGCGTTAAGTTTTTATGTACCTATTTATGAATACTGAAGACATAATAACGAAAGATTTTGTCTTATATTTTTATTTTACAATATTTTTATTGTGTAAGCTGATTTGTTAGCCTAAAACAGAGGAAAATTATTTTAAGAGTATGTTTATGGTTACTCAAAGTTATCCAAATCATTTAACATTATTCAAATTAGGGATGTGATTTATTTACATAACATCACATGGTGAATATTCGTGTATTTGAGTTTCTTTTAAGTTTTTAATAAATTCACAAGCCGCACTACTAGGTATGCCAACTTGATTGAACGGTAGCCAAGTACCTAATAATATTTCATTATATTGATATCACGAAACCCAATATTTCCCGCAAACATTATTCATTTATATGACTTCCTTTATTTTATTTTTATTCGCCGGAAAACGTAACAACGAATGGCGAAAAGTTTTTGTCGAAAACCAATCGCAAGGATGCCTAAGGGCGTATTCCCGAGTCGATGGTGCAGGGGATATTATTATAGCTAGATTACCAATCGCTAGCGAGCGGTCACCTGATCGAAACTAGCATAATTGTGACATCCAAACGCGCATGATTGTTATGCATCTTGGTGTCTCTACTCACTGGTTTCCTTTAGTTAAACGCTCAAACTATAAGAATACAAATCTAGACCGGGTTTGTTGACAGAAGTCCACACATTTCATCACCAGTTTATTGCAAAGTTCTTTGCCCCGGCTGATTTCATTAATAATTCATAACCGTATTTCCCCATCAGCCATTATTAAGGAATCCAACTCATTCGCCAGTACCTATTTGCCACGTCTGTGTTTAGCGTAATAGCTCTATTACTATAATGAGTGAGTGGTTCGCGATTGTAACGGCTTTATAAAGCGCCATATTTAGCATGCGAGACAGAGATTACAGTGCAGTGGAATACTTGCAATAAAGAGGAAATAAAATAGGCTTATTATTTGTTGTATTAGGGTCAATTTTTGAAGAGGGTGTTTTTTCGACATTTGTATGGCAATTTTTTATTTTCGAAAAATCTGATTTATAATCATCGTTTTAGGAAGGGTTCTTAACAACAAAAAATATTCTGTAGGAGGCCCTTCTGTACTTTTTATAGTTAGCTAGATATGGACGTTTAAAGATCGACATTTGTATGACACTATTTAGCCATTAGTAAGGCGTTTTTGACATGTATAAGGCATTTTTTTGACATTATATGGCAGTATCAACATGTATATGCCACTATTTATTATTTTTGTTGCATTTATAAGACCCTGACGACATTTGTATAACACCTTCTCGACATCTGTATGGCACTATGTCGACATTTGTATGCCACAATCGACATTTATACGGTCAAAATAGCCGTATAAATGTCGCCATACAAATGTCGCGACATGTCGCCAATAATATTTTTTAGCGATATTTCCTACACAATACAACCGATTCACTTATTTAGTTTACTATATATTTTAACACTATATTTGCAACTATTATCATAAAATAAACATTTTTATTCCAACTATGTACCAACGTATTAAGCGTCCATACAAATGTCATTGTAGTCGTACCAAAATATATCGAAAGAGATTTTTATCTGTTTTTAAATAAATTAAACTGTTTCCGGGTCTACATTTGATGTCAATCGATGCCCAACTAACTGAACTATTGCGTCGTAAATTTAATCTAACCGTTATTCAATAGACAAAGAAGATTATAGGGGGTATATTAAAGTCATAACAAAACAGGTGCCGCGCGGGACAGCGATAAAAAGGCTTCCCTTGTTTTATTAAATAACGCATTAATTTATCAATATGATTAAATCAATTCTCTAGAAAATGCTCTTTATAGAAATACAAAGTTGTTTATAATACGTTGCCTACATCCAAAGTTATGATTTTTTTTATTGCGCTATGCCGCCACTGGGACACGCGAAAAACGGCAAATTTCGCCGTTTTTGGAACTTCAAATGCGATTTTATCAAGAACAAATAATATTTTAGGTACAGTTGTGCATGATTTTTAAAGCTTATAATACACTGAATGAAAATATATACATACCCAGTCTTTTAGTCCTATGGACTTCGAGTTTTAGCCGTGGGACAGCAAAAAATGCCTATTTGAAAATTGACCCATTAATATGGGCATATTTGACCCAAACAATATGTATGTGGAAGTGCATACATAGATATCTCACCCAATGTAAGCCTATAATTATTCCTGAAATTAAACCCTTAAGTACATAATATAGTAACAATTAATAAATTTGTAACTTAAATGTAAATTGTAAATTAAAACTTTTTTAGAGCTATAAAATAATTCAACAACTACCAGGGCATTGATTTGTATAAATAAAAAGAATAGATAAAGCAAAAAGTCAAATTTATGTTAACTGGACAAACAGCCGAATTTAAACTGTCGTCAATCATACTAACTTAAGCATACCAACATTAATCATACTAAAATTACGGGGGTTAAAGCGTATTTTTTGGCTTATGGACGAACACAGACACATCTCGTAACACTGACAGCTTCCCTAAAGTTAAGTTTGAACTAACACAGAATAAAATTTCACCCACAACCCACAACGCATACTTAGTAGGTATGAGACGGCGTAAGAGCATTTCTGTCACAAGACGCAATAGATCAAGGGTAAAGCACCTCGAACATTACTCTTCGACTGTCGCGAACACCGCTGGGATTCTCAGCGAAGGACATTTCAGCCGACAAATGATCAACTTATATTTTTTCAGGTATTTGCTAGGGTAACCCAGGGAATTAGGGGAAATGAGATGCAGTAAATTTAAGTATTCACGTGCGTGCTCGGCTGCGCTAAATTTTCCGGTAGTTAAAAATGACTGCAATTAGCATGTTTTGTTAAAGTTTAGACATGCAGCCGTATTCGAACTTCAAGATATTCACAAGAGACGACACGTACTAGATCCATTCTAGATACGTTATAGTTTAGATATCAACTAGTTCTCTTTTGCAGCGCAATTCGGGCAACCAATGTCATTTTACGTTAGATAGAGTAAGATATCTATTAGATGTGAATTGGTACTCTAAGTTATATCCTGTGGAAATCGTTCAAGAGTATCTCCAGAATTGAGCAAATGTCAAATTTGACAGGTTAGATCTTAAATTTATCGTTATCGTATCTTGGTGACGTCTAAAAGATATCTAATAGATGTCTTTTTCAAAATCCGAATCGGGCCCATGGTACTTATTTAGCAGACTGATTAAATTAGCTAATGTGATTTGGCTCGTATTAATTATTGGAAACAAAAACTATATGTAGCTTCTACCAGACTTAGTGACGCATCCTTTCTTTCAGTTTGAAGAGTACTAACACACTTTATTAACATAAAATGAGTTCAACATACTATTAATTATTACCAGTAAAATCGCCAGGTCTTGCGGAAACAATTTATTTCTACTTATGTCAAATGCACGACAACGATACAAACGGCGATAATAAATGTAGCATTGGAATTACGACAGAAGCCTTGTTTCAGTCTGTATTCCTGCTGGAGTCTGTCTGCCTGTCTATAAGTACATGTACATTTACAATTACGATAAAAAAAATTAAAGGTCTTCTGAATGAATTACGGAAACAATTTAGGGCTTTGTAGAAGTTCCAGTGCATCGCTTTGGTTGAAGATAACGCGCCGCAATACTCCAGGCAGTAATAATGCCGGCTGCATTACTCCAGAAAATGTCAAATTCAATACGGATGAAAACATTTATCACGGAATAAAATTCAAACGAAAAATGTTCAGGAATACAAAAATGACCAATAATCATTAATAGTATGGATTAAAATTATTATTTATGATTTAATGTGTTATATAGATTTACTTAATTGTACTATACTACTTATATAACAACTTTGCGATGTACGTACATGAAATATTCCTAATACTAAATAAAAAGTTAATCAGAATAAAATATGGCAGCTACATCAGTACGGTGTTCCGGAATTTATGTTTAATGCGGTAGGTACTAATTCCTAACACGAAATAAAAGAGGAAGTGAAAAATATAAATTACGACAATAATACGAGGACCGACAAAACTCATAAAAAGTCGGCACCGTGTGAACTTTCCCTTTGCATATTCATGGCGCAAACTCACTCGGAAGTTTTTGGTGAGAAATTATGGTAATAATTTTATACTAAGTTAATCCGTCTTGCTGAGATTTCATAAATTAGGAGTTGTACCGAGAAGTCTGGGCCGCGTGTGGCCTGACGTCTGAGCTCGGAACGTCTAAATTAATGTAGATACTTGGCAAGTTGAGCGGCAACTTGGCCTTCGTTTTAAATTCTCTGTAAGGTTCGTTCGTTGCTGGCAATACGTGATGTGCCGCAAAGTGCGCATCACTGAGTTCCGCCCTCTTACCACTTAACTATTTACGGCTCGCTTGAGCAATTTCAGAAGTGATTTGCTGTATGTGAGAAATGCCTTTTTATTAATGAGTTCACACATTGGAGTTACCTAAGTTTCAGTCTTACGTATGTAACACAACATTGTCACCTAATGCATATTTGTTTAGATGATCAATATTTTTACTATGGTTTAATTTGTGTTATTTATTTATGACGGTCATTGTTTGTGTTTAGAGTTACATTTATTTTGAATGAATCAAGTCAAAGTTAAAATAATTAGGATTCCGTAAAAGGAAAAAACGGAACCCTTATAAAATCACTCGTGCGTCTTTCTGTCTGTCCGTCTGTCACAGAGCCTATTTTCTCAGAAACTACTATACTAATTAAATTAAAATTTGGTACATATATGTAAATTAGTGACCCAAAGATGGAATTTTTTTTTATAATTTTAAAATTATAAGTTCGAAGTTATTTAAGAAAATAGTCAAAAAATAACCTTCCCCCCTTATCTCAGGAACTACTGGGTCTAAAATTTTGAAAAAAATACACAAAATAGTTCGTTACCTAAAGATAACAGGAAAACCTATTAGAAATGTACATTCAAGCGTGAGTCGGGCTCATGTACGGAACCTTAGAAACGCGAGTCCGACTCGCACTTGACCGGTTTTTTTTTTAATTTAACTATGGTAAGAACATGAGCTTGCAATTGGTAGCACTAAAAAGTGGACACATACATTACAGCCTGTTCAATTCCGCCCAATTGTGCGAAGAGCTTGGGATTCGAATTTGCCTAAGCTTTGAGAGGGCATTCACGTGCCGCCGCGCGCCGCCGGCTAAACAAAAGGCGGCATATAGGAAGATTTATGAACAATTCACGAGGCAATGATGTGGGGTATCTATTCAAATGCCCTTTGTATTTGGAGCAGGGTAGTGAGCGCAAGATGATGTATGTCTATGATACAACGGAATACATCCACTTGTCTCACCTTCCCAGGGTAGCTTAGCCTTATTTATTTTATCTGCACTGACACCAAAAGAAAATAAGATGGATAGCTAAATTTCAAAATGTAAAAAATTATTATTTATTACAACTTTTAGTAGTAGCTGTAACCGAAATTTTGTATCCTTAAACTGCACTGTTTAGCTACTTAAGCTACAACATTTCGGTTAAATAAAAACTTAAGGATGACTCACGTTAGACTCGTTAGGGCCGTGTCTGAACCGGAGCTTCGCCTCGAATCGCCTGTCATGTCATAGAAAAGTAAGCGCCGGAAGCTCCGGCCCGGACACGGCCCGGTCTATCGTGAGTCGTCCTTTATGCACTAATAAAATTTGCGTATAGTCAATGCACACGATGCTGATAACGGTCTTGTTTAATTAATGTGCTCACACTAAAAGACTTCCATTTCCAGGGCATGCCTTTCAAATGGGCCTAGCACGCTGCCTCTGAGATTGTTACAGCCCCTTTGCGCATCATCCTGTTAATATAAATGTCGCAGTCGGATCGTATAATCCGCCGTATTACATTACGGCTAGCCGTTTTCAAAAACAGGGGCGTTTTGAAATGCGGCGGTTTAACGATTAGCCGTATTGAATGCGGCTGAATGAGAATCCGCCGGAATGTATTCGGCGCCATACGTTCTTCAACACGGCTAGCCGTAATGTAATACAGCGAGTCATTAGCCGCCGCTTTGACAGTTTTTAGTTCCCATTTTTAACACTCGTGGCGCTGCCTGACAAACGCTGGGGTGTCCATCAAATTGAGTTTGTCGGACTGTATCTTTTCAAAAAAAAAATTCCTTCGCAACTTAACTAGACGGAGCCCCGCTTCGCGGGGCTCCTATTTCTGAGCGGTTTGCCCTTCGGGCATCTGAAGCTACCTAACGAACCTAACCTACCTACCTATTGATTAAGTGAGACGTCCGTGAAAACATTACACTTTGGGGAAAAAAGCGTAGGTAGGTAATTAGGTTAGGTTCGTTAGGTAACTTCAGATGCCCGAAGGGCAAACCGCCCAGAAATAGGAGCCCCGCTTGCGGGGCTCCGTCTATTTAAGTTGTGAAGGAAATGTTTTGGAAAAGAAACACATGTAGTGCGGTGGGACCATGGTAGAAATAAATTAAATTGCAAACATTGTCAAACTCCGGTTACGTAGGCGACCGAAAGAACTGGTCACTCTACAATGTACGATGCGGCTAAACGTGGGCCGCCTTATTGAAGAACGTATCGCAGTGACAATCCGGCTAATCGTCGTACCGCCGCATTTCAAAACGCCCCTGTTTTTGAAAACGGCTAGCCGTAATGTAATACGGCGGATTATACGATCTGACTACGACATAAACATTACGAGACGAAATAGCTGAGGTAACGGAACGTACCTTGTGTGTGAAAAGCTGTTTACCTTGAGCCATTCATTACATTTCTCTTATATGTAACGAAAAAAGGGCACCTGGGACCGGAATGAACGATGTCGTCTCCCTTTCTATTATTCATCTTTGAATTCGTATTGTAGCAATAAGAGCGCGATGCCTTAAAACACGGTAACTAGTATATTTGCATAAGTTATTTGAGAACGCGCGCTCGGCATATTGCCGTGAATATTTAATGCCTTCCTACGAGTGCCTTTCTACCCGAAAATATTTCTTTGAGGCATCCGAAACACTATTCAGTGTGGCACGCCTGCTGAATAGAAATGTTCACGATAGAAAATGCGTGTAGCATTTCCGTTCATAAGAGTATGCTTATACTCGGATGCTTTTAGTGGAATCACGGTATCGCGTGCCCTGTGTAATAAAGATTACGATTAATAACTTCGCGGGTTTTCTTAACAGTAATGTGTTCGGTAATGGAAGCCGGCGGCTCATTATTCAAACTCAAACTTTGTTCAAACTCTTGATTAAAAGATTGATATCTTTATAACCTTCAAAAGTTGCCTTGACAAGTGGTATTTAATTAAATATTAGGTCAATAATCTAATGTTTGAACTATAATTAGAACCTCATAAAAATACAGTTTACTTAATAAATTAATGCAAATGAATCCGTCGCAACATTATGTTATAAAATGGGCTACATGAATGACAAATATTTAAACACGTTCAATAATACAAAATTAATTATCTAGTCCGCAATTCTTTATAAGGTATCTAAAGACATTCGAGCTTAAACACGTAAAATTGCATCTTGCGATAATGTCAAGTTATATATATCAAATAATAGTACATTATTGCAGAGGCCGGGAAAGGGCAATTCGTGGATGAGTTTCGATTTTGTCGGACGACGCGAAGCGGAGCCGACAAAGAAGACGAATCCACGAATTGCTATTCCTGCCGAGGCATATATAGTGCTTTTCTCCAAACATGCGAGGAAATAAGCTAAAATAATTATTATTTAAGCATCAAGCATCACTCAAATCAAACCTTCACATCCAAAATGTCAAAAACAATTTCCCTCTTTAATTAATTTTTAAAAGTTAAAGGCACAAACTTATTCTGCCATTCAGTACCATTCAATATTCGTTCATTCAATATAATTGCGCAATATAGTTTGTCAAACCAACTTTTCAGTCAGTAAGAACCAGGAAAACTACACCCATCCTTTTCTTTTGGGTGCTAGTACTAGTGTAAGACAAAGATAGTATGATTCTCTTTGTCTATGTTTGAAATGAGAAAGTCCTTTGACAAACTATGTAAGCTTTATGAACACGGATGAGATTTAAAAAAAATATAAAAATAATCTTTGATTTTATTAAGCAGTATTCGCACGATCATACACGTGAAATGATAGCTGATCGGGTCGTGTAGAAGCGGCTCGCGGCATAGTAATTGGCTGTTTGCGTTTTTTATTATTAAAAAGTAAAAAACACTACAGTAATAAGTTATTACTGTAGTGTTTTTTTACTTCCCGTCCGCTAGAACAGGACAGCGATAGTTTGATGTTTTTTAGTTAGAGTTTGACATTAACGAAGAACTTCCCGTACTATTTTTGCTACAGTAAGGTGTACATTTCCGAGCATATTGGAGAAAAGCCTATTACTGTTGACACGAGGCCCCCTGCGTTCAAGTTTACATGCAATAAAATAATAATGAAATCTTTTATAGTAAATCACCATTTCCAATACGGCTTTTATCCTAAAACGTAAACGAAACAAGATAAACCGGGGCATCGCGAAAGCCCACATAAACCCGCAAAACATTCGAAAATGATTTATAGTAGCCTCGATCTGTTGGGGAGGCTTCGTGAGAGCAAAAACAGATTATCGAAATCCCAGTTATTTCCAGCAATCGGTTTAGTGGTGAGATCTACGAAAAACATAAAATCAACAGTTTAACCGATGCCGATTGCAATTTAATCTGACATCATTCACAACGCTACCGTGAATTATAAGTACAATTTAAATAACATACATAGTTTTGTTGTCAAAGCGGAAATGTCAGAATAAGAAAAACAATTTGAATAATATTATTGTAAAATATTCAGACATTTACTAATAGTTGGTATCTTGCCGTTGTCTTTCAACTATCGTCGTACAACTTTGTTGACCGGTCGCCATACCCGGGCTACCGCGAAAACCGATATTCGCAAATTGTGGGGATTTTTCTCTTTTACTCCAATGAAGGCGTAATAAGAGTAAAAGAATAAGATCCCCGCAATTTGCAAATTTCGGTTTTCGCGGTAGCCCCTGTGATCTGGCTTCAGAAAAGTGGAACGTTTACTGTTAATTTGATTAAAAAAACCATGTATAAATTTAAGCACATATTTTTTTCCTAATCCATCACAATTCAGCAAATTTTACTCTATAAAAATATGAAAAATGTGCAGTACCATGTGGGTATATTTTGATTTTGTCATAAATAGCTGCGTTTAATCGTTGTGTAATTAAAAGGGCCACAATTAGGAACAAGTACGATTGAAGCAAGAATTGTTAGAGCAAGAGTGGCACATACATAATAATATATTACTAGGTACTAGGTAGTATACCTACCTTTTTAATAAAACAATTCTCCAGATATACTTTTCTTACATCTCGGGCCAGATGCGGTTGAACAGTGAATACCCAGTTGTCATAAACAACGACTCTGTGAAAAACTGGTGAAATTCACCGCAATCAAAATAGGTATATGCCTCACTTCATAATTATTTTGCTTTGGTTTTCATCACTTCACGATTGAGCTATTAATGGGGAAACCCGATTCTGTTTGTTTTAAATTCTGCGCTTTAGTAGTTTTATTAGCTTGCCTTTTGAGACGCAAAGAAGTTTTGGTAAAATAACGTAACGTTCTTACATACCTCCCGCACATACCTCCCGCACAAGTAAATTTGTAGTGTTTTTTTTTCTTACTTCAATCCTAGGGTGTGGGGTGTTATTAGATAGGAAGGTCTTAAGTAAAATTATAGAATAAATATTATTGGAAGCAACGAAGTTACTATTATTACAGAATTAATATTAAAGGCCCTTCTCCTTTTTTTAAATAGAGCCACATACTTTGAATGACAATTATTTAGGATAGGATACGAAGAGCCATTTTTGAGTTTTCGTAGAGTCATCCCTGCTTACTACACATGACTTAAAGTAATTGCTGCAAAGTTACTCCCTTCTGTTTGTTATTTTTATAGGTACTATAATAATCCTCCTTTTGAGTCCGCTTAATATAATGACGAACGGGTAACTACGGAACCCTACACTGACCATGGCTTTAGGCCATTTTTTTATTGAAAAACCGACGACAAGAGGTAATATATTAAGTAAATCACGTAGAGTTAGCTTATTTGTCAGTCAGTGACTCATGGTACGGGCACTGTAATCTTCTAGAAACTAAACAAATTCTAAGGTAATTCAAAAATCACAAAATATACAGTTGTTTAATCTAATATAACTCCTGGTATCACAAATATAATAAAGTAATGAATCTTTTGTTGTACTACCACACATCGTAAAGATATTTTGTACCTAACAACATAATACTATTGATAATTCGTAATTAAATACTTCAAAAACATTAATTAGGGTTCAGTGAACTTCGGTCCACCGAACCATGATAACATTCAAAAGTCGTATTCAATATAAATAAGTACGTAAGAAGATCAGACAGCAAAAGTTTCAAATATCGTATTATATTCGCTTCAATAAAATTCTTGGATTTTACTTATGAAAAATCTATCCGTCCGTTCCCAGCTTAGCTCGGTAATAATTTTAGGATTCCGGTGACATGCTACCGTATTCGAACTTCAAGATCCATTCTAGATACGTTATAGTTTAGATATCAATTAGTTCTCTTTTGCAGCGCAATTCGGGCAACCAATGTCTCTTTTACGTTAGATAGAGTAAGATATCTATTAGATGTGAATTGGATCTCTAAGTCATATCCTGTGGAAATTGTTCAAGAGTATCTCCAGAATCGTGCAAATGTCAAATTTCAAAATCTTTTGTCAAAATCTTAAACATATCGTCATCGTATCTTGGTGATGTCTAAAAGATATCTATTTCAAAATCCGAATCGGGCCCATGGATATTATTAACCATGCTGATAAAGAAAATATTATTTACAGTACATATGGTCCGTCCGTCCGTGGTAGTGGGTCGCGCGAGTGCGATAGTGTGTGCGCGGTACTTAGTGTTTCGTGCGATGTCAAAAGTTTAAAGGCATTTGTACTGTAACGTAACATAACGTACGTGTACGGTACACGTGCGAATAGGTAATTCGCAAGTTGTGTCGCAATTTATCGCCACTCGTTTCGAATTTCCTCTTTTCCGCACTTGTATCGTAAACAACTATTCCGTATTAGTGTATCATTTACACTAATACTGGTCCCCAAAAAAAAATATCGAGAAAAGGGTGGTACGGCCGTGTAGTCTTTGTTTTACTCGACTTGGCGGGGACACTACCGTGCCCCTAGATAATATTTTTTCCTTCAAAGTATTCGTTTGCGACATGAATATTATGCTTTATGTGCTTATTTTAGCTATCGTGCGTTTATTTCTGGATAACCTAACAATTCCATTTCGAAATATTTTGTATACACGGTATTTGGTACATCGTATGCCAAATTATAACAGCAGATTTATTTTCACTTCTAGCCAGTTTTTCGTAAAATCAAATTTTTACTTGCGTAGTAGTAAAAAAACCATGGTCAACTTTGTTTTTCTAGGCATGTAACAAACACCCTGTATAGGTACCTATATTAATTTTTTGTGATGATATTGACGATGTCCATTTCCCCCCCGTCGAAGTTAAGTTTAGTTATGTCCGTATTATTTACACGAGTATCTACGAATCTAGTAAGTCTAGAATTCTAGATTCCTATAATCACTGTACGCCACTTATCCCGGTCCTGTGCTCCTCCTTGAATCGTATTCCTCATAGCTGAGGGTCGTGACCTCTATAAATTACTTTTCGAACGATTGCTTTCCACGTGTTTCGGTCTTCGGCAGTGTGAATGGCCTCGTGAACTTTCTTGCCGGAGTTGTCACTGTTCTGTGCTAGTCTCATCCAAAAGTGCCCCGTGATTTTCCGAATGTCATCCACCCAACGAGCCAACGGACGCCAGGCGCTTCTTTTATCCGAAAGCGGCCACCAATCCGTTAACATTTTGGTCCACCTGCCATTACTTTGCCTAGCAACATGTCCCGCCCAACTCCATTTAAGCTTGGTGATGACGTCACCCACGTCTCACACCTTGGTGCGTCGGATTTCGACATTCCTCACTCGGTCTTGCAGTTTAATGTCGAGCATGATGCGCTCCATGGCTCTTTGTGCTACTCGTATTTTATAGGTACACAGCCCCCTTAGTAAGCGTCCATGTTTCGGCACCGTATGTCATGGTGGACAGGACACATTCATTAAAGATGCGAGTTTTCAGGCATTGTGGAAAGTTTGCAGATTTAAGGATGTCCGCAAGTTTTTTGAATGCTGCCCAACCCAACTGGATTCTTCTGGAGATCTCCTTTTCCTGTTGTTTTTTGTCGAAAGATAGAATATGTCCAAGATACACGTATTGCTCGACCACCTCCAGCTCTTCGGCTCCCACCGTTATGGTGAGATTCTAATTGCCAGTGATGTGAATTGCCAGTGATGTTCGTCATAACTTTGGTCTTGGACACATTTATCTTAAGACCTACCTTTAGAGAAGCATGGTATAGTCCTTGAATCATGCTTTGAAGATGGATGATCTTTATATATGGCTGGTATTACCTTTATAAGGTTTTATTAGAACTAATTTAGGTATACCAATGTCAAGTGCATATAAATAATCATAAAACTTCAATAATTAATTACCTACATAGTTATTACGATGAAAGGCACCTCCGAATAACTTTATTGTTCGGTTATTTCCGTCGATCCCCGAGCTTAGCCGACTGTAGCTATTTGCTACGCCGTAGCGGATGCCGTAGCGCGGCAGTCGCTCCGTGGCGCTCGTAGCGGTACTCCGTCAACTAGCTTGGAGGAGGAATATTTACGTTACAATTTTGTAGTTTGCACACCAATAACAAGTGGACTTTGTACTAGAATGTCTGTTCTGGAACTAGCGTTTGTTTAATTGGTCCAGTGTGTTTTTATAGGCACTGTGCTTGGATGATAATTTATCTACAGGTAAGTGTATTAAATGTTTTTGACATCTTTAAATTTAGATCATTTAAGTTTTTATTTATTTTCTCCTTTCCTTTCTTCTCGTATTTATTAAGACTCTTTTGATAAAAAAAACCTATTTAATGTACGTTTTTTGTTAAATATCTTCCTTTTACCCGACTCTCTGAGGAAAAGAAGCCATTTTTGACAATACTTCATTATATTGTGTAGATACAGAAATATTTTCATCGTTTGTAACATAAAAATGTATATTATGTAATATGACATTTAATAAGGCAATATCTTTACATGTTTTTCGGTACTCATTTCATAAAACCCAAAAGTATTTGCATGATTTTTATAAGATTTGTGCGCTATTGAATGTTTTGATATTGCATGAGCATGAAAAAAATATAGTAAAAATTACGATTTAAAAATGGGCATATAAATATTAGGTGACATATTTACCTAGAAGACAAGTACAGTCATGAATGTCATGATACTCATGATTAGACATATACTGATACTGAAAAATACGTGTTCAGGCTACAACAGAGACGTGTTCAGATAGTTTTGAGCACATTGACCGATCCGATGTATCTGACGGGGACAGTACAGTCAAGTGTAAAAATATGTGTACAAATCATCTCAATAATATGTCCCATAACTCTTATGTCAGTGAATTAAGAACTATGGGACATATTTTTAAGTAAGTTGTCTACACCCATATTTTTAAGTGAGTTGTCTACACCCATATTTTTAAGTGAGTTGTCTACACCCATATTTTTACAGTTGACTGTACAATACAAGTACTAAATACGAGAGAATATATTTAGTAGTGTATGTACCGGTTTTCCTCGTAAAAGCTATCCTGGTGTTCTGCCAGAACCATGTTAGGATAAGACCGACCTATTTTATTCTGTAGCTATTTTTATCAGTAGCTCAGACAATATCTAATTGCTAGATCGCGAGTCACTTGACTAAACATGTTACATCTTATAAAATACTTATTTTAAATATATTGTCATCATATCATTTGATGCTATGCAAAGCTAGCACCCTAATGAGCACACTTGTTCACAGAAAACATATTGCTATATGTTCTTTCCTCAATTTTACATATTTTACGGAGGAAGTACCTATCAAAGTATTGTAGGTATATTTTTACCTGATGCTTTTATGATGGCGTTGTTTTTATGGTGGCGTTGTTGAAGAGTAATTTGTTGCCTGCCCCCTAAGCAACTAAAATCACGAGAGAATTCAGGTAATTAGGGGGCAGGTAGGCAAGTCATAAGTGTATATGGTAGCGATTAGAACCAATTACTGAGTCGGGTGGAACACTAGCTTTTATGAGCTTTTATGTTATTTAACTGTAGGTTCAATCAAGATGTCTCACTTGAAACATTTTGTTAGACAGGTAGAAAGCTAACATGAAGAAACGAAAGAGGCAGTTCTCTTTTCTTGCGTACTTTACTATTACTTAATATTATATTATAATAATGTAATATATTTGTAACTATCTTTCTATCTTATAATCATAATATTTAGCAGATTTCCAACCACACAGTAAGATTCATGTTTCGACATACCTACATACATACATTCGATATTTAAGTTTTATTTTTCAACAAATTAACATTCGCAGTAATTGCACAACGCACTTGTCGTAATTATACGATCGTCTCACCTTAGGTCTTCACAAAATTTTCATGAAGTTCACATTTCTTAAAATTTGTGGCTCCTTGAGCTAGGTATATCACCCTCCTAACTAATATGGCTCCCCTTTTTTAAATCGAAGATTGTTCGAGATGGTTTGCTCAATGATGAGAGGCTTTACTGGGAGCCGCACGCGTTGGCGGAGGCTTCAACTTGAAAAACGTAAAAAGACCAAATAAAAAAACGAACCTACTCACATAATTTCACGGGAATCGGTTTCGAACACCAAAGTTCGCAAGTTGCGGGCATCTTTGTCTCTTAAGGGGCCCACTGATTAACAGTCCGCCGGACGGTATCGGCCTGTCAGTTGTTCGGAACTGTCAAAATTTTGTTCTAACTGACAGGCCGATACCGTCCGGCGGACTGTTAATCAGTGGGCCCCTTTACTTCAATTATGGCGTAATAAGTGACAGAGAAAGATGCCCGTAATTCGCGATCTTCGATGTTCGCGGTAGGCCATCTGGGACCTTTAGAAGAGAATAGAAAGGCAGTCGGACTGGTATACGAAAGCATTTCGCCCAAGACAAAATGGAGATGCTTCGCGCTCGCTCAATCAATAATTAAAAAGCTTAATTATCTTTTACTATATTACTTTCAATATACGATACGGGGCGGATATTAATCGTACGAGCACTTCACATAATTAATTAGATGTTTGAACGCGATGTTTCCTAACGTCAAACGATATGGTTATCTCGATTTTTACGTATATTAACTAGTTAGGTACGCCTCCTAATGGAAATTGATGGCCATTAATTTACTAAAGTTTTGAAACAAAATGGTTAAACTAAAACTTTGTTTAATAAGAGCCAAAAGGGTAACAGCATAACCCCTTTTGTTTGTTTGTTATCCCAGTCATTTTATCTTACTCAGCAACTGAAACGCCATTCACTCGGGAACTATATGTACATAGGTAAGTTCAAAAAGTACACGTTTTAAATATTAAATATTAACGTAGGCAGTTGATCCAGCACAAACCCTTACCAAGCGCCAAAATGAGCAAACCATCCTCTCAAACTTTGCTACTCTGTCAAGGTAAACAAGCGAACCTAAACAAATATAATTGAGGTAGAGTTATTTTAACGGGACACCTTATAATTTCATGCATAAATTTACAGCACATATAGGTATGTACTTATGCTACCTATTAAATACACCAGAAATCGACTATGATGCCAAAATTTACCTAACGCGTATGTATTTTTATTTTATTTATTCATTTATTACTCAAATAAGTTGCACAGCATTACAGTAAAAACCAAGGCACTGTGAAACTGCAAAATAAGAATACAAGAAACCAACATAAAAAACTACAAATAAAAACCAAACCATTACATTTGGACGACGACATAACAGCGTGGCTCCGCTGCATCGTCTGATTTGGTGTAGGATTCGGCAGGTTGCCCCGGAACACCACACCTTTCGGCCAGAAGTCCGCGCTTGCGATGGTGTCCTGCAGCGGCCGCGGCACGCGCACGACAAATGAACTGAAATGCACATAATGTCGCGAATGTAGCTGGCGCACCCTCAGCGTGTAGCCAGTCTTCTGGCGGACGTACTCCACCACCTCGTCGGCTCCGAATAATAGAATACAATATAAAGAACTGAAATCAATAGGACCTAGTACCTATTTTTGTATTTTCTAGCATTATTTGAACATTATTATATTTAGTACTCGTAATTTAAAGAGAGAAGGGTCAATTTGGCCTTAGGGACAATCGAAGACACTAAAACACTTAACTGACATCGTGAAAGCCGATGTGAAACTAAAAATAGTACTTAGTTATATTTTAAAAGGGTTTAGGCGAGCGGTCCTAACAATTTTTTTCTAGAAAATCCATCGACCTGTGCATGTTTTTTTTGTTTGCGTCTGCGGATTCTTGATTGGCAGATTGCAGGGTTTGCCTTTTTATTAACGGTTAACGTATACAAAACCATATCTGCAGTTTGCAAAAACATCCTTATAAAATATATATTGTACTATTCCCCTAGAGGTTAAGGTAAATAAACGTCTATAAAATAATATAAACGTCTCAATGCTGGGCACAGGCCTCCTCTTATATGCGAGAGAGCCAAAAAAAGGAAAGGAAAGGTTAAGGTAATGAATTAGAAATTAATTAAATTACATTCGCGTTACTGCTGCACGCACGCAAAAAAAGTAACCGGTTTAAAGGCTCTATAAGTAGTAGCCCCTTATTAAAATTGATTGTATTTTATTATTTTATTTTATTTTTTTATTTTTATTACATACATGGAAAACCAACAGCTGTAAATATTTCTAAAAACTAAAATAGATTTACAGAGCCAATTACAGGTTCTCACTTATAAAAAATAAGTAGGTATACAAAGAATAATAATATAATTACAAATCAGTTACACACACAAGTATCAACAGCACAAGCCAAGGTTCATGGGTTCAGCAAGCTGCAAAACTGCATAGGCACATTAGGAAGGATGTAGTTCTCACCTTTTCCTTTTTACATAGGTAGGTATTTACATATTACAAAGAAATCTGAGCACCTAAATATGTGCAAGTTAAGAACTCATTATGTGGTGCTGGTGCGATCACAATCTGTGTTTATTGATGTCGTAATTGCACAGAGTCCGCACTGATTGCTCGCGTGCCTCGTTAGGCTCACAGTTCCTGACCTCTAATAAGTATAACTACGAGTAGGAATGAAGGAAATGAGGCAATAGAAATATATTTGCTTTAATACCGTAAAACGGGGTGAGTAGGTTTCGCGGGGAGAGTTGGGTTATGAATGGGGAGAGAAGGTTTGAGAGGTGAGAAGGGATTTTAAGGCTACTGCTACAAAAATAATGTATTCCAATTTAAAATGGGGCTATAGTAATACGCATAATAAAAAAAATCTATCCAACAATCTTCCAAAATCACCTTTGTATGAAAAACCCTCTCACCCCAAATACGAAGCACTACGGGGTGAGGTGGGTTTTCCTCTTTATCGTCAAAGTTATGAAATGGAACTACCCAAAATAAAATACAATTTCCGAACCACTTATTATATACACCATTCAGTTTTCACATGTAAAAATAAAATTGAGGTTTGAAAGTCAAATTTCACCCAACTCACCCCATTTTACGGTATCGTATTATGTCGAAGTGGAATACCTAGTTAGATTATAAAATAAAAATAAAGTTAATGAAGCGTAAAAGTCGTCTGTAAAGTAATATGTACAGTCTCAAGGTCTCAACCAGATACAATTCAATCCAACAAAGCTAACAGTGACGATAGAAATAGAGATATATGTAGTTAAATAAAATGTACTACTTACACGTATGTTAATACTTAGAAAATGTGTATATACAATTCAAAAACAAACACATATTATTTAATTAAGTTAAAGGCAGTCAAAATTTAAGTAAATATGAATGTGTGTAAGTATAGTTGTTGTAGTTATAATTTTAAGCATATTTTAACTGCATAGTTCTCGAGGGATAGGTATGTATAATTTGCACAAACAATGTACACTATAAGGTAGAACATTTTTTCAGTAGAATAGTAAGGACGTATCTCGTCTGCTATAATTGGGTATTTAACTGATGTTGAAATTAAGACCGGGTGTTGTGTACCTGTCAAGCGCCTCCGAGGGGGCTGCGAGCGTCTGTTTAGCGCCACCGCGGGTAAACGCCTCGCATTGTTGACTTGAAATTCTGAATTTATTATTAGGTAGGTAACTAACTTGGCGAGGTAAATTAATTTGAAATTGTAACGCTTCAAAGGTCTTTTGAGGTTGTTCTAGCTTTCAACTCAAGGATAATGTGAATATGATCGAATTTGCTGTACAACCGAAGCATCACACAGCTACATGCGTTCTTTCGTTCTCTGAATTTTATTTAGAAAATATGTAACGTTGAAACAAAGAAAATGTTTTGAAAAATTCAAGATATTTACCAGAATAAAAATATTCAAAGCCCGCTGATATCCTTTACTTACTATTTACACAACCTGAAGGAAACGTCAAAACATAAGTACAACAAATTTAATATTAAGTGTTTTACGTAGCTAGAGAGATAAAAAACAATCACAATTTTTAGAAGTTTGCTTCGAGAACTACATACAACATGTTAGCTAAAGCGCAAGGGTGTTAAACGAAGATATAGCGACATCTAAAATCGATGATTTTTTACGAAGGACTATGACTAAGTATATATATTTAGATCGATCAGTAGCCAATAAATGTACAAGTTTTCGGCGACACCATCATTTTATCTGGCGACAAGTTTTAAAGTTACTTTTGCAACTGTGGGCACTATTGTTTGCACACACCTCATTTCACAATCTGATCGAGTTTAATAAAATATTAGCCAAAGACTTACTGTACATGTGTTAATACCTCAAACCGCGGTACTTAATAAATAATTTCATTAATATATATACAGTATGTATCAGAACGAAAGGCGAAGAAAGAGACCCATTAATGTTTAGGTCATACTGAGCAACTTTTACTATGGGACCGAAAACGCAGAAATAAAATTGGATGTTTCATACATTTTGCTGGTCTGATGTTGAAATTTCCTCCTCCGGATGTTGAAATTTCCTCCGGAGAGTCGATTTTTTTCCGCGTTTTCGGGGTTGGTCCCATAGTAAAAGTTGCTCAGTATGACCTAAAAATTAATGGGTCTCTTTCTTTGCCTTTCGTTCTGATACATACTGTATAGGTAGTGGAAGGCAAAACGCATATAAATGCACTAATGGGACAACATTAATGAAACAATGAACATTACCAGAAGCAGAAGTACTCTTGTTAAGTAACCCAACACCTAAATGCGGACCCTTAAGCTCAACGAGCTTACTAGCTTACTACACCTGATACCGAAGAGAATGCAGTAAAATACCTCTCTGACTGCTACAAGGTAAACGCTTTATTTTCAACATTATTTGTATGGTTATAAAGCAGATAATGCCCTGTGCTGTAGTATAAACAGGCTAGAATAACGTTGAGATCTTAATGTTAAAAGTAACAGCCAAACCCTTACCGGGTTTCTTTATTAGGTATTAACGGTGCTTCATCTTATTATTTCTTACATAAACAATAATTATTATTTTTCAAACTGATCTGTCAGTGTTCAAAGTAGCGTTTTTGGATGAAAAAATGACACTTTTGACACTGACTGATCAGCCAGCGTATTATGGATAGCTTTATCCATCTTTATCCACGTGATAAAATAACTGTCACTGTTTAACACCGTGGGATAGAAAGTGACGGACACCGTTTTATCACGCTGTCACGTAAAAGAAAGACCATCATATCCGTACAGTATCGTATTGCTGTGACCTCTTGTAAGCATTGTTCGACGATTCGAATCCCGACCCGACTCGATGGTCGGGACTACACACAGGACTTACTTACAGGATTATGTTTCTTTTAGTGCAGCCTTAACATGAATCTTAAGTACATTTAAATTCTACCCCCTTATTCATAAACGTTTACTAAAGTTGATAAGCCAATAATAATCGTTTGTTCCTTTCCATCATACCGATACGTCGGAAAGGGACAAACGATTATTATCGGCTGGTCAACTTTAGTAAACGTTTATGAATAAGGGGGTAGAATGCAGCGGTTTTCTATATTTCCACCTCCCACCCGGCTACTCTAACCCAAACTGATTTGGTCCTATTATTATACTTTTAGTTTCCCTTAATGTTACGGAAGGCCGCGCCGCCATTTGCTTCGAAGGGATCGAAATTATGTTCGCTAAATGATCACTTTGCTCCGATGGATGAAAGTGAATTTAATGCGGGAATACTTATAAAATATCCAGAATACTAATTATTTTTGTGGCATAAATGTTTTAGGTACCTTTTACTTTTAAATATTTAAAACTAAATACCCGTTTTATACTGATACCTTAGCCCCGAGATGCCACTTTTTTGGTATCTCCTTCTTGGCATGTAAGATGCCTGGTTAATTAAGGTTGCCTCCAGAATCTCGCGAACTAAATTGACAGGTCAATGTGCAAAAATGATACCACAGTTTGGCCAGTGCTGTTCATATCGATATTTTCAAAAAAGTTTGAATTAGAGAATATCGCGAGAATTCACCGCTAGTGGCGCTCCTGTTGCGCGGTCAGTTAAAATGTATCTTTAAGTAATTTAAATTATTTTACAAATGTTACTTGGTATTTCGAAAATTGTGCAATTTTATAGTAATAAATACAAGGATATTGGATAAACATATTGTAGGTAATTAAATAAATATTTCATTATATTTATTTTATTTTATTTGTTAGGAAAACTTACAGCTAGAGTAACAAGTTGTGGGTGATAACATAGAAACAGTGATTTTGGCTCAAAATACAAATAAGGCCGACCTAGACGGGGAAATAAGATAAGATTTCTCATTTATTTTGTGTGGTGTGGACGTAAAAATTTAATCGTCTCGGTGATCCCTATTGCTTCGATTGTAAAGAAGACCAGTCCCTAAACTGGGCATTCAAGTTGACAATAGGTCAGAATTTAAATACAGTTAGTTAGACCAAAAAAAGTCTGCAGAGATTTTAATAGCCCACGCAGTGCAAGTATTATTTTAAACGTCAGAATTCTATGAAATTATGACGTATTAAATAACAGTTGCACTGCGTGGGCTATCAAAATCGCTGCAGACTTTTCCTGGTCTAACTTCAATTATCGATCAATCTCATCTACCGGTCACATTGTATAAAATTAAATCACCAATTTTAGATTTATGGCGACAACCGCGAGCTCTTGATATAAACAACTTGCCCCTAAACTAGGGTTGCCATAAGTGTGGGGGCTCAGACCGGGACATTTAAAGAAAACCGGCCAAGTGCGAGTCGGACTCGCCTTCCAAGGTTTCCGTACATTACACAATTTTCAACAATGTATATTTTGATGTGAAACGTGAGTGAAATGTTTAAAAAAGACCCGTAAGGGACGATCAAAAACTAAGTAATAAGTCCGACGCACGCTTGACTGCATACTTCTAATAGGTTTTTCTGTCATCTATAGGTAAGAAACTATTTAGTATTTTTATTTTTTATTTTAGTAGTTTCGGAGATAATAAAGAGGGGAAGTGGTCATTTTTTGTCTATTTACTTAAATTACTTCTAAACTATTAATCTTAAAATTATTAATAAAATATATTTGAGATTCCCACAGCTCTATCACTTGATATGTAACAACATAGTTTGCAAAACTTTATTTATTAACTGTCTCATTTACCCCCCAATAAGTGCCCCCTATGTTTAAAATTCATTTTATTTACGTTACATGTCCGTCTTCGGGTTATAGATTGACATAATATATTTATACCAAATTTCAACTTAACTGTCACAAATAATGTAGGTACCTAAATGAAAACGCGAGCGAAGCGAGCGCGAAATATTTTCGAGATAATAGTAGGTAGATTTTTAGGATTTCGTACTTCAAAAGGAAAAAAAACGGAGCCCATATAGGATCACTTTGTTGCCCGTCCGACCGTCTGTCTGTCTCAATGCCCCCTACAAAATAACTATGATTTATAAACCGGGACAATTTGCTTATGGGCCAGGACACCGGGACATCATGCTTCAAACCAGGACATGTCCCGGCGTACCGGGACGTATGGCAACCCTACCCTAAACCTGCATATTAAGAGCCAACAGGAGTGGTCACATCTCCATACAAACGTACTCGACTGTTTCCTCCGTGGGTTTTGATGCTAGAGCAATGATTTTTTCAACACAGATTAATATTGTCAACATCTGTGTCGGACAGTTTTGCTTTTTTGATATTTTTGTTTTTTAAGGCGCTAGAGCCTTTCAAAAATGGCCAAAATGGCCTCATTGACTGTGCCGCAATGAGAGGCGTAGTATTCAAAACTGATATCAATTAGCCAAGAAAGCAAAACGGTCCGGCACAGATAATTGCATGATCATTTAGATTTCTAAATTTGGTTACGATTGGTTAAGTTTTGGAGGAGGAAACAGTCGAGTACGAAACCTCGATTTTTGAGATTTTTACGCAGGATTTTTCGCCTTGTCCTTATCGCACTAGTTTTAGGAGCCGCTTCAGTTAGCGAGATGGCTATATTTAACTAAAATATTTAAAACTCAGCTCCTGTTTCGTCTTAACATTGAAATTTGTTAGTTTCACATCCGCACCTCCTGATTTGATTGGTAACGTCACAATCTTACAATCGAATCAACCACTTTCCTCGTCACATTCATACAAATCGAAATCGTTTATGACCGCTTTATACCTATGATTATCACATGGATAGTAAGTGCATCTCACTTATCGATATCATTTTATCGACATATACTCCAGATACTCCTGACTATTTTTTATTTGCTATTCCTGGTGTCATTTTATTTGTCAAACTCATGTCAATTTAGTTCGTGAGTTTCTGGAGGCAACTTGTAGTTAGTACATGCGGTGCCATAAATATAGCTATATGAGCAATTTTTTTAAATGTCTATACAGGTAAATACCTCGAAGAAGTGATACAATACGAGTACAATACAAACAATAAGTAGGTACGTCACAAACAATTAGTATTTAAATAATTTCTATCGTTCCTACACATTAATTAATTATAAAATAGAACTATCTAATGTGAAAGAAAAGGCAGTTGAAAAAAGTAGTATTTATTCTGAAATACTTTCTTTAGTGGCTTCAAAAAATTATAATGAAAATTATATAAAAACCTTATTAAAACATTTCATTTCATAAGTTAGTTTAATAAAAAAGGCAAGTAATGCAGTGGCCATTAATCTCTGTTGTCAGAGCCACGTGTCGGGCATTGTCTGGGCCCTGTGTAGGCCACTGTTGTGAGACAAGAAAATTTCAGTGAGAAATTTGAATAATAACAGTTTTTCTTGCGTATAATAAAATTTATGTTCTTACTTTTAATAAAACATACGAGTTTATGCGAAAAACTATTTAGTATTTAGGGATTAACTAAAAATACCCTTTTAATATATTAGGCGAAAGTATTAGTAAAAGTTGTAATTATTGTAATCATTCTGCTAGTACTACTTTTTAGGATAAAAGAAGTATTTAGTTTTAAATCTTAACTAGATTTATATACAAATACATATTGGTTTAAACCCTTCATTTGTTGGAAGAGTGGGTTTTTTGTCACAATCATATCTCTTGCTTAAAAGTAGATCCCAACCTACATTGTAGCACTACTCGTACAAAACCAATATTTTTTTTCATATTAGTACCAGTAAAATTAATTAGTACCACTACCACCAAAAATCCGCAACAAGACTAAATAGAATCTTGCTAGGCTATATTTCTGCCGTGTTTGTGTGCGTTGTATTTATTAGAAATATTAGATTAAATGGACGTAAGTGCCCTGGAGAAATGTGCGCAGTTTAACAACATATACTGCCGTATTCGAACTTCAAGATATTCACAAGAGACGACACGTACTAGATCCATTCTAGATACGTTATAGTTCAGATATCAACTAGTTCTCTTTTGCAGCGCAATTCGGGCAACCAATGTCACTTTCACGTTAGATAGAGTAATATATCTATTAGGCCCACTTGCACCATTCCACTAACCCGGGGTTAACTGGTTAAAGCTGGAGTTACCATGGTTACCAGTACAATTTGACAATAGGTTAACAGTTTAACCGCTTAACCCCGGGTTAGTGGGATGGTGCAAGTGGGCCTTAGATGTGAATTAGATCTCTAGTCATGTCCCGTGGAAATCGTTCAAGAGTATCTCCAGAATCGCGCAAATGTCAAATTTGACAGGTTAGATCTTAAACATATCCTTATCGTATCTTGGTGATGTCTAAAAGATGTCTAATAGTTGTCTATTTCATAATCCGAATCGGACCCATGGTCGATATATGATACAAATAGATGATTGGACGGGACGGATGTTGAACTATAATTCAATATTTATCAAAAGAATTTCGCAGTGACACGTTCCTTTCTGGCCTTGTCACGTCGTGGAAACTTTGCTTCATAAAATATTAGCTGAGGCCAAGAAGAAATAAAATGCCTGCCATTTCATAGTAGCCATTGAGCAATATAATGAAAAACGTGCCATAAATTATAATGTTAGTAAACCTATAACCTAAAAAAACAGACTTCGGTAACATCATACAGTTCAACATAACAAAAAATATAAAATCAAATTATTTTATTATCAGTGTCTGGAACGGACGGGGCATAAACATAAACGGCGAATACATCTCGCACTTAAGGTTTGCCGATGATATAGTAATCATGGCAGAATCGCTGCAGGAAGTTCAAGGAATGCTGCACAGCCTAAATAGAGCTTCCCAACGAATTGGTCTCCGGATGAACCTAGACAAGACGAAGGTCATGTTTAATGACCGCGTCGTTCCGGGACCAGTAGTCATCGATGGCACGCCTCTCGAAGTTGTTAAGGAATATGTCTATCTCGGGCAACTAATGCAGTTGGGTAGACACAACTTTGAAAAGGAAGCCGATAGGAGGATTCAGTTGGGTTGGGCAGCGTTTAGGAAGTTGTACCACATATTTTCCTCAGATATACCACAAAGCCTAAAAACTAAAGTGTTCAACCAGTGCGTCCTTCCTGTAATGACGTATGGAGCCGAGACGTGGACACTGACTGTGGGGCTAATCCATAAACTTAAAGTCGCTCAACGTGCTATGGAAAGAGCTATGCTCGGAGTCTCTCTGAAGGACAAAATTCGGAACGAAGTGATCCGCCAGAGAACCAAGGTGACCGACATAGCTTTGAAAGTTAGTAGGTTGAAGTGGCAATGGGCTGGCCACATATGTCGCAGAACCGATAATTGCTGGAGTAAGCGTGTTCTGGAGTGGAGACCGCGTCTGCGCAAACGTACTGTGGGACGCCCTCTGGCCAGATGCCACTGCGTGAGCTATCAAAATCGCTGCAGACTTTTCTTGGTGTAACTCTATGTTTATTTCTGACATAAGTGCTGACCTATGCCGCTCGATAGCGCTATCCTGTCATCCCGTCACTTAGCGAGCAATCGTCTCAGATAAGACAGTGTAAGCATGGCCCTAGTACTCGTAACAACCCCGTGTAGTCGCAGTTCATTGTGATACTGATTCGCCTAGAGCGTGTGATTGGTAAACAATTACAATTAACGGAGTTGAATAAATATAACTAAACCAAATTGTATTGCTCGACGAGTCGGCTGTCGATGCGGAGACTGACGTCTGAAAATCTCAGAATAGAGGAACTAAATAGCTCTGGTAATAGGAAATACACTAGGGATAGTACCTACCTAGTTATTTATATCGTTCAGAACTATCCAATCATTTTTATGATTTGATGCACTTAAATTGTTTGTAGGCATTGACCCCCTTGAACATAGTGGAAAACACTCGTTTTTGGCAAAAAACTTATAATTCAACTAAAATAACTAATAGTTACTCGGAAAGTGCACCATTTCAAATAAATGTTGCTATATTTTTGTTGTATTTTTTATCAGTGGCGCCACTACATTTGCTTGCAGGTTAGGTTAGGGTAGGAGTAGTAGTTATGCAAAAATTTGTAGTTAAGCACAAAGAGTATAAGATCACGGCTGTCAAAAATCGTCAATAAGTAAATATGCCAGCTTTAGCAGACCATTTGCTGCAGGATTCAGAAACAAAATATAAACTGAAAGACGTATTAAGGGATATTTTAGAATATGTACTTTTATAAATGGTGGGAAAGTGGCGACCCGACGCCACCGTAAGCAAAGACTTTTAAGCGAGTATGACATGTTCAAGCTACCGGCCTATAGCGGAAATCAAAACCAAATGCTGGTAGTTTGCGAACCTGCACAATTGCTACACTATTGATGCAACACTTGCCAGTTTTGCTGCAACCTAAAACGAACGCTTCTGCTTTTTGTTAAAACGATATGGTGCTCATAATATAGGTAGGTACATATAGTTTTTATTAGTATTTAATGTTGCCTTATGTATTCAAATAACAGAAAATTCAAACCTTTCGTTCCCAGATCGCTGCTACAACAATATCGTAGTCGGCAAATAATCGAAAATGCCGAGTGCGGTGGACCGAGATAACGGTTCAACGTTCGATTATAAATATTTTGCAGCCACTGCAGTTCGTGCGCTGCACATTTTTTTATTGAGTGTTTGCATGTTCGACTACCCATCGTTAGTAAAATCAACTTTGTTAAATTTTACTTAAGCTGTCTTTCAAACATCAACATCTTAATTCGTTACACAGTCAGTCAGCACATACATTCGGCATCAATATTAGCTGCAAAAATTATTAGAAATGATAATATTGATTAGAAATGTAGATAGATAAATACATGCTTACATACACAGATAACATCCATAACTTAGGAATGAATAGTAGATACTTACATAGATAACATCCATAACTTAGGAACCAATAGTCGTGTTAAACACACAAATAAATGCCCTTACCTGTTTTCGAACCCAGGACCTCCTGCTTCGCAGGCAGGGTCACTACTGACTAACCTTATTTACGATACAAGTGTGGAAAGTAGTAGTAGTAAACACGACCGAAGGGACTGTTTTAAATTGACACGAGTTGCGAATTACCTATTCGCACTTGTTCCGTAAAAAGCTTTGCTGAACCTACCTACATATGGCGCTTTTAGTTTTCGATATGGGCACGGAAAGTAACACCAATGTACTGTATATACATATTATGATGTTTTACATCAATTTATTCAAAGACCAAATGTTATTGTTCACAGATCACGATAACATGGTATCAACACGAATGAGTCTTCTAATGACTATGACTGCAAAAAAGTAAGAGTTAAATTGAGGATGGAGTATAAATGGACGTGCGTGTTTGCAGCGGTGCTGCAAATAATTGGAGCACTAAGACCGACGTGTCCAAGCGACCCCAACTGCGTTTGCGGCGGCACGCTCGCCGTCGAACTCAATTGCAATGTTGATGGTGAGTGCATTTGGATAGAACGTTTACAGCACTTTTCTACGCGTTTGAATGACGATGAATGTGGGTGAATTGAATGACGATTGATGTTTCGAAAATTTTTAGTCCGTTTTTCCATCGCCAACACCTTTAGGTATGTTGGGATTTGTGCTAAAAGCATTCATTTTTCATTTTCTTTCAGGTCGGACTGTCACAATTAATTTATTGCCGGATATATATATCAACATCAAATGTGAGAATGCATCTTCTCTCGACTACAGCAAGTTGCCAAGATGCGCTAGTCCTCAGAGCTCTTTCAAATCTGTCAGTTTCAAAGACTGCCCATTACCGGTCACGTCATTTAAAGACGTTTTAACGAGTATGGGTGTTTCAAAAACTATGGCATTAATTTTCCAAAATACCAAAAACTTGTCCGGTTACTTTGACAGAAAGCACTTTGCTGGATTACAAGATTTGACGAAACTATTACTGTCGATCAATGGGAACACACAACTTCCCGATAATCTGTTCATGGATATTAACAATTTAACTTGGCTGAATATCAGATCAAACAGCATTTACCTATCGGAGAATCTACTTAAACCACTTGAGAGGTTGGAAACCCTGGAGATAAGCCATAACCACATGACAAATATATCATCAAATATGTTTTCCCACCTGTCTTTTTTGAGAAAACTTTCCCTGTGGCAGAGTAATGTCACGTGGTTTTCAAAAGACTTCTTTACTGGAGTTAACGTCCTAGAAGAGCTCGATCTCAGTTCTAATGGTTTAAATGAACTGCCGGCTTCGATTTTCAAACCGCTGAGGAAACTCAAAAAGTTAACGTTGTTTTCAAACAAGTTTTCGTCTCTTCCTCGAAATCTTTTCAAAGGCAACAGGGAGTTAGAAACAGTCATTATTCTTAACAACGACGTGACACTGCGAGAGTTGCCAAGATATTTGTTTGGGAGTTTAACCAATTTAAAACAAGTGTACATTCAGAGATGTGGTTTAATGACTGTACCATACGACTTGTTTGTTGACTCTCCCAATATTACGAATATTTCATTAGCATACAACAATCTCAACGCATTGCCTGAAGCTATCTTCAATGACCAGATTAATCTACTCGAGTTAGACTTGAGCCATAACAATCTAAAGGACTTGGAACCGAAACTATTCTCATCTCTGGTACGATTGGAGTCGCTTAACTTGGATTATAATAATTTGGTGGAAATTTCTGGGTAAGGAACATTTAATTCCGTTATATATTTTTAGCAGAATATCCTTAATTTATTTAAGCAGAAACTTTGTCCCAGATTCAAACACGCTCATTATCGTTCTCATCTATTTACCTCAACAATTGTTACTGGGTACCAACCTATTCATTAAGAAAATTTATACAATAAATGAATCGGATTCCATTTTTCTATTTTACAAAAACAGTTGTATACATATTCCTTACTTACATAATTAATAATTACCTGCCTACCATTAATCTATTATTTCTTAAGGCCACTTGCACCATTCATTGAACCAAGGTTAACCGGTTAAACCTGTAGTTACCATTGTTACCAGTACAATTTGACACTGGGTTAACGGTTTAACCGGTTAACCCCGGGTATAGGACCTAACCTAACGTAATGTGACAACGAAAGTGGTACCAATATAGATTAATTTTAATATTCTTAACAAAAACTTGTTTATTTATTCCAGGTCAACGTTCTCGTCATTGTTAAGTCTTATTTATTTAAGCGTGGAACACAATCATCTGAAAACCGTCTCGTCATATTTATTCAACAACAACAAACAGAGAATGTACATATCCCTTGCATATAATAATTTAAATTTTGAATACAATGGGCTGGACAATAATACATGGCCCGCGGATCCTGTCCTCTTATCCCCTTTCAGTAACACATACAATTTAAGGGTATTAAACCTAAGTCATAATGAATTCAAATACACTTTCATCGATTGGTTTGCAAACGGACACGACACATTAGATATACGATATAATAAAATAGCTATATTAATGGTAAGTTTTAATGTTATGCATTACTTAAATTTTGTTGACTACCTATTAAGTTTCTTTTTATTTACGTTACGTTAACTTGGTTTCAGGGTAAAAGAGTCAATCCTATAGAAAAAAGACGTCTAAATCAAGATCATTCATACCATCACGTGTTAATCGCAAATAATCCAATCAACTGTGATTGCCATACCTGGAATCTCATGAAAGATATGCAATCTCGACATTTCAAGGTGAGATTTTATTATTTTAGTCATGATGAAAATCATGTTGAAAATTTATAGCTGAGGATCCGAAAGGACCCCTACAAAAAGGCAATTTTGACTACGGATTCATATTAATAGATTCGTAGTCAAAATTGTAAAAACGGTCGCCATTTTAAATTTATTCATTTTTGTTTTAATCATGTTGTAAATTGTTATCCGAGAATCCAAATTACCTCTTGATCCGTAGTAAAATTGTAAAAACTACCGCAAGCTTGAATTTCCTGAGTGAAAATTGATATCTGAGAATCTGAAAGGCGCTTTAACATAAATCCGTACTCAATCGCGTTAAAAGTTTACCTAAGTATAACATATTGATATTCTCTTTGTAATTCTTTGGTTAAAATATTTAGCTTTTTCAATTGCACGTTTTTGGCGAATCGCGAGTTAACTTAGTAAATAAACAATAGCCTTCATGAGTTATTGTAACCAGAAGGCTGACAGCGTTACCTTTTTGTATGATCAGGCTTAAGACGAAACAGGAGCTGAGTTTTAAATATTTTAGTTAAATATACTCGTCTCGCTAACGGAAGCGGCACCTAAAAGTAGTGCGATAAGGACAAGGCGAAAAATCCTGCGTAAAAATCTCTAAAATCGAGGTTTCGTACTCCTCTGTTTCCTCCTCCAAAACTTAACCAATCGTAACCAAATTTGGAAATCTAAATGATTATGAAATTATCTGTGTCGGACCGTTTTGCTTTTTTGGCTAATTGATATCAGTTTTGAATGCCACGCCGCTCATTGCGGCATAGTCAATTAGGCCATTTTGGCCATTTTTGAAGGGCTCTAGCGCCTTAAAAAACAAAAATATCAAAAAAGCAAAACGGTCCGACACAGATATTGACAATATTAATCTGTGTTGAAAAAATCATTGTTCTAGCTTCAAAAACCACGGAGGAAAACGAGGAGTACGTTTGTATGGAGAAATGACCACTCCTGTTGGCTCTTAATCTCTGGGCCTCTGATCTGCTAGCACGAGTTGCGTTCTCACGCGCAACTTCATGTATCTAGCGCAACTTCAAGTATGGACTCGCGCGCGAGAACTCAACTCATGCTAGCCGGTCTGGGATGTCTACGAGGTGCTGGGAAACCTCCTAAAGAAAGGCTTTTCCACAGTGTTAATTCATTTGACTATTTATGTTGATATTTAGCTAATCTTTTTTTCTTGTAGTGGGACGATATGGCTGCTTTGCGATGTCCACGTTGGAGCAAAATGTGTCAGAAAGATGAAGAAGTGTTCCTTTACGTGGCGTGTGCCGCTGTCACGTTTGTATTAATAGCTGCAACAATAGGTTTTTACTTATACCGTAGAAGACTATATTATGTTACAAAAACAACTATTCGCAAAGCATTGGATTCTAAAGTTCCAAGACCTAGACAACTAAATTTAACAATTAAATGTGCCGAAGAAGATAACGAATTTGTTAAAACAAATATTTTACCGGTTCTGAATACGTATCAAAATGTTACCACAGAAGTTGTTTATCCCAACTGTAAAGAGGCCAACACCGAAAAATACATCACAGGCGATGCAAAAGAAAAACGCATCACTCTAGTCGTGTTTTCGCCAAACTACTTGACATCAGCTTACCGCGATGTGAACATAAAGAAAATTCGTGGCGAAATATTAAAGGCACGGAACACCATTTACGTATTCGTTGATATTGGTCCAGAAAATTCAATATACGCATTTCTAAAGGAGCAAAGAGATTATGGTACTACTATTTTGTGGAGTGATTCGAAGTTTTGGCAAAATTTGTTAGTGTTAGTGAAGTATAATAAACGCAGTAAACATGTCGCTCGTAAACACACTGCCAGCTCTGAAAATGCTGATATTACTCGACTTGGATGTCCTCACTTGTACGCAATCGATACAGTTGCTCACAGTCAAGTTTAGTTGAACCTTTTTTTTAATTTAGTGAGGTAAAGACTGATCTCCGTCATGTTAAAAACCATTTTCATAATTTTATTTCCATTGAAGTCATTGTAGATTAATAGTTATAAAGTACGACGCATATTGGTATAGTTAGAATTCAAATTAAATTATAAATAACGTTTAAATTATGGACTTATTGTGAAAATGCATGTGAAGTAATTTTTTACGAAGATATTTTATCTTGTAAAAATTTAGATTAAGGATGATTGTTGAATAACCTGTGTAAGTAGGTAAACCTACTATTTGTTAGACGTATTATGCTTGAACTTCAAAGAAGTGGATCAATAACACGATACGATCCTTCAGACGTAAAGTTCTGTTTCGTTAAATGGTAAGCATACATTTCGTGAAAAATATTCATTAAAGATTAAGTTTCGAGGAAACTGTATATTGCTAAAACTGTCAACTACAGTTTGTATCTAAATAAAAAGTAAAAGTTATGGAATTGTTTCATTATACAACATGTTAAGTTTTTCATGATTAGGAGAATAGTGGTTAAGTATGATAAAGCCAGGTAAGTATATAAATAAGGGTTTCTAGTTGACTACTGGAACCCTAAAAACGCTCTTGCAATTAATTTGAAGTTTCTAAATAAATGACGAAGTTTTTTGAAGTATAATATAATGTATAATAAATCATGTAAGCTTTTTAAGAATATGGAGAAAATTTACAAACGAATGTGGTGATTAAACCTTAATCTTATTTACGTACGTGACAAATCTCAACTTTCGTGACTAAAAGGTGTCAAATTGTCCGCATATTAATAAAATTAGGGCAGTAATAATTACTGCGCCCACGTCGCTATATCTTGAAATATACGGTAATTAACTGTCGCCGTATTTGATGGTGGCTTAACCCACATTAAGTAAGCTAATCGGCTTATATAGCTCATATTCACATGGTTGTACGGTAAGTAAAATACAAAAAATTATTAAGTACGTTGCTGGACAGAAGAAATAGTAACATTTTTATGTTTAATGCATTTGTTATTATTTTATAGGATACAAAAATAATGAAATACTACAATGTGTCACAGATAAAAAACTGTGAATGGCTTTGTGTCAGGTTTTTTAATATTTACGTACCTTGGATGAAAGATAATAATATCTTTCATAAAAATAATTGCAATGTGTGTGCAAGAAAAAGGAGCCGATAAATTGTAGTTTTGGCACTTGTTTGTGTTATTTTTTTTAATTTATTTATCGCAAAAAAAAAACTTACAGGGTATTTACATATTTATATTCCGCCAAACTGAGGGCAGTTTGTTGGCGGATAAAGCGCTCTCTATACTTTTGTGTTCTACCCACTTAACTTACATACTTATACCTAATACATTATACTTAACTAGAGTTATGCCATACAAACAATATACTTTTGATTTCAGGAAACTAAGTTTACTTTATCAAGTCAATAAAACGATCAGCGCATTCGATTTCTCAACTACTTATGTCGGTCAGGTTGATAGAAAATTAAGCCGTGTACCTAGTTGGATCGCTCTGAACCGTTATTGTAAGCTCACATTATTCAATTTCAGTATACTCATATATGCACCTGTAAATAAAAGAAAAGCCAATACTTTTATTGAATTTAATATACTTAAGTTCTATTTACGGAAGTTGGTCATAATTCATTTTATATTTGAATTCATTACAACCACTACCTTACTAAGCGCTCGAATTGTGCAATGGTTACAAAAATAAAAATAAAACCTGGTCAATTTCCATAAAAAACTCTAGGAAACGATTTGAAATGTTTCCTATAGTACTTCCGTGAAAAAATATAAAAAAACTGAGTGAATCCTAATGTAAAATTTTATGCAAGATATTAAAATAACCGAAATGGTCGTTTTGTTCACATTTCCCCCAAAGATCCGAATCGACTCACTCTTCTCTAGAGTATAATGACTCTTTCTGTCATTTCAAGTATTTACCTTAAAGAGTATAATATATATTCAATATATAAATATCAAATTAAACCGCTAATTGGTATCTCTCATAGGTAATCAATTTCACCTAATTGTGAGTAGGATTAATTAATATCGCGGTGTCTCGTGGCCACATTTGGATGTGCGGAGCCGGCACATAAATAAGCGGTTCGCCCCCCGAGCTTTATCGCTGTCCGCGATTGGGGTTTCACTGTGTCGCAAATTATTGTAACCGTACATGAACGGGTAGGGAAAGCATAAATTCAGAGATATGGCGTTTACTATGGTGTGGAATAATACAAAATTATTAGGAATTGATTTGTAGACAATATTTATGGTTCAAAGGAAACGCGGGCTTGCGCTTTGCGAAACCTGTTTCTCGTCTAAAATTTACTTTAATCTTTAAATTGTAAGTAAGCAGTTCAGAAAAAGTGATTGTGACTTTAGTTAGAAAACAGGAGCGGCAATCGATTTTGCATCTTAACAGCTGGTAGTGGTATTGCGCAAAGTAAAATTTAATTTGGAATATGATTAAGGTTTGTTTACTTTCTTTTATCAATTTGTAAGGAAAAGTTTTCAATAAAAAGAGACTGTTCTAGCCTGGACAGTAAAATAAAATATTTGAACTGACTGTTCCACAAAAATCTTTAGTTTCAGGTAACACAATGAAATTGTGTATGAAATGAATTGAATGAAAATTCACTCTTCCATGAAAATAAATAGGTAAATTAATGAACTTTCAGTATTTATTTCATTATCAATATTCAAGTTCCGTAAGAAAATCAAAACACAAATAATATACATAAAAGCACTATCTAATAATATTCCTGTAATATATTTTTTAAGGAATTTGCAAGAGACACCTTTATCCTCGTCAACCCCTTTAGAAAGTATCGTCTTCATCTGTATATAAAAGTCTCGGGTCGTCAAATAGAACACCTTCGTCACATCTGACACGGCCTTTTCTTAAATGTACACGAACGTACATATATACCTATTGAAGTAAATAGTTAGTACATAAGCATTTAAAAAGCATACCGACGTCACCGGCGGAATGAAGAGGTAATATGTAAATATTCCGCCGGTGTTTCGTAAGAATAACATCGCTCGATATATAGAGACTAGTATGAAGAGATTGAAGAGTATAAGCACATTAAATTATGATACCAGTACCAACGTATTAAAGTACTTTGTATCCCTTTCTAATCCTTTTGATATGTAATTTGCTAAATTACTAAACAATATATTGATATACACTTTTTGAAAAATATAACATGATTCAAATATAATTCTGATGGTAGTGTACTTTCAAATTGGCCTGTATGTCCCTATTTCCACTTCTAACAGAGCCTGCCGATTAGTTAGACATGATGAGTAAGACTAATTGGTTTCTATTAAAAATAATAATATGTATAGAGATTTAGAAATATCTACTCCCGCAGTGACGTAGGTATTTAATTTTGCCTGCTAAAATTATTGCAATGTATTTACCCAATAGAATATTTACCGATCGTCACCTTTAATCGAATAGTAGGTAAATATTAACTTTGTCAATGTAATGAATCCAGGAACGCATCGTGCACAACGCAACGCCAGGCTGTCAAATCCATAATGGTTTCAGGGTGAGACATCCATTTGAGTGCAGCGCAGCGTTCAGCGTGTAATATTCGGTGCACGGCGGATCGGCGACCGTCCCACGGGGCGAATGGGATTTGTCCGCATAACCCGCAGTTTTCTATCTATCTTTTTGGATCATTACTACGTATTATTTACCATTAGTTATTACACAGGTTAATTCATGAGAAGCGAGCAATGGATTCATCATCATCATCATCATCTCAGCCATAAGACGTCCACTGCTGAACATAGGCCTCCCCCGGAATGGATTCGGTTTCTCTTAATTTTATTGTTTGTTAAGTTAATTGTTTGCAAACGTGGTCACCCTACAACAACTAATGAAGATTATATAGAGATTAAACCTCTTTAAATAATTAATATATTATATAAATTGCGCAAATCACTGCGGTAAAAGTGAATTTATGAATATTTTTGACTTTGTTTAAACAAATCTAAACCAACCATTGTTTATAGAGGTAACCCTTAACTTGAGAATTAATGCTAAGTCAAAACGATAAGCCGCTTCCGAACGCTTCTGAAACTAAGAGGAATTGCATTTGTAATATTATAACAACAAAGCTGGAACGTAAGCCTTTAATAACTACCAACTTTGCAGCTTTAAGTAAATTTCAAGTAACCATGTTATACCTAGGTAGCCGTTTATGGGAAAATTATTTTAATACCTTAATGTTCAATTAGAAACATCTATACTTATTACAAGTAAAAAAAATGGTTGTCCGTAAAATCGGTTTACGGACAATAATTTTGCGTGAAAACGTCATAAGATAACATAAACATTTACATTACGTAACGTTACCGTGGAGATCTGGCCATAACGTTACCATGGAGATTTGTCCACAACGTGACACTTTATCGTGCATGCTACCGGTGTTCATCGATTAATAAGACGTTATTATTATCACGTCAATAAAGTCAAAATATATATTAAATTGTAAGCACCTACGATTTTTTTAAAGGTGTATTTAATAGAGTGATTCAAGATGGCTCCTCCTCCTTTCTCCGTGCCACTTCCCATTTCATTTGGGGTCGGCCCTCTGAATATGCTTCCGCCATTTGGCTCTGTCATAGTAGGTTGCTGGTATTTTTAGCGACTGTTTCTCCAGGTTTCTCCACCAGGTGGCTTTTGGGCGGCCTGGTGGTTGTTTGCCTATGTCAATTTCAAGTGCAATTTTTACCGGGTGATCTTTTTCTCGACGCATTACATGTCCATACCATCGGAGTTGGCTTTCGTGGAGTTTGTCTGGTATTGGAGTGACTGTAAAACTGCCTCTAACATGTTCATTCAAGATGGCTAATACCTTAATACTTTTACGATTCGCCGAATATCTTAATTTAGATTAAAATCATTACTTTGCTTTCTCACGTAATTTGTTATTGAATGGGGTGAAAATATTTCTGTGGGTGAAACTTTTCTTTATATAATGTCGGTGGCAAACAAGCATACATCACGCCTAATAGTAAGCGATCACCGTATGCTATGAACGCCTGCAACTCGGAGGGCGCTACGTTACATACGCCTTATCGCCCCTTTAAAAACCTACATACTTTCTGTTCAGAATACAGTAACTATACAGTTTTTAGGGTTCCGTACCCAAAGGGTAAAACGGGACCCTATTACTAAGACTTCGCTGTCCGTCCGTCCGTCCGTCCGTCCGTCCGTCCTTCCGTCCGTCCGTCCGTCCGTCCGTCCGTCCGACTGTCTGTCACCAGGCTGTATCTCACGAACCGTGATAGCTAGACAGTTGAAATTTTCACAGATGATGTATTTCTGTTGCCGCTATAACAACAAATACTAAAAACAGAATAAAATAAAGATTTAAGTGGGGCTCCCATACAGCAAACGTGATTTTTGACCAAAGTTAAGCAACGTCGGGCGTGGTCAGTACTTGGATGGGTGACCGTTTTCTTTTAGAATTTTTTTCCGGTTTTTTTTTTTGCTTTATGGTACGGAACCCTTCGTGCGCGAGTCCGACTCGCACTTGCCCGGTTTTTTATATACCTATTGAGGTATTTGGACTTCTTTATTCTTAAATTATTCAGCAAAACGGGCGCACCCTCCCGTAACTCCCGTCCGTCCCTATATGTTTACAATTGACCACGGCAACCCTTGTTGACATGAAAACGATAGCCAGAAAAATCGACTAAATGTAGGTTAAATTTACTTTTGTCTACTGCTTTTGTCTGAGAGTTTAGACGACAAAATAGTTATAACGGACTGTTGTTTCTTTCGCATTCATTACCTTAAAATAATACCTAGCACTAGTATTTCTTCTTGATTTTTAATAATTAGATATAAGTATTCTTAGGTGCTTAATATAATAAATATTTTACATTTTGTATATATTGTACAACTTGTTCCAAAATATCCATCGTTTCTATTTATGTAAGAGGAGTGGAATTCCTCAATTTGTTTTTCTTGATGACGTTAATTTCTCTGCAGCAGATCTTCTTTGGCGAAATTGCAAGAGTTGAAACAAGAGCCCTTTAGTGCCTAAAATGGGACTTTAACTATTTGAGTCACTGCATTAAAACAGAAATTTATTTTAGCTCCACGATAATTTGTTCACGGTATGTTGTGACATATTTTTTTAAATCAAATGTGGGTACAATTTTAATGTAAGTACAATACATGATTCCGCGACAGTGGCATACAACTTGTTGTATGATACAAGCTTGTTATGCGCCTGATGTTAAGCACGTACCGCAGCCTACCGCAACCTGCGCTCGCAACTCTAGTGGAGACAATCAAAGTGTTATTTTGTGTTTTTGTTGGAAATACTCAATGAACACTTATAGTTTAAATCACCTTATAATTTGCCCTGCAGCGAGTTGTCCATGTACACAGCGACTGCACTAACGCTTCAATTGGCCACTTCCATCGAAAGTAGTGTTCAGTTGATCGTACAAGGCTTATAAAATACCAACACCGATGCACCTGAGCGCTCGAGTTTACGTTCTCTTTTCGCCCGATCGTTCAATAGTCGTTTAGCTAATGTAGGAGGGGAGGCTGGCGACGGTGATAAAAGTACATAGATTTATCCCAGTAAAGAATGCACCCTCGGGTACCGGAAAAGATTTTATGTGATAGGTTTTTGCCAAACGTAGACATATCTTTATAGACTTTTGGGTTTTGGTCAGTTATTGATTTTTTTTTACTTTATTGCGATAAATAATTAAATGAATGTGCTCACTTCTTGGTAAATATTGTAATATACATAAACTAATGAAATATAAAGAAACTTACATGATTATGAACTAATACGGTTCTGGTTCTGGACAAATAACTCATTTGATTGTTGCTTTCCACGAAAGTGAATCATGCCATTAGTGTGCACAACAAAGAGATAGGTACTAATTTAATGAAATTATGCATGTTAACGCATTTTACTTCTTATTTGTATTGTACTAATCTATGCATAATTGTCTATTAAATACTTATTAAGACATGAACACGGTCAGAATAATGTTGAATAAACTAAACATTAGTGTTTATCCATTCAAGTTACAAGGTTCAGCCGCGGTGACAATGTTTGCGAGACGTCGATAATCTGCGATAGGTTGCATTATGCTACGGGTTTGGTCGAAGCTCGTAAATGAAGCTTTCTAGGCTTTCCTTTTTTCTTCATGTTACTTTCGCTTCAGTTCGACTTGAAACACATAATACACAAAAGTGTTACCTTTTCCGTAGGTACAATCTAGGTTATTTTATAAGCTTAGGGATAATCCTCGATGCTAATAATAAAGCTTTTGTAAGCTTTATTATTAGCATCAAGGATTATCGCCGTTTTAAATAATGACAGAAAATAGCAAATTTAATGATGTTTTTGAATCAGTTTGGAATAATTCAATGTTGTTTGCTTGCAACGTATCGCCTGAATACATTCGAGTAAAACCCGTCTAGACTAATAAAGATTGTAATCGGCTAGCGGACCACTACGACCACCTGTGTCGTGGGCGAAGTATGTTTCCATACAGCGCAATACCCACGGTAGGTATTTAACGAGGTGGGAGTTCGCCCGAATGGCTATTGTTTGTTTTTTTAGCATTAGGAAAAAGGTAAACAATCTTGACGTGTCTTGTTATTGAAAAACACTCAAAAATAAGTCTCGGCAAATATCTTTTACCCTTCGACGAGCAATTGCAAAACGAGCAATATATATAGGTATATATATGTCGGAGAATGGATGAAATGTGCCATCTGTCGCCTTCAAGAGGCATTTTATCATGTAAACCTTGACAAATAGAGCAAACTAGGGTGTTACGTACACCTGGGTGGCGTTCGACGCAGTTCCGCTAAGACGTCATAGAGTGCGCTATTAAAACAATTGAAGTCGAGAACAATTGAAGTTATGCTGTCAATCAATCTTCAGATGAAGCACGATGAGAATGAACGGGAGAAGATGACGTCTGTGGCGGCTCCTGGGTCAAATCCACTGGTTTGCTTAAGATAAGAAACGTATCGCGTGCTGTGATTTGTAATGAGTCTTGTGCAGTAAAGATTGTGAGTTGAACAACGTATTTCATTGAAGGCCGTCGTCATCCACGATTGAAGGTTCTGATGTGCTGAAGATAGTATGATACGCCCACAATTCCCGACTTCAGAAGTGCGGCCGAACACACGGAATTCGCTACGGAATTCCTCTTGAAAGCTCAAATTTGCCAAATGAAGGTGGACTGAAGGTCCCGAAAATCTGCCCTGAATTTGAAAATCCCTGGCATTCCTTAATTCTAGAGTTATAAAGGCCTTAGAAAATGAAGAAATCTCATGCTGGCGCTGGTGGAAAATAAAGAAGTATCGTGATGGAAAATATTTGAAGTGAAATGACAGTTGACATATTTCATATTTTGTAAATTGTGATAAAGTTTTTGCATAATTACGTTTTATGTTATTGTTAAGGAACCCTAATCTCACGGAGATCCGAGGGGACTGCACCGCGCGGGGAGGGCAGCCGCATCTAATTTGCATATCACTCTTCGCCGTTCGCTATTGACGAGCGCACATATACTTACGCCCTTTTTTAGAACTCAAAATCAGTGTCAAAATGGTGTAATTAATAAGCTATTAGATATTAAAAACTGCATGTATTCAAGAATTTTGCATTAAAAACAATTTAAAAGTTCATCTGTATACGTTATTCAATCATCCAGTCATCTATCAAGCATCCTGCATTCAAAATCCAAAAAGCAATTGACGCCAAAGTCTACATGGTCCTTCATCAAGCCAAATATACAAGAATCAAGCCCTACAAGGAATCCAGAACGTTTTAATCAGCTGAACCGAAGAGTCAAGACATCTACAAATTGCATTCAGAAAAGGAATCGGCCATTATAGTTACATTTACCTACGTGAAACAAAAGCCGTTAAGTGCAAAGGATTGGTCGAAATTAAAGTGGAATTTAAGGTTTAAGGCCGAAACGAGTGGTTAAGAGTGAGTTCTTTCCAAACTGTTACCATTATAGCGTTAACTGGGTACGTAAAACATTTAATTATATGCATTACAAATATTTAGTTGCAATTAAAGTTAAAACTTAACGGTAAATAGTTCATAGTGAACATCTATTTCATTACTGCATACCATTATATGCATTTTTCATTGCAAATCAAACATTTAAATCATAATTCATAAAATAGCAAGTGCAAGTAATTCGTAAAATCGAAATCATTAGTTGTTTGTGCATACGTAGGTAAGTACATTGTCTCCAAGCGCGCTGTTGCTAGCCGGCCGGCGGCCGCGGCCGAGCGAGTTTCGCCCTAATGCGCGTTGCATTTTTATGTAAACAAGTTATGCAATCAATTTTAACTAATAGGATTTAATTGTGAAATGCAATTGCATTGCATTTGTTTACATGTTTAAGACTTATACAAAGTATTTTAACTAATCAAATCATATACATTTTAAAACTTTATTCAATTCGATTAATTTATACAAGGCAATTAATATACAATTTAATTACAATTCATATACAATTTTAAAATCATTTAGGTAAGTTTTATACAAGTAACATTTAATACCCATTCCCATAGCCCAACACAATGTCAGACTTAAAGGATTTAATACGTAAGCGTGGCGCGATTAAGGGGAGGTTAACCAATTTCATTAACTATGTAGAAAAATTAGATTCGTTATCGCCATTACAAATCATTGAACTTCAAGCGCGTTTAAGCAAAATGGACGCACTTTATACACAATTTGAGGAAATTCAATCTGAAATTGATATTTTAGTTGATGAAAATGAATTGGCCGTACACTCCGCCGCCCGCACAGAGTTTGAAGATTTGTTTTATGCGAACATTGCCCTTGCGCAGGAGATCTTAAACGCCAATAAACCTGTTAAAAATGATGATAATTCTTCCAGTGCCTCGTACGTTTCAGGTGACGCTGGGGAGCAGGCACACACGAATCATAAGGTGGTACACACAAGCACTCGAGGTATTAAATTACCGACAATCCAGATTCCGAAATTCAGCGGTCAGTACGAGGAGTGGTTGGAGTTTCACGATTTATTCGTCTCTTTGATACATGAACATAAGGCGATCTCGGATATACAGAAGTTTCATTACTTAAGGGCATCCCTGGAGGGGGCCGCTGCGCAGGTAATCAAATCTTTAGAGTTTTCAGCTCGCAATTATAAAATCGCTTGGGATTTATTGTGCGACAGGTTTAACAATAAACGTATACTTATTCAGAATCACATCCAAGCGCTTTTCGCTTTAGAACAAAATAAAAAAGAATCATTTCAATCAATTCGTAAAATAATAGACACTTTTACTAAAAACTTAAGAGCCTTAGAGACTCTCGGAGAACCCACCGCTGCATGGGACACTCTCATTATTTATATTAGAGTGACATTCCATTTCCAACTGCAGCTGCAATACTGTTCATTTTACTATGGAAACGCGTCGCTGTCATTGTCAATTTCCATAGAAAATGAACAGTATTGCAGCTGCAGTTGGAAATGGAATGTCACTTTTATGAGTACAAAACTGGATGCTAGGGCATTGCGGGAATGGGAAGAGCATAAATCCGATTTAAAAGGTATTAAATTAGACGATTTCACTTCGTTCTTAAAAAACAGAGCCGATTTACTTGAAACGTTACACATGAGTAATAATAATACAAATGTCAGCGCCAAAGCTGATCGATACAAATCTGCCGAGTACGTCAAGAGTCTCGCAGCAGTCACTAGTGCACCACAGCCAAAATATGCGTCATACAATTACAGCTGCCCCTTGTGCAAGCAAAATCATCGCATTTATAGGTGTGAACAGTTTCTAGGACAATCTGTCAACGAGAGAGCAGAATCGGTGAGGAGGCTCAAGTTGTGTGAGAACTGCCTCCGCCCCGGTCATCAGGCTCGCGTTTGCAGATTGGGCCCATGCATGAAATGTTCACAAAAACATAATTCAGTGCTTCATCCAGATACAGCGTCAGGATCATCTGAGCCATCAGTTGTGGGTGCGACGTCACATGTATTCGTGCCATCAGGGCGAGGCGTACTCTCAACTGCCGTGATCCACATGTACGACAAGGACAACCACCGCCATGAAGTAAGAGCCTTTATTGATAATGGTAGCATGTCTTGCTTCATGACGGATTCCTTGTTACGTAAATTACAACTTAAATACACAGAATATCAAACATCCGTTACTGGATTAAATAAACAGGTCTTGACACATGTCTCAAGATAGTGCAATGCAACAATCGAATCGCGAACCAGCCCATTTAAAGCCAACATGACATTCTACGTTGTACCGGAGGTTGTAGCTCTAGAATCGAATGTACCTAAACTAAATATACCTAAACATGTAATAATGGCAGACCCAGAATACTTCAACCCGACGAACATAGACATTCTACTGGGTTCAGAAATATTCTGGGAGCTACTTGAACACGACCAAATTAGTTTGGGTACAGGTTATCCAATATTACACAAAACAAAACTCGGTTACGTAGTTGGCGGGCCTACCATAGGGCTTAATCATAAACAAACAAATTCAGTCAAACCAATACAATGTAATCTGATCGTGGACAATACAGTACAGGAACAGCTAGCTAAATTCTGGTCTCTTGAGGAGGTTCCGGATAATTCTAAGCAGGTCTATTCTGTAGAAGAACGTTTATGTGAACAGAATTTCGTGGAAAACTTTACTCGAATGCCAGATGGGCGATTTTCCGTCGCAATTCCTCTCAAGAAACCAGAATCATGCTTAGGTGACTCATTCAATCGAGCTTTCTATCACTTGAGCGTAGGCTAGACAAGCAACCACTGTTAAAACAAATGTATACCGACTTCATGTCTGAATATATTGACCTAGGACACATGTCTGAGACCAGATCAGACACGCAAACCAACAAGAAGCCCTATTTTTTGCCACATCATGGAATTTTGCGCGAACAAAGCTCCACTACAAAGCTTCGTGCTGTATTCAATGGCAGTGCTGCCACGAGTTCAGGGGTCTCATACAATGACCTCCAAATGGTCGGGCCCACTATACAGAGTGATTTATTATCAATACTTTTACGATTCAGGCATTATCCATACGTTTTGACCGGAGACATTGAGAAAATGTACCGGCAAGTTTTAGTTCATGAAAATCAAAGACATTTACAGCAAATTATCTGGCGGGATGATCCTACTAAAGAATTAAATTGAATACAGTCACATATGGTACAGCATCCGCGCCATTTTTAGCCGTCAGGTGTTTGAAACAACTTGCTTTGGAATGTCCAGATTCACAATTAGCCCAAATCATTAGTGACGACTTTTATGTCGACGATTTGGTCACAGGTGCTCAAACAAAAGAGCAATTAATAAAAATAAAAGAAGGCGTGTGCAAAGTTTTATCCGCAGGTTGTTTCAATCTCCGTAAAATCAGATCCAATATAGAACTCTCTCAGTCAGATTCATGTCAGACATTGAACCTCGGCGACCAAGGTTCGTCAAACACCTTGGGCCTGGGTTGGTCACCACCTGATGATAATTTATATTATTCAATAAAGCAAACTGTTGAGCAAAATCCAACCAAACGGTCAATTCTGTCCGCCATAGGACAGATATATGATCCGCTTGGCTTATTAAGCGTATGCGTCATTCAAGCTAAAATCATGCTACAGAAACTTTGGTTATTAAAATGTAATTGGGACGATCCTTTACCCTCAAATATTGTAAATTTATGGCACAAGTTCCAATCTGAATTACGTCATGTACTTGATTTAAAAATTCCGCGCTGTGTCATCAATGATGATCCAAATAGTGTGATTGAAATTCACACTTTTTGTGATTCGTCTCAGGACGCATACGGCTCATGCTTGTACGTTAGATCGGAATGTAACGGACAAGTGGAGATCAACTTGCTATGTGCGAAAAGTAAAGTCGCACCGTTAAAACCAACGACGATTCCGCGTCTAGAATTGTGCGGTGCCCTTGTCGCTGCACGTCTCACTGAGAGAGTACTCAAATCCATCCGCATACCAATAAAGAGATGTATTCTTTGGACTGATTCATCTATCGTTTTAGGTTGGCTCCAAACTCAGCCTAACAAGTTAAAACAATTCGTTAAAAATCGTGTTGCTGAAGTTCAAGAACTTACTGCTAATCACGAATGGCGCCATGTGCCAACAGCTATAAATCCAGCAGACATGTTATCTCGCGGAGTAAACATGTCAGAATTACAAGATTTGTCCATGTGGTGGAATGGCCCAGATTTTCTAAAGGAAGATGAATCTAATTGGCCCACAAGTAACTTCGTAAAAAACAATATTGAAATGCCAGAAATGGTAACTGCTACAGCAATCTCTTTAGACACAAATCACGGTTTAATTGATTACAAAAGATTTTCTAAATTACTTAAATTGAAAAGGGCACTAGCATATGCAATGCGTTTTATTCATAATTGCAGAAACAATAATATAAAGAAATCTGGACCACTCACCACAGATGAACTAAAAGATTCGTTCACTTTACTCTTGAAATGGTCTCAAAAGCAATCATTTCAAGAATATGATCAGTTAGTGAAAAGGCAATCATTGCCTAATAAAAATAAACTTCTTTCGTTATCTCCATTTATCGATGACTTAGAACTAATCAGAGTAGGCGGCAGATTAAACAATTCACAGTTTCCATTCGATAAAAAGCATCCAGTATTGCTTTCATCTAAACACACATTAACACAACTCATATTTAACGAAGAGCACATTCGTTTAATGCATGCTGGACCCCAATTATTATTAGCCTCAATAAAAGAAGAGTTTTGGCCTATTGGTGGTCGCAATTTAGCCAGATCTGTCGCACACAAATGCCTGAGGTGTTTCAAGCTACGGGCTCAAACAGTCAGCCCTATAATGGGTCATTTGCCTGAGCAGCGTCTCAATCCAGGTTATGTTTTTCAAACCACGGGTGTAGATTACGCGGGACCTCTTCTCGCCGCTGACCGTAAGGGACGTGGATGTAAACTAATCAAGGTCTATGTTGTAGTGTTTGTGTGTTTCACCACTAAGTGTCTGCACCTCGAGCTGGTCACAAGTTTAACAAAGGAGGCATACATAGCTGCCTTACACAGGTTTATTGCGCGTCGCGGAAAACCTGCAACTATCTTTTCAGACAATGGCACTCAGTTCGTTGGGGCCAAAAATGAGCTTAATGCTTTCCTAAAACAAAACTCTTCCTCCATTTCCGAGTTTATGGCGAATGAATTTGTTGATTTTAAATTCATTCCAGCCTACGCACCTCATTTTGGGGGGCTATGGGAGGCTGGGGTTAAGTCTTTTAAATATCATCTAACCAGAGTGATAGGCGACTCCCACCTCACATTTGAGGAACTTTACACGATTCTAGTCAAAATTGAAGCTACGCTTAACTCGCGACCTCTATCACCAATATCTTCAGATCCATCAGATCTAAATCCGTTAACGCCAGGTCACTTTTTGGTCGGACGTCCTCTTACCACTCTGCCAGTTCCTCCACTAAAGAACATAAATCCGACCAGATTACAGCGATGGGATCGCATTGAACAAATCCACCAGCACTTTTGGACAAGATGGCAAAAGGAATATGTCTCTGAGTTGCAGCAAAAGACAAAATGGAGGTCATGCAAAGGACACCTCGACATAGGAACGATGGTCATCGTCAAGGAAGACGCTGTGCCGCCTTTAAAATGGAGCCTTGGACGTATCGTGCGTGTCCATCCAGGCATCGACGGAGTAAACAGAGTCGCCGATATCCAAACACATCGAGGCGTCATCAGAAGAGCCTTCAATCGAATCTGTCCTCTTCCTCTGGACGACGATCCTGTTGAAAGCAGGACTTTCAACGCCGGGGGGCATGTTAAGGAACCCTAATCTCACGGAGATCCGAGGGGACTGCACCGCGCGGGGAGGGCAGCCGCATCTAATTTGCATATCACTCTTCGCCGTTCGCTATTGACGAGCGCACATATACTTACGCCCTTTTTTAGAACTCAAAATCAGTGTCAAAATGGTGTAATTAATAAGCTATTAGATATTAAAAACTGCATGTATTCAAGAATTTTGCATTAAAAACAATTTAAAAGTTCATCTGTATACGTTATTCAATCATCCAGTCATCTATCAAGCATCCTGCATTCAAAATCCAAAAAGCAATTGACGCCAAAGTCTACAGTTATGTTGTGTGAAATGTTCGTGGAAATGTTGTAATTGTTGTAAATATTTTAGGTAAATCTAAGTTAACACGTTTACAGTCCTCTGCTGTGCGTGTGCACCATGAAGAATGCAGATAGTTGCTGCGAGATCTACCGTCTCGCACGGGTTGCAGCTGCGGTTGAAAAAAAGTGGGTGGCTTAATTTGTTTACAGAAACCGAGATGAGCTGCATATTTACTGGTTGCTAGACTGTCACTGGAGGTTGGAAATCACGTGAGTTGGTTCCATTATTTTATGATTAGTAACTGTATTCGTTGAAAAGTGTTAAAATTGCGTGATTCTATTTGAAGAACCTAAAAGGTGACTTCAACCCCATAAAAGCTGAAGGAATCTTATCTAGTCATTTTTGCTGTCAGTTTTGCATATTGCATGAATAATAATAGCTAAGTTAATAGCAGTTTGGTTTTATGATATTGACATAAGAGACAAAACGTGAAGTTCACATCCCTTTCAAAATAACAGTAATGATACCATTGAGAATAGTTTATTTGAGAGGTTCATCACATGAGTTGGCGGTCGCAACCGGATCCTGAGTTGTTCAGAGGGCGTTTGAGGGCTGGGTGCTAGAGGGCACAGTCCTATTCGTAACTGCAACTGCGGGGTTTCGGCCAGGCGATGAGGTTAGCTGTGTGTTGGAACCAAGATGTTGTAAAGTCAAGTTGTTGGTACTGTTATTGAGAAGGTGGCGCTGAACTTGTTTATTCACGACAATGATCTTGTGCGTGTTGTTGAAAGACTTGAGTTACCTGTCAGTATTCAAAAGCTATGGGAAAACTTACTTTGGTCAGGTAGGCCGAGCAATGAGCTTAGATACCTCAGATTGTTGTATTCTGTCCGCAGATGTATGCAGTGATGCATACAATGTCAGGATGCCGTGGTGGTGCAGATGAACTGCGCTCTACAGTCCTCTACTTTTGGAAGCAGAAAGAATCTGATCTTCGCTCTAGTCTACCAGTGAAAATCATAAAGGGGGATGAATAATGTACGGAGGGACCCGTACAATGTCAGATTGGCCGTGTCGGAGAATGGATGAAATGTGCCATCTGTCGCCTTCAAGAGGCATTTTATCATGCAAACCTTGACAAATAGAGCAAACTAGGGTGTTACGTACACCTGGGTGGCGTTCGACGCAGTTCCGCTAAGACGTCATAGAGTGCGCTATTAAAACAATTGAAGTCGAGAACAATTGAAGTTATGCTGTCAATCAATCTTCAGATGAAGCACGATGAGAATGAACGGGAGAAGATGACGTCTGTGGCGGCTCCTGGGTCAAATCCACTGGTTTGCTTAAGATAAGAAACGTATCGCGTGCTGTGATTTGTAATGAGTCTTGTGCAGTAAAGATTGTGAGTTGAACAACGTATTTCATTGAAGGCCGTCGTCATCCACGATTGAAGGTTCTGATGTGCTGAAGATAGTATGATACGCCCACAATTCCCGACTTATATTTCGGAGATCTCGAGAAACGGCTCAAACGATCTCGATGAAATTTACTGTATGGGGGTTTTCAGGGGCGAAAAATCTAGCTAGATCTTAAGTCTGGGAAAACGCGCATTTTTGAGTTTTTATGTTTTCCGAGCAAAGCTCGGTCTCCCAGATTTTGTAACAATCAATGAATCTTATATACGATTACATTCTTTTTTTTCTTTCTTAAGTAATAGGGTAATAGATACTGATTTTTAAAGTGTTTTTCAATTAAAAGACACGTCAAGATCGCGTAGTCTTTTTCTAACGCTAAAAAAACTAATTATACCACACCTAGCCGCTGATCCCTTTATAGTAACCCCATTGACATGTGGAGTATGCATAATATTTTTATACTATGCTATTTATCATCTTGTAATAATTATGTTTCACGCTCGCTACTTCATTGTTGTAAGGAGTCGACGAATTTAGTTCGAAGAATAGAAGTTGTAATTCAGCAAGAAGAGGGTACAAAGGGGAGGGGGACAGAGACAGAGTGATGTCTTCTACGCGGACAATGTCGCGGCCAGAAGCTAAAAAAGCTAAAAGAGCTCTACAAAAAACACAACAAGCATTGTGAGGTGGCAAATACCCACTCGCAACATAATATAACCATTAATCTTGAGAGGATGATAATGAAGAATATTATATTAAAATTATAATTAATGGTGACGTTTTCAATTAAATTAAACGGTACCACATTGATAAGGTTGATTTAAAATTGAAGCTTTATGGAAATAGCGTCTTATTGACAACCGACAATAGGTAACCTTTTGGTTGAAAACGGCACAATTATTCTTTTAGCAAAGGTTAATCGAAGTCAAGACATCAGAATCCCGTGAGGCTTTTGCACTCGACAGAGGGGCGTAGAAGATTGTAGGTAAGACTTACAATAAAATGCGAGCGATCTACTAGTAAGTCACTTTTTCCATTGGTGAGTCAAATCGAAACCTAACCTTCCTTAAGTAAGGGTATACTTACCCTTACCTATATTATATTATAGTATTTTAAAACATTATGTTACAATTTGATGGTACATTTCTGGATTAACATCCACAGCTATAGGAGATAATTATATAAAGCAACAATAGCATACTAGCGAAAACAACTGACCGGGCTTTATAATGCTAAGTCCTATTGATGTTTTCGGAGAATGAACATGTAGCTTACATGCAATATTATGACAACATTTTTTGGGAAAGTTATAGGCTGACTCTTGAAAATTTTCATTGCCTATACATTCTACATCATCATCATCATCATCATTTCAGCCTATATACGTCCCACTGCTGAGCACAGGCCTCCTCTCATGCGCGAGAGGGCTTGGGCTATAGTCCCCACGCTCGCTTAATGCGGATTGGACATTCCACATAGATAAGAACAAACAAACATAGAACAGATTAAGCATAAAGCTTAGAATAAATTTAAAAGTGGAAAAATTATTGTGTTGTCTGGAGTATTGATCCAGAGGCCGTGAGTTCAAGTCTCTCCATTTCCAGACAGTAATTTTTCCACTTTTAAATTTATTTTAAGCTTAATAGCATCGTTCGTAGACATTTCTGCTAGTTAAAACATTTAGGAACTTGAATCAATATATCATATAGCATAGCATAGCACAATCGCTCAGTTAATGCAGAAGTTGTTTTCAGTTTTCTCTTTGGTAGACGTAGTTTCTCTAGAGGTAAATACAATGATCAACCATATATAACTTTAATGACGACATCAAAAGGTATTATGTCAGTTTTTACAACCGCTCAAATAGCCAGGCAATGGTACTTGGCAAGCTTTATTGCCGCCATGTTGTCGAACGATTGATGATTAGGAATCGATAACTAGCAGTTTCAGGGAAAACAAAACATCTTTATAGCGGTCCTGATTTATTACAAAAAAAAACTATTATTTTTATGTCTTTACAACAGCTAGTGTACGGTGATTTTATTAGCTCATGTAAAGCGATAACTATAGACTTAGTTACAAGTAGCACGTGGACTACCGGCCGTTGACTTCAAAATGGTGGTTAAACATGTTTCAAGATTAATTCTCCATTCACTGCACATTGCATAAAAGCTGTTAATATTATGTACACTTTAAACAATATTAATGAGCAAAAACCAAAGGAATATATTACAGAGCGTGACTATCAAGATGGCGCACCGGAAATCCTTATAAGAAGTCACAGCGGTACGATACCGATCTGTTTGTCTTAAAACAAAAGTGTCATTTTTTCAACCAAAATACTTTTGACACTGACATCAGTATCGTACTGCAGTGACTTCTTATAAGCATGATTCGAATGGAGCCGTTACTCATTACGTGCTTACATGATCAGAAACGTTCGTTCGTTTCATTAAATGAATTGAATGTATGTATTCATGCATAAGGGAACCAACTAACACATCACCCAAAATTGAGTTAAGTATTAAATATCCAGAAGGCTTTAAAATGCACCTTCTATATCCCCTACAAATAAATCAAAGTGGTCGTATAATTAATTGTGTAATATGTATTAATTAATGTGTAAGGTCCATGCTGTGTAACATGCTAAAATAACATTATATTTATTTAAATATCCACGTCGCGTGGTTTCTCATTTACAGCATTGTTTCATATTTCGTAAGGGTCCATGCATGTTGGTTTCTGTTTGCATAATAAAAATTGAAAAAATTAACACCTTCACATCGATTTTACACATGGTTCCTGGGTGAAAAAATAGAGAATGCTTTGAAACGGCAACAAAGTATTTTTACGCCAGATGAATATACGGATATTATGAAAAACAATGCCATAAAAGCTTGTCGTATTGATCAGGAATTATATCACAAAAAGTATTTTTTGTTCTCATTAATCTCTGAGAAAAATAAAACCAATCGAAAATAGTATACAGATGGAACAAAAGTGTCCTGGCTGACCACAAAAGAAATAGAGCTTAGAAAACATGAAATGTTTAAAATTTTCATGAGATTCGAAGAGCTTATTTAAGGAAGTGTATATTAAAAAAATACTTGTGGAATTTACGACGCCGTTACCTTGGCCAACAATAAAGCTTGTTGCCGATGCGTAGTTAAAATACATTAAGGGCCTTCATCACCCTTAGAGCATTTAGTAACTGGAGATGTTATCGCTGGCATTTTCTTTACAAAACAGTCTGCCGATTTTTGCGGGAAATGTATTGCTATTTCTACATAAATTGTATGTAACGTACAAATAGCCATGTCAGTTCATACAAACGTTTGCACAATCGTGCAAACGTCTTAATGGCGACTCCAGTTATTAAATGCTCTAAGTCGTCACCTGATTTCACACATTCATCACAATTTTTACGTTCATTTAATTATTTCCCGACGAGGGTTTTTGAATAAACCTGATTTCGAAGTGGAAGATGAAACCATCAGCGAGAACTGTTTGATGTTTGGAGCGGATTCGATTTATGAATAACATTTTAGAATATTGTAGAAATTTTGTATTGTAAGCATTTTTAAATAAAAGTACTTTCAAACTAATGGTTATTATGTTTGGATACCTGTTTATATTCTCTATTAAATCAACAAGATAACATTTGTCACTTAAGTATCTAAATATTTTTTTCTAGGAGCCTTATTGGCTTTTTAAGTGTATTAAACCACGTTTCGTTGACTCATAAGTAAGAAAAAAATATAAACAATAACATGTAGTATCGCTTAGTAATCCAACTTGAAAAAAAAACCGCTACAAAGATGTTTTTTGTTTATTAACATTATCCATTTTTTATGAAAACTATCATACTGTCGGTTGGTTCCCTTATGCATAAATATATGCAAATTTTGCACAATGTATTTCAGTTAATGCCCATTATTTCAATTCATTTTATTGAATGCAGTACATATGCAATGCAATTATTATTGAATAGTCAAATAAGTAAATAAATGCCATGATAGAATGGCACGCCGAAATAAAATCAAAATAACATCGGCATTGTCGATAGAACTCTATAAAATATTACAAACGTGGATTCGTCGTGAACGGTCAATTTTTATCTACAGCGTTATGCTTGAATAAATCGACAGTGATTTTTCAGTGTGAAATATTAGCGGTTTCAGCTGCCATATCTCTGGGACCAGGCACACCGGCGATGAGATAAAGCTTGTTAATAAACCCAATATTTTCTCAAAAAAGCGAAAAACGAAACAGTAGGAGGTAAAATATCGCTGGCTTTTTCCGTTGTGCTCGTATCCAGTTTTTGTCCTATAGGTAACATATGGTGAAGTGACCGAATAATTTGCTCATTTGTCAACGTCTTCGTATTACCCGGGAGAAAAATGATTCAGTGAATCTGTCAGGGCTTCACGTCGCCAAATTAATTGAAATAAATTACTTAGCGCCGTCAAATGTTCCGGCTGAGGAGCGCCCGTTAGGGATTCTGTTAATTATTTTTAGTTAAAAATATATCTCGCTGTAATTCATTCCCTTAGAAAATAACTTTAATATAAATTAAATAGCATGCGATTTTTTTAATTTTAACCCCGATCACTAATTAAGAATATATTTCTGAGTTTTTAGACTAAAACTAGTTTCTGAACAAGTATTTTTTTTAATTGAAGTTTTATATTATGAATATTGAATAATATCTAGTTAGGACTTGATTGTCATACACGAATTAAATTACAAAAATCAAATAAAAATGTTGATTATATCTCCGATGTCTATGCGGTGTCTACCCTAGTTTAGTTTACCGGTTATACCTACGTTCCGTTTAGCTCTTTCGCGTTAAATTACAATATCCGTTTCAGGTAAACATTAATTAGTGTCTGTATCAGCTATTACTCAACCAATTCCGGTCAGAAACCTTTCAACCTCCATAGAATATTCAAAGGTTGGGATGTGAAAATATGGCTCAATTGGCGCTGCGATCCGCGCGGGATTTCAACTTTAATATTCAGGCGATGAAAAATATCCCCGTCATAAAAACCTGGACCGTATGAGTTTTCAGAGCCCACGTATTTGAATATTGATGTTTATGGAAAGTACACCGCGCCAGTGGAAATATATAAAGGTCTTGCTATATTGACGTGCACCGTAAATTTGATATAATGGAACTAAAAGCACGATTGAAGTCAAACGATGCGCACCGATCCTTTAAACCCTTGTTTGTTTGGCATTCAGAATTCAAGTATTTTTTTTAACATTGCTCATCCTTTTGATAATTTTTCAATATGAAACATTTGAAAGAATCTCGATTTTTTATGAATATTTTGATTGGTTCTTTAAAACCTGGGTCAAAAATAATTATAACCAAAGAAACCAAGAGAAAAACAATTAAGTAGAGTGATTTTACGATATTAAGAAATTGTTCGCTAACTTTTAACATTTAAAAGTAATTTAGGTAGGGTTGGATTAATTGTAGAGATTTTTTAAAGGTTTTGTTTTGTTAGGTGCAAACTGTATTTCTTTTCACCGTGTATTGACTTTTACAAATAAATAAATTATCTACGAGTAGGTAGGTAATTGACTTTAACGAGCAGTTTAGCTACTTTTTAATGTCGACTATAGATGATTGACGCTTAGTTATTATGATTTAACTAACCTAACTCTATTTACAAGCTCTAACTTCACAAACTTAGTCAAAATATATGACTTGGCCGTTTCATTATTACAAGAACTATTATAGGTAACAGAAAAGTAATTAACAATGAAGAAATTCACCTTACGCCCATGCATCCATGTGACGGTAGACCAACGATTGTCACGCTATCCGGTTTAACGTTAGTTTTTAATTAATTATAATTACGTGTTATTATAATATTATTATGTCATTTACTAATATTTTATGAGATTGAATGCTATGTACTTAGTAAAGAAGAATTATTTATATTCTTATAGTTCTACCAGAACCGTAACTTTCTAACGCTTATAACCGTCCACAGTAAAACAAGGGCCGACAAAAATGGCCAAGTGTGCGAGAAAAAGAGCATTAAGCAGTAATTTATCACAGTTTCCACGTCATTAAACACGGAAACTGGGAAAACCGCGTGCGTGATAAGCTCCATGAGAATCGAATTGTTGGAAAATGCAAAATTCATCGCGTTATCATAAAAACAGCTTCAATAAATGAAGAAAACAAAAATTATTACGAAAGGGGTTAATTATTACGAAAGGGGTTAATTATTAAGGGGTTAATTTATAACACTTGCCTATCTTAGCGGCAAGCATAATAATTATTTTCTATTGACTCGACATGTCAACCGTGACAAAAATTAAGACGAAACAGGAGCAGAGTTTTAAATATTTTAGGTAAATATACTCGTCTCGCTAACGGAAGCGGCTCCTAAAACTGCGATAAGGACAAGGCGAAAAATCCTGCGTAAAAATCTCAAAAATCGAGGTTTCGTACTCGACTGTTTTATACTTTTTGACTGAAGGGCTCTATCGCCTTAAAAAACAAAAATATCAAAAAAAACAAAACGGTCCGACACAGATATTGACAATATTCATTTGTGTTGAAAAAATCATTGCTCTAGCATCAAAACCAACAGAGGAAACAGTCGAGTACGTTTGTATGGAGAATTGACCATTCCAGTCGTGCTGGTATGGGTAGTTAGGTACCTACTTGTTCAGATTTGAACTGAAAAAGTAGGGTTAATATTAACTTCTGCAAGCTTACTCATAGGTACACACCGAAATAGCTTTCAAAAAAGATCCCGTAAGACCTTCCTAAAGTCTTCGTAGCCCTAAAAGAGAGAGCGCTTTAATAAAAAAGTATTACACAAAGGAGCTTTGTAGTAGCATCGAAAGTAAACATTACTTGCCCCCATTAGGGAAATTGTAAATGTTAAGACGCATTGTTCGATAAATTTTCCAATATTGTAAAAATACAATACACTTTTCGCTAACAGGAAAATTCGTGGGACGAGAATTCCCCATGAGCGTTTTTATCAAAAAACTTTAATAAAGAAGCTAACTTATACTACTTAATAAAAAGTTACCTAAACGGTTGAACGGCGCGGTAACACAGGCTTTCAAATTATTGGAGATAATTATAACGTTAAAAGCTAAGTAACAAAATACTTAAAAATCAGATAAACTGAATGCAGAATCAAAAAACACTTAAGAAAGTTGTTACAGAAAAGAGTAGTGATGACTTTGAATCATATGCATACAAATAAAGACCGGCAAGGAAAACCTTATCGTATCAAAATTTTATTTACATCAATACGCATAAAAGCAGCACAAGTAGCAGGAAAGATCATAGGATATCAGTATCACACAGGGACAAAAATGTCAGCAATATAATTCCCAGTTTCTATCCTACTTTAAATCAGACCTCTCATAAGTCACGTCATAATCTTAATGAAAGCCGGCCAAACAGGCACATTAAAAAAGCTATTTTTCCACAGTAACCTCATAAATAACACGACATTCATCCTCCTGACACTTGAATAACATGCCCGCGAGAGCCCATTAGCCTTTAAACGAAACAATGGCTATAGGTGAACTTGGTCTCCATGTCCATTAAGAAAGGTCGCCTGAAAAGGATACTTAGTACCCGCGTCACCTTGTTTATGTATTTAAATTTATATTAGTACTTTTTTTAGTTTAATTTTTAATCCGTTTACAATGATAATATAATCATAGGTGTGTGAAGGAGACGAGGACGAATTTACTAAAGTAGGTAAAGTACATATTAACATTTTCTAGCAGTTTTTAAATATTTAACTACTTCCATTTGAATATCCAAATATTACTTAGGTTTTGGAAAGACGATCTGCGAATTTTATGTTAGCGGTAGCCGCTTGTCGCTCTAGAGCGACGTCAACACAAATGTACCGAGATAAAGCGATGTCGTTAGGGTGCTGATGGTAACATTCCATTTCTAACCGCAGCTGCACTATCTGTACTGAACGCGTCGCTGTCTTTGTCAATTTCCATAGTACATACAAAATTTACAGTAATGCAGCTGCAGTTAGAAATGGAATGTTACCCTAAAGGTGACATTCGGATGGCAGCTGCATTACTGTTGCGATATTAGTGCTGCGCCTTTGAAGCGGGCGCTGTCACAGTCAATTTTCTTGATAAAGTTATTGACTGGTGAACAGATGCTCTGAATATCACTCATTTGTAAGCATTAACCTTTGTTCATTTTAGTGCATGAGTAATGTATCACAAATAACTATCCCGACTCTCCTAATACTGACTTGCAGCGATATTGATTGTGATAAAACATTTTTAGCTACGGAACGGTATTTTAGTATCGTAACAAAAAGGTAAATAAAAAGAAACCCTTGTGTAGCGATTTTTCCCATCCATCTATATATCACATCGCTAAATATCTGAATAACTATCAAAGCTATCCGGTTACGGTGTCTTTAACTTTATAGTTTAAATTATTCAATATTGTAACAATTATATTAAAATTTTACCGTTAAGGTAAAAAAAGTATAAAACCATAATATTCAAAATAAAGCGGAGTTCACTTTGTGAACACTTGTCTTTACCCTACGTATTGCCGATGACATTCAACATAAGTCACCATTTACAGAAGCTCTTGCGAACATATTGTTATTTATTAGCTTCATCCCGTTATATCCTGCGGATAAAGCCCACAAAACTAGGGATGTAGTTAAAGTCTCCGTGATGAAGTGATCGCGTCGTGCGGCCGGTTCATGTAATATTCATAGGCTAAGGATGCGGCAATTTGCCCAATATATGTATATGTCCAATAAACACGGTACATAGCAGCCCGGGCAGACTGCGTGAGAAACGGGATGTAATTCGGAGGGATTGTGGCCAGGTTGCCCTAACGCTGGACTAAACAATATGCATACAACTGACTATAATTTAGTTACTGTACAACTAGTTACTACGATTTGAATATAATATTTAATAAAATTCAATGAAACAGTTGAAACCAAGATTACCCCACTTCCATGATCTCGTAGCTATCTATATTGGGGTACTCGCCGCGCTAGCGTTAGTTTCGTAGCTATAAAATTGACTATTTTACGCACATTACAAAATTTATTACATGTATATAAAATTAAAACTAAACACTAGTTACGCGAAAAATCAGCGTGGCATCCTTGAATCGTCTGTTCTTGTGTCGGTTTCGGCAGTTTTTCGTGGAAATCCTAAAATAAGACACCAGACACAGAAGTCGGTCAAGTCTAGTAGTCGAAATTGGTGATCGTATCTATTTAATTTTGTCGGGTCATGTCTAATAACTAGGTACACTTCAATTAACAAAATTGTATACATCGACGATGAGACCATTGGCATGTCTCAAAATCGATAGGAAATATAATATAGTGAGTTATCATTAGAATCTTATGCCATTAAAATCCAGGTGCTCGTTAGTAATACGTAGGTAGTTACGAGTATTATTGAGAACTTCAATACTGATGTTATCGTAAGCGTAACACATACATAAGACAGAAATGAAATCTAACAAGTTACCCAAAATAGTAAGATCTGCTTCGCATTCCCAGGGGATTCGTCTAACTTGGCTAATAAAGATTTATCGTCGTGATAAAAATTTTCATAGCGGTGAGCTAGCCGTAAATAATTTCGGGCATACCTGCGAATGCTGATTTGACATGGGTCAGGCCCCGAACTCCAGTCCTATATTTCATTTCTTCAAGAAGGATCACAACCGCGGCGTAAATTGAGATTTACCCACTTCCATCGCACCTTGCCTTCGTAATTATTAGCTCTTCCGGGCGCCGGCCGCCTGGATGTACTTTTAATTGGACAAAGTAAAGTAATTAACGCTCGTCTGAAAATTTGTAATTCATTGTAATATTAAAGAAAGAAAAATTCTTGCGTTTTTATCACATTAATTCTCATAGTCTGCTTTAGTCTTTATAAAAAAACTTTATAAATTCAATTTTCCCAGGCCACTATTATACGAACAAAACCACAATTCGCTTTCAGTTGCTCCGCAACCTGTCCCACACTCATTACTTACTAGTGCGGCACACCCCAGAATATCTAAGCTATTAACTACCGGAACGGGGTATCCAATAAATTTGGAGTTTTCATATATAAATCAGGGGTCAGGCGTGTCCCAGAAGGTCCGGAGATAAACCCTATGGTATAAAGAGAGCGAGGAGACATTATCCGTATAGCAGCTGGGGCAGTCGTGGCTCTGTCACATTATTATCCAGAGCGCATGGTGAGCAAATTCCCATCTTATACCAAGTAGTAAATACCTACCTTCCAATATGCAACACACACACATACACATACATACATTTTACAAGCAGTAAAATTAATCGAAATTGAAATACGTACTGTTTTTTATGCAAGTCATCTGATATAATTCAGGTTCGGTTTTGTTATTGATATTTGAAGTTAATCAATCAATTAAGCGCTGCCTGCAGATTTTACGTGAGATGACAAACAATTTGATTAACGACGTAAATTTAAGGGTTTGATCATTTTCCTAATAATTGTCTCAACGTCATGAAAAGGTTAAAGTTATTTAAAATACACTTAATTTACACTACGAAATGAAGGTTCCTTAAATTCTTCAAACTTACTACTTTATCTAAGTGTTGCGTATATTATCAGCACCTATTGTATTATAATGAATTTGTTTGAAATTTTTCATTGTTATTTTGTGCATTCGCCATTAGAATTTAGATAAATCGGAGCGCCCAAGGTTATCGAAAATATCTGAACATGCAATTTATAGTCTTGATGAAAGAAGCTTTGTTCTACCTTTACCTAATATCGACACTATATCTAATTAAATGATGATATAGTAATGAATAGCTGGACGGTGTTTAGCAAAAATGAGTCATCCCAAATCCATTTTGCAATGAAATGTCAACTTTATGCGTCAATTTTTTGAGTTGACACATTATTGCGTATCAGCATCCAGCTAACTTAAGACGAAAGTGGAGGATCGCACTGCGTTTTCATACAACGTCGTCCCCATTATCCTTTCTGGATACTTACATAAACTTTGTTGTATTACAAACCAATAAAATATGTATATGATAATTGATAACCATTAGATAAAAAGATCCCGCGCTTGTATCTAGGTAAAGTATAAACATAAAAAACACCAATTTAGCTGAAGCTCTTAAATTTCGATTTTTTCTACGTAACGGTGACACAATATTTCATTTTCGCCCTTCACGGTCTGTAATTTTATTACAGGGATCAATTTTACGACATTGGATACTTTTACGGCTGTTGAGTCTTAAACGTAAAAGGGTTACTGTTACGATACCCATTACTTCCCCTTCGTACTTTCGACACATACCTATGGCGCATTGTTGAGGTTTACAATTGATATCCGATGTAACTTGATACACGCGTATTCGGGAAACGAGATAATACTCGTAAAACAACACATTGCTTATTAACTCACATTTATAGACGGGTCTATCGCAAATTTATTTTATTACCTTTATTTACCGACGTTTCGATTCGACACAGGTTTCACTGGTCGTGGTCGTGGCTAACTGATGTCCCAGTAAAATGTCAAAACAGAGATTTGTGCAACTACCCGACGAAAACTGTATAAAGAAGTGTGTGTGTGTGTGTGTGTGTGTGTGTGTGTGTGTGTGTGAGTGTGTGTGTGTGTGTGTGTGTGTATGTGTGTGTGTGTGTGTGTGTGTGTGTGTGTGTGTGTGTGTTTGTGTTTGCTGGTACATCAGTTAGCCGCGACTACGACCAGCAGTGAAACCTGTGTCGAAACGTCGGTAAAGATGATAAAATAAATTCGCGATAGATCCGTCTATAATTGTAAGTTAATATGTGTTTCTAAACGCGAAAGTATATATTATAACACATTGCTTACCTAAGGTCACATATTAAAAACCAGGAGTGATTACTAGTATATGAGCAAGGCTACGTAATGATCAGATACGGACAAATTACCTAAAATTGTTATCTCCGGCAACTGTCGACATGCACTAGAGACTAACTTTAACATTTTAAATCAACAACGTTGTCTAGCAAAAAGTTTGCGGCAGGTTTGTGATACAAGTCACGTACTAGGCGAACAGCAGCCGCGTGGCAGGGGCTGAATTACCCACGGCCCTCGCTACACGTGACCCTCGCGTCATGCCACCCTAGTGCCTGGATCGGAAAAACATTCTTTAAAGGCTACACAAGTGCACAGATAAGTGACACTATAAAAGGACGTATTGTATCTTAAAAATACATTTTACTCATAGTATCATTTCAACGTGGGAAGTGGAACCTATATGGCTTAATCTACAGCCGGCCCAATTCGAAAGATGTCACAGCGGTACTATATTGATTATCACCATCATTCAGATGATGACACTTAGATTGCGACCGCATCAACAGTATTGCTACTGCACTGCAGTAGCGGGTGATGTCACAATGTGGATTTCCACATTGTGACTTCACCTCACATTGTGATGTTATCATTAGATAGTTAACGAAATTTATCAAGAACATTGAATAGTGAAATCATCCATTTCCCGCTGATGCAACTGCAAAAGTAGCGCCGCTACAGTCGTCATTCGGCGCGATTCGGGAAGTGAATTAGAGATTAACTAGATACGATATAGTAAAGATATGTGACGTCCCGTGCGTAAAGGTACCTTATCGCGGTTGGAGCTTACGCTATTATTAACGCTGCTCCAATATTATTGTTGCGCTATGCGACGTAAGCGCCAGCCGCCATAAGGTACCTTTTTCCTTGGAACGTCACATATCTTCATTTATCATATCTATAGTTCGTTTTTTTTAGCATTAGAAAGAACTTCGCAGAAGTAAGCTTGTGGTTCCAAATCCGGTACTTTTAGCGGTAATAATTTGAAGTAAATTATATGTATTGGCCGTGCTACATTAGATAATTCAATAATTATTAACAATTAAAGAGCCTGATAAAAACTGTACGCTTACTTCTGTGGAGTTCTTTCTAATGCTAAAAAAAAACGAACTATAGTGAATCTCTAATTTATTTCCCGAATCGGGCCGATTGTCATCCAAAAATATTGGCCGGCTAAGCGCATCGAATCCCTCGCCCTCAATAAATTTCTACACTTTCTTCGAAATAGTTAGGTATTATTATACGTATGGCTATAATTTAAACCCTCCTACTATTATTTAATTAAAAATCTTGAGCGTGGTAAAATATTTTGGCAAATTTCCTGCGGTGTTATAAGTTATAAAAGCAGGTCGTGTGTGGAGACTCATTGCCTAGAGCCCCCAGAGGGAATGCGAATCACGTCCCACCCTAGACGGATGCCAGAGCCTCCAGCGATCTTAGAATCTAACTCAGAATGCACTTTGCGAGGATCAATGAATCGTGAGAGAAATAGAAAGAGACGGATTATTGTACAGTCACCTGCAATAATATGTTACTCTTCGAAGGCCACAAAAATATGTGACGCGCTCTTAATGGCTCTACAAATAAGATCGTGTCAGATATTTTTGCGCCCTTCGTTGTGTAACATATTATTGCAGGTGACTGTACTCGTAATAAATAATGCGCAACCCTAGCCAAGCAGAAAAAATCAACGCAATTATTAAACTCTTTTGTCTATTTTTAAAGGCGTAAATTAGTTGACTACCTTATTTTAAATTTACATTAAAAAAATGTGAATTGAAAAAAAGACAGTGACCTATTTTGCTTATGACCTCTAGGTGGAGTAGGCCACTTCTTTGGAAGCTATCCTTCTACTTACTAGTAAGGCACGTTCTGAGGATGTCACATTCGATATAGGTCACTTTCTGACAACGTCACTTTCTGTGGACGTCGCTTTTTGAGTTCTTAACTTTCTGAGTTCGTCACTTTCTCAGTTCGCCATTTTCAGGGTTTGTCGCTTTCTGAGTTCGTCACTTATTTTAGCATAGTTAAGATTTAACCGTATAACTGCACAAACAATTCATACAAGTGACCAATGTTTTTTTTACAATTTCGACCTCAGACTCGCAATAAGAGACCTCTTAGATCTTTAGATATCAATCAAGATGGCGGCCGTTTTATTTTACAATTTAGACCTAGGATTCGTAATGAGGAGCCTCTTAAATCCTTAGATACATAAATTCAATATTATGGCCGCCATTTTTTACATTTTGATCTCAGATTTGTCACAAGGGGTCTCTCGGATCCGTACTATATAAGGGTTTCTAAGACAGTTTCTCCTTATCATCTGTAGATTCGGATTTTCCTTTAATGTCCACTTAAAATAAGTGTTCCGTGAACAAAGTTTTGTACGGAACACTAAAGACACCCCGTATGCTAGACATAAAAGCCACGGTATGTAGTAGCTACAGCTAATTTGAATGCTGGTATCTGGTAAAATAAGACGACCTGTGAAGAAAACAAAATATACTTCAGTTACTCCAATTTTCCAGATGGCTAGGTGCCTATTAAGAAAAATATACTTTAACGGCTCAATAAAACGCGCAATTAACTCCGAGCCAGTGTTATTGGTGACGCAATTTGTATTTTTTAGGGTTCTCGACGGTTCTCACTTTTATTTATATGAATTTTAATTTTCTTTGCTATTGAAGTATATGGAGTTAAAATACCATTCTTATGTCAAGTTTTGACATGGAACTAGGTTAAGATTTAAACGGTCACCAGGACTTGAAAAATACTAATTACATGCATTTGACAAGTTATTTGTGATTTATTTCTCTACGAATGGGCGAAAGAGGGAGCGGGGGTCTCTCTCTCATACGCACAAACTCTCGTTTTGTTTCCTTCTTAAAAATTGTGAATATACTCGTAGCGCGCGTACTTACATCCAGAGTTAACTTTCATTGCTCATTCGGGGGTAAGTGTACTTGATTAGTAATTACAAATTAATGTGACATCAACACACATTTCAGAGTAACATGAGAAGGCTTTACAATCGAAATGCAGCTGCGGACGATTTAAATCAGAGGTCATTTAATTTTACTGACCTCGATAATTACCGCTGCGAGCCAACGGGCCATTGAATAAATGCAAAAAGCGGCCAAGCGTGAGCTGCTGCGGGCAGTAAAGACCGTATTCAGAAACGAAAATTTTAAACTAGTATGAAATCAATGCGGTGCGCTCACACACAAAGTAGGTACCTGTTCCTTAATACAGACAAGTATACTAGGGCAATACGCTTCCGATATCATTTCGATACGTCAAATGCACAATCAAGAATAAATAGCTCAAGCGCTGCTGACGACGCTCATGCATATTCGATGGACTAACAACCCAGTGAAATATGAAAACGATCCGCCCACAAGTGAAAGCCTGTTTTTTTAATAATAAATCAATCAAAACAAAACGTACGTTTAAATTATGGAAAAAAAATAAGCATGGAGAGCTACTACAGTTATTACTTTAACGTACCTATGTACCTAATAAGCAAAACATAAATTAAAATTTCGGAATGATAGCGACAGAGTTATTTATAAAATACATATAGTTATGTATACGGATAACAAAGGCACCAAGATTTTTTTTCTGTTCTGAGGTAAAATGACGAAGTACTGAGGTAAAAATATTAAAAACATACAACAGAATTGAGAACCTCTTCCTTATAGAATATTGGAGTAGGTTAAAAAAAACCGGCCAAGTACACACGTTCTTGGGTTGGGTCATACATGATGGAAGGTTTCGTGCTTTCATTATTAATCCTTATCTTAAATCTCTTCTTCCTAGCGTTTGTCCCGGCTTATTGGCACGGCTCATGGGAGCCTGGGGCCACTTGACAACTAATCCCGAAAAACTTTTTCCAACTTTAATTAATCAATATTACCATACTCATTTTTTATTTCATACTTAGAATTCGTTCAAAACATAAAGTCTGCAACGATTTGACGCAGTCCAAGTGTTATTTATACATTACAATTTCTTATAAGTTTGACGTTTATAATAACACTTACACTGTGTGTGCTATAAAATCGTTTCAGACTTAATTAAAATAAGCATTATTTTAAAATAAGCACTCCATAAAAATATAATTGATTCACAGTCCAATTTCATAGTGCACAGTTTTTAACTGATATGAGTATATAGAACTTTCATGGACTTAGTTTTATTTTAAGAATGCAACGGTGTACCCAGCATATGTATCTACTGATACGGCGCAGATGGAAGCACTCGAACTTTTCCAATAAGAAAACAGCAAAAACCCTTAGTACATCTGTACCATATGCGTACAATCAATTTTACCATTCTATACTCATTTGCAGGGTAAAATAACTTCTTGTCTAGTATTTCAGGCTTGTAATGCGTTTTATGTATACTTACAACTATTTAGTTACAAAAGCGACCATGCTGTGTTATGCTAAAATTCATAGTGAAACTAATTCCGAATGAGAAATAAGAGGGATAATGTAGTTAGTTGGTATTACTTGGAAAGACCGGCAGCGGCATGTTCCGCACATATGGGCAACCTAGATATTAGGTATTGGCTAACGAGCTAGCACAGCGTAATGTCAAACTTCGCTCTTAAATTGTATGACAGTGTGCCAAAGCCCTGTTATTTCCTACATAACACAGCAAATATGCCTACTTAAATAATAACGGGTCACATCTACTACTGATGTGTCGCGAAGTTTACAAAATTTCGCATATTTTTATTAGAAACTACCTATCTATATTTCTTGTAAATTATTTCTATAATTGTAGTTAAACAAAGGTGTCAGTGATATATGGGGCATTATCTATGAAAAGGGACCTTATTGTCGATGGCGCTTACGTCGCACAGCGTCGCGCGGCATTGTATTTATATCGGAGCATCCTTAATAATGGCGTAAGCGCCATCGACAATAAGGTCCCTTTTCATAGATAACGTCACATATATGCATATTTAGGTCAGGTATCAATATAAAATTTTAGAAGTAAAATGAATACTCGTTTCTTTTTAAAAATCTGAAATAAAGTTAAATTTTTCTATAAAACGAGTCTGCAACATAGCGTTAATTAATAAATTGCTTGTTTACGACTTGACTGAAGTTTTCTACTCGTCAGTCACTAGTTCTTGAAAGATCTCTAGTTTCCGGCGTTTATTAGTCGTACCTACGTACCGGGTAACTAAACTACATAATTAGTAGATAAAGGCTTAAATCTCAGTCTTCATCTCAGTTTTCCGAACAAGAAATGTCTACCGAGTTCTAAGGGGGACAAATGCAAGTATTTCGCTCATAACCATACCTGTGCTAACTCGGGGCACGAAGATTTTGGTAAGTATTAAAGATTATTACCTTAAGAGGCTCGATATTAGACATGATATTGAACCTGTTTATAGTAATACAGGATTGCCAATAAGAAAATGCATAAATATACGTCAATAAACTTTAATAATAAACATCAATTAGTATTCGTGCCCCGAGTTAGCACAGGTATGCTCGTAACTATTATGCACCACTATGCACCTATTAACAAGATACAATTACACTAGTTTAAAATAAAATACTAAAATGTAAAACAAAGTAACAATAACTTTTCGGTAAATTCAAAACACACTAACTTACGAGCGAATAAAGGGCTTCATTATAGGATAGAGCAATAATGTCCTTAGTAAATGTACTAAATGTTTGTTATAGGTATATAATTATATATACCTAGACATTTATAATATTACTCTCAACCAAAAAAGGAAAGCATTTGTTAAAATGGTTATAATATAGGTAATGATAATAAGTAGTTACCTGCATTTGATCAAATTAGCACTAACAGCGTACCATAACATTTGCAACCGCATCGACATCGTACCTACCTATATTGAAATTTGTATTGACGGGCGCAGAGTGCTTTTAGCAGTACGGATGTCATATTGCAGATGGCAACATTGTCGCATAATAGGGTTACGATGTGATATTTCTACGTTGCGATAATGCTGTATTTATAGACCTCAAGCGGCATTATGATCTTTAAGAAAGCTTATAAATATCTTACGCAGTAGAGGAAAAAAAGGCGAATAAAGTTAGATAGAAAAACCCTGGAAACTAGAACTGCAGTCGATCATGCTACCACTGACAATTTTACTGTTAATGCACGATAACTCGTCACTCGGCTTGAAGGTCTTGAAGACGGGCCGTCTACGCTTTGGCTTTGGATCCCACACATCCCAAATGTTCGGTGTGTGTCCCATGCAGGAGGAAAACAAAGGCAAAAACCGGGCAAGTGCGAGTCGGACTCGCGCACGTAGGGTTCCGTTTCCGTACCATAATGCAAAAAAAAAACAAAAAAAAAGCAAAAAAAAAAAACGGTCACCCATCACGAGCCCCACTTAAATCTTTATTTTATTTTGTTTTTAGTATTTGTTGTTATAGCGGCAACAGAAATACATCATCTGTGAAAATTTCAACCGTCTAGCTATCACGGTTCGTGAGATACAGCCTGGTGACAGACAGACGGACGGACGGACGGACGGACGGACAGCGAAGTCTTAGTAATAGGGTCCCGTTTTACCCTTTGGGTACGGAACCCTAAAAACGAAAATAGTCAATGAACATGCAAAGTGAATTGAATAAACAAGTGAAAAATATCGTAAATTATTTTGAAATTCACAAAAAAACACTACCTACAGTCCTCTTTACAACGTCATGGAGTCATAAAATAATTCCAGTGCATTGCGAGTGCTTGGACGCGAGCCAGGCGCGGCGGGACGCGGGCTTATCCTGCGCTTCGGGCACAAACTTTTAAATAGCATCCTTTCTAAGCCTTGAACTATGATAAAATACGCACGACTGAAGCGATTTTCATGTTTCGGATATGCCATTTTATGCTGCCTAGTACGGGCTTCATAGCAAAAAGAAAGAGAAAAAGTGCCGAGCCTCTATCTTATTTTTCTGAAAAGTGTACTTAAATGCACGTATTTTTTACAATTTGTTTAAGGCCCATTAGGTTCATGTTCTTCTCTCACTCTCACTTAGCATGCGAGCGAGATAGATGTACGTAATCGGGAATGCGGATATCATGCATACTTTTGAATATTAACTTTTTTTGTGTTTAATAAGCATATATAACTACTAGTGATGTACCGACTATTGATTTGGCCGACTAGCCGACTAGCCGACTAATCGGCGCTCTAATGGCCGATTAGTCGGCCGACTAGTCGGCTAGTCGGCCAGATCATTAGTTTCGTATAAGTTCAGGTGAAAAACAATAGTTTTGCTCTTTTGGTTGCGCTATTCATATATTATCTTGGCTAAAAGGTGTTCTTTACAGGTTCAAAGACCTATCACAAGAATCCTCGTTCAATTTCTGTCTTTCTTTTATTTTGCGATCCTGAGCAGACCGTCAGTAGGTACAACTTGTAGGAGGTATTTCCAAGGCTCTATTTCTCGTACGTAGTCGCCAGTTAAGAACCTATCTCCTTTGGTCAGCGTATTTACGAGCAACGTGACCTGTTTATAAGTCTCAAAATTTTGCAATAACATTAATAGTTCCCCATGGCTCCACCATTAAAAAAAAAAACAAATACTGAATTATAATTTAATCCTTTAAGTATAGAACTTGGCCATGAAATTACACGAGAATCAGTTGAGATCGACCTGTAGAGGAAAACGCCAGCCCACCACCATACGATAACGATCAAACGGTCAATCATATGAACAAAAGTTTTCACACCCTGAATAGGTATTTTGGTAAAATAGACATAAAACATATGGTAAATATAGGCTGTTGGTTTCTTTTTTACTGTTTTTCTTTCACTAATAAAGTGCCGACTAATCGGCCATTTTTGCCGACTAGTCGCCGACTAATCGCCGACTACAAATGTGGCCGGATAGTCGGCTTTCCCGACTAGTCGGCGACTAGTCGGTACATCCCTAATAACTACCTATAGCATAAGATTGCTTATTTTTAGAAAACAAAGTTTGAAAAGATATATAGCATAAGATTGCTTTATTTCTATCGAACGAAAGTCAAAAACTCAGGATTCAAATCAGTGAAGTCCCTGAAGAAAGGCCTCAAGATTGGTAATAAAATTTTTAGCAATCGTATTGTATGGTATTGTGATCTAAGAAATCGCTACGACTTTTCAAAAACTCCGTTCTCCGAGCCTACTGCACCTGGGATTAAATTACTAATGACGAGTACATTTAAATAAAAACGTGAGAAGCCGTTATTTTTAACCGACTTCCAAAACCCAAAGGAGGAGGTTATCAATTCGATTGTATGTTTTTTTTTATGTTTGTTACTCCATATCTCCGTCATTACTGGACCGATTTTGAAAATTCTTTTTTTGATTGTATGTATATGCATACAGATTGGTCCCGTTTTTATCAAAACCCAGTTCTGATGATGGAATCCATGAGGAATCGAGGGAACTCCTCAAATCTTAAAGGCATACATATAGCGATTTTTGGGTTTTTATCAACAAATTAAGCATATACATCCAAAAAAGTGACATTTGATGAAGTGGAACTGCTGATGATGATCAGAACAGAACTATTCAACGACGCATAGTTCACGTTTGGCGATTTGTCCTCTACGTTATGTTTGTTAAGCAAGTTAAGTTTTTAAGCCACATTTTTGTCAAGCTTGAGTTCTGATGATGGGATCCATGAGGAATCGAGGGAACTCCTCAAATTTTAAAGGCATGCGTATATAGATTTTTGTATTTTCATCAGGAAATCAAGCATTTTCATTAAAAACTGTCGCATTTGATGAAGTGGAACTGCTGATGATGATCAGAACGGAACTCTTCAACGACGTATAGTTCACGTTAGGCGAGTTGTCCTCTTCGTTATGTCTGTTACGCAAGTTTAGTTTTAAAGCCACATTTCTGTCAAGCTCGAGTTCTGATGATGGGATTCATAAGGAATCGAGGGAACTCCTCAAATCTTAAAGGCATACGTATAGAATTTTCTGTATTTTCATCATAAAATCAAGCATTTACATTAAAAACTGTCGCATTTGATGAAGTGGAACTGCTGATGATGATCAGAACAGAACTCTTCAACGACGCATAGTAGGTACACGTTTGGTGATTTCGAATTTCGATTTTGACTTGGACTGGGACCCGGACTCGTACCCGGATCCGGTTCGGATCCGGACCTGGACTCGGACTCGGACTCGGACCCGGACTCGGACCCGGACTCGGACCCGGACCCGCACTCGGACCGGGACTCGGACCCGGACTCGGACTCAGAGACCCAGACCTTGACCCGGAAAACCACTATGATACCTAAACTAAATAAACCGCTATGATTATTACCTACCATAAAATGTAGGTATAAAGTATGATGATGCCAAACCCCTTCCGCTCAAACCCCCGTACAACGCACCGCATGCGCCGTTAAGTGGGTTAGGTTAGGTTTGAACTGCGATCCTCACAGAACCGGACAAAAGTGGGTTAGGTTTGTTAAGAACTGCGAGCCTTACAGAAACGAAATGCTACTAGAAAAGTGAGTTTGATTTAGGTTCGAACTGCGATCCTCACAGAACCGAACTGCTATCAGAGAAGTGGGTTAGGTTAGGCTAGAACTACGACCCTTACGGAAACGAAATGCTACTTGAAAGTACTGGTTTTACCTCCTTTTCTAACTACATAGTGCACCATCTACCATAATCTGTCACCGGGCCCCATAGAAGTCGGTTTTTTTTTCTTAAAAATTATTAAGTAAAACACTCCTTAGGTACGAGTAAGTACGAAGTATATTACACCTATAACTACAGTACCTACAGTAGTAAGTAGGTACGTACTTATATTTTTGTTGGACCATTATTAGCCATCTACCGAACTCCGCGCGTTCGAACTCTCGCAAATTTTTATGATTATGTGCTGACGTGCCACATTTCTGGAAAATCGTTCTTGGTAATGGTAAGTGATACCCCAGGTGTGTCCTGATCCACTTCTATCTCTCAACGATAATAGATATGCAAAATTGGTACAGTCAGCTATGGCAGTTCAATACATATTTACGTAGGTATGCAAAGAGATAAACCGATTAGACCTTAGTTAATTACGGTTTATTGACAGACATTAACAAAGTCGAATGTCACTCTGCGTAGTGCAGTCCTCGATAATTAGCTCCGAGGTTAAATCCTTCCTAACAGCTGGAACATACATAATTCTGTATCAGTTGGCACAGTGCAGCCGTATTAAATTAGATGCGGCAGCCTGCCGGTTGATACTGGCGCAGCTGGCACGTCTACGTCTTATTACATGAGTACCTTAAAGTAAGTGAGGTTGTGTAAGTATGTGTGGCTTTGAGCCTATAAGTGTACCTATTTGCTAAATACGCATTATAACATTTAGTATGTGTTTAGTTTAGTGCGGGTTCATCATGTGTAAACAGACCCAAAATATGGAGACCAGACACACGTCCCCGCAGCCACACTTAAGGATGCCATACCGGGCCGGGCCCGGGCCGAGGCGTCCGACATGTCATTTTCTATGACGGCTGATCGGTGATCACGTGGTGCTTTCCATAGAAAACTAAGCGCCGGAAGCTCCGGCCCGGCCCTGGCCCGGTCTAACTTGAGTCATCTATTACCCGTATTGACCTTAGTTAGTATTTCAAGCTATATTATGTCCTCATTTTAGTGAGAAATATCGTTCCATTGGTTGTAGAAGGCTGCATTCAATCGCTGGCAGGGCCACGCTCGGAGTGAGCCGCTTGATAAATCGCTGCTCTCTGGGAAACTTGTAGTATCATCACGACTCTGCCGGTTTACTTCACTTTACACTTCACTGTGCATTAATGTAGTCCCAAATAACAATCAAGCATGAATGCACATAAACTTCTACATATATGTTAAGGCTTATTCATATTAAAAGTTCTTTTTTTGGTCCTGACATTTGGGAGGCGTGTGCGCAGCCGAAGCCAACACGTGGAGGCCTTTAGACACTTTGATAAGAAGTAAGGGGTACGAGCGGGTGCTGCCGTGCCCACGGTCAGGAGACGCACGCAGCTAGCTAGCTTATTTTAATATAAATGAAAACTGGGTCTAAAACTCTTGTCAGTAAATATATAACAAATAAAAACAAATGCACTGATGAAATATTATGTATATTCCCAGTAACAAGGTTAGCGGGAATGTAACAAAAGCAGTGGCGTCTTTTGGCCATCAATCAATTATTGTCCCTACTCGCGTTGAAAGCTGAATCGGACCGAACCGAAATTTCCATAGGGAATAGGCGGACACTCAGTTTGCAACGGGCTTTTGTTTAGGTAGAGCTAAATGTGTTTATCAATGTTCACTTTATTTTAGGCGTCTGTTTAATATTGTGATAATAAAATTGGTTTAAGTAATATGTTATAAAATAACAAAAGGCAATATTTAGTAACTTTAGTATATTTAGTAAGTATAACTTTAATTCGACCTATAAAAGCTTTTTACGGTGTGGTGTGTTTGGATTGATTAATTACCTATGCATTCAGGAGGAGGCACTTATCATCAGCTTTAATATGTTCTACTGATGGTAAAATGCCTTCTTTTATTGTATAAATGGGTTTGGCTTTTAAGATTATTATCATTGTACCTATCATATGTATGTATGATAGTCATGTAGCTGATTAGGCATAGGTATACCTACATGTATTTTATGTATTTTACATTACCTACAGAGCTGCTTAAATTTAGTTGCATACGGTTTTTCTCACAATATAGGTATGTAGCAACTAGTTATTAACAGCATAGGTATATTTTTAAATATAATAACAAAGGTATTCGGGTAATATAGCGACGTGGGTAAAAATCACTCGTATCCTGTTGTCCCTTTTCGATTTTTTTTATTTTTTTTGTTAGGAATTACCCGAATGCGCTATACCTACATTGTTTGTAAAGTTGAAATAGATTACAATATTTTCTTTTTCACATTGATTTTAATTCAAAAGGGATGAATAAAGAAGACTCAATGGGAGTAGATCTAGCTAACCAGCGACCATGTGTTACATTACATCCCCGACTCTTATCTGATTTTTCCAGCTGGTTGCAGCGAACTCATGTAAAATGCATGCGAGACCTGTACCTAATTGCCGTAGCAATTTTTACACCACTACAAGGAAAGTGCAATTTTATAGTTACTATTTTCACATAGTTACTTTACCCCACAACTTTACCCGCACCCGCTAATGAAATGCAGTATAGTCTTTAAGAGCCCATCAACGTGTAAACTAGCACCACTGTAGGTATCACATAATCGTGATTATTTAAATTTAACGAAAAATATTTATAAAAGGGGGCCGGAACGTCCAGCATTTTGTATTTAAGTACCTTTTGAATACATGATACTAGTTTTTATGTTGCTTTAATCCACTACGTAACGGCCCCGTGATAGGTATACATATTTTTCGTTAAATTTAAATAAGTAATCACGATTATTTAGCAGTGGCGCTAGTGTGCACGTTGACGGGCTCTTAATTTTAAATTTTGCTAGATACGTACTGCAGAATCTTGAAGTTAATTAGTCGCAATACTACATTACGACGTATATTTTAAGTAAGTTTAAGTTTAAGTTTGTCATTCAACCTCCTGTGTGTAGCACTAAAGCTAGAGCACTCTTAACAGTTATAATTTTAGGATGGCAATACATTAGCCATTAGTAAATAATATGAAGGAAAAGCGTTTTTAAGGCACTTTTTTTATATCTCGGAGTAAGATGCGTACCTACAGCCGTAGTAGACCAGGTATGATTATATTAATTGAGCAAAATAATTTAGGTACTTTAACAAAGTTACGGATAAACAGTTTGGAAATATCAGGCTGGGGATTAGATTATGGGGATTAGCTATTTAGGCCTGTCTAGTCATATTCGTAGTAAGTAATTTATTCAGAAAATAATCTGTTAAATTAGGTACAATTAAAAAACTAATTTGCAGACGTCTTACTAGGAGCTAGCATAAAGCTGAATACTGATTTCTAAGAAAGTTTGCTTTCTGAACAATTTTCATAACTTTTACATACTTATGATTAAAAAGAAACGGGACTTAACCTCGTAAAACACGCAGCGCGCATAATGCATCAATCATCATTTTCTAGCTGACGACTTTTTTAATTTGTTTTTTTTTTCACCACGTTGTAAGTATAATATAAATATGTATGCATACAGTTTCAGCGCCAAGCGATGGAATACCGCCAAAACCTATTAATAACGTTGAAATCTGAAACTGACATTCGTATCAAATTCTATTCAATTCGAACACAGCCAGGCGAGCACGGTTTCTGCTATTGTCAGAGCCCGCACTATGAGTAAATGACAGTGTCAAAACTGACAAATACGCTAACATCTACTTAATTTACTTCCTATACATCTCGCTCGCACTAATATGCAAGTACGAGCGAGATGTATAGAAAGTAAATTACGTTCTAGATCGATGAGTTTATGTCAGTGCCAAAGTGGTAGTAGCCCCACAATTGTCATTATAATGAACTAACTCCATATCAATCGTTAAGAATGAGTAGGTACATTCTTTTCTAGATAGGTACCTACACCTACGGACTGAACTAACTTATAAGTTCGGTTAGGTATGATATCACACCTAGCAATTGGAATGAAATGAAGTTTAAATTACATATTTGAAAATCGTTTTATTTCATAATTTCCTTACAACAATTCTATTAGGTATATATGGAACTATTGCGCAATAAAACGACCTTTATCGGTGTGAGAAAGGGAGATCTTAGTCATTGTAACTCACGTCATTCTATAATCTATGTCTGTTTTCAAGTTCTTATGCTTTGAATTATTAGGTATATAGGTTAAGAACTAATTTTAACAATTTAATACGTCCACGCAAACCGCCGTCTGAGCAATACGTGTCTAACTAGAGCACTATCATTGCCATTCCTATTGCTATGACCGGCTTGTATTAAATGGAATAATTGGAATTCCCCTCGTGTGTGAAATTGGCGTCTTCATTGCGGCGTCGAAATGACTTGAACATCTTCATGCAATATGTATCAGCTTATCAAAGGGCATGAATAAAATAACCGGAATATATACAGCTGTAAAAACATTTCTATCTTCTCTCTTTATCGTTAAGCATATTCTAACGTTACCACATAAAAAGTACATTTCGATGCTAGTGCGGAAGGTATGTCATTACTTCACGAGTACCGAGATATCTTTCCACGAGCCGCAGGCGAGTGGCAAGACTCGGGACGAGTGAAGAATGACATTTCCGCACGTGTATCGAACGACGTTTTTTAATACAGTTGCGAAAAAATAAGAAAAACATTGTTAATCGTACACTAAACAAAAGTGGTAACAGTGACAGCTCGGTTAGACGTCGTCTTTAAGTATATTATATCTATGGGCGTTTGACAGCTATTCCGTTCCATTCAGTCAACTTATTAAGAACGGAATTTTCAATATTGAATATTAAAAAATAAACGTGTTATAATCATGAAGAGGTAAGTAATTAAATATGAAATATGTAATATTTTTCGTATTCTTACATTAACGGTAGGTTTTTATGCTGATTACGACGTTTAAAGGAAACTAATATTAACACTCATCAATAAGTAGTCGTGAATTGGAACAAGTATAAATTTAAAAAAATTGGAAAAGTAAAAAGCACTAGTTCGAGATAACCAACTTTCCGCACGCTAAACAGCTACGTAAAGTAGCACTTTTTGAGCAACTGTATTAAAAAGTAATATAATTTCGTACAGAAAAACCACACCCTGATTCGGCGGTTTGATCAAAGACTGACCGAATATTAAAGAAAGAACGCTTAGCAAGAGAAATTTCATACATTGACCCACTTGTTCATTTTCTCTATCGCACGCGCATTTATATTGCTATCCTGCTCACAGAGTGTCATCGACTGACGTTATAATGAGGGGAGGACAGCAATATTACGCGCGAGGAACGGGTGCGTTGTAACATGCTGGAGCATGAAATTCCTCATGTTAAGCGTCCTGTTTTTAGTCTGATAAGCAACGTCATAAGTGAAAATTTCTTTGTACATCTCGCTCGCACTAATATGCGAATAGGCACAAGCGATATGCATAGAAAGTAAGTTACTTTCTTGATAGCGTTTATGTTAGTGCTAAACTGGTGTTAGCCACACCGTTCTTTACACGTATATATGTAAATCTAGAAGAAGAAAGAAGAAAATAAATTTATTCAGGACGCTACCGATTATTCTACCGTAGTAAAGTTGATATTGTAGGTATATTTCCATTTATTTTTTTCTGTTTCATAAGACTCCTTTTCTAAGACTCAGATCAGAGTACTTAATAATACTTATTCTGTAAATATTTAAGCTGACATTTTCCATAAATAATAAATCGTATTTCCCTATGATCCCTTTTCATTTTTTGTCCAATAATACCTTATGTTTTTCTGACTTAGTTTCGTCATGCTTACCTAATAATGTTAAGTGCTTTACCCGGAAATCGTTATATAGATACTTACAATTTACTTATTCGAATTGTTGTACTTATGTTCAGAATAAGTAATTTGCACGTGCGCTTAGGGTACGTACTTACCTAAAGCGGACTGTACTTTACGATTAAAACTGAGACAGAAAGAGAAGCTAAAACTAAACTACAAAACTGCATGTTTTCATTACTGGAGAAGAAACGTCTTTGACAATAATTATATTTTACTTAACCTGTTGTAGTGTCCCACTGCTGGGCAAAGGCCGCTCCTTCTGATTTCCATGACTCCCGTTGTAGTGCCTTCTCCTGCCAGCCACTGATGAAGGCGTCCAAGTCATCCCGTCTGGGCCTGCCACGTCCGCGCTTCTTTTGCGGCATCCACTTGGTGGCTATGCTATACTAGCCCACCTATCCGGATGCATGCGGCAGACGTGACCCGCCCAGTCCCACTTCAGCCTGGCGGTCTTCTCCCCCACGTCAGCTATGCGTGTTTTAATAATTATATATAATAGATTATATTAATTATTATACTTAAGTGACTTAATATTGACCGGGATATGGATCGTGATTACCTTTTGTGTTACCCATGAACAAGATGCATAGTAACTGCGTCGAAATATCGGGAGCTTAAAAACAATACAATAGGTAATCAACTAATCACGGTCCATATCCCGGTCAATATAAGTCTAGTGAAACTGACCGTGAATAATTCAAAACTGTTGTGTACTTACCTATGTGAGATAAAGTTCTTGAGTTTGATTATAAACATGTGGTTTGATTTGGTGCTCACTTTAGTAAACCCCGAGTCTATGCAACAACAATATTAAGTAGATGTTTTATTTTACCAAGTATCGAGTACCAGGAAATAGATAATCTAGTTAGATATTCTAATCACATACCAAACTTTTAGTCACTATACGAGTAAATAAAAAAATTGCTTGTCGCACATGACACAATTGGAAACAATATAGGCACAGTAGGAACATCTCGCACGCAGTAGGAATACCAATAACCGTATCAAAATAAGTTGTAAATCTGAATACCGTTCCACGAGTATCAGACTAAATTAAACTAAAGATTTATATACCTAATTACTTTTTCCTAAACATATTAAATAAATAAGTTTTTGATTTGACATGATTCTTTACATAGGTGTTTTAAAGGTTAACTATTGTGGCAATACAAAAGCAAAGCCTTTGATTAAATCCTAAATGTTAAAGGAAAACTTCAATGAAACTACCACAAACATTTATTCACAAAACACAGCAGGGTAAGTATCCTATAGCGTTCATGCTCGACGGTTCCGACCGCTTTCAAAAACTACCGTAATTTGGGATTGCGGTTATATGTCTGGGGTGGGCGAAGTCTGTGGTTAAATAAATAAATAGAGTTGGCCGATGTTTGTGGCAAATCAGTACGAGTCCTTTAATCACTCGACTTCACGAACCAACTCGTACGCGACGCTGGCTGGTACAAGTTCATTGGCTCGCTTTTACACATAAATAAAGATTCCAGAAAAAGATACACTTTTAACAGGCTTTTTAAATTTGAGTCATAAAATAAAATGAGCTACTTAATGGTAGTGAGACGAATTTAGCCTGCAGGCCTATTATGGATGACTTTATCCACATGACAAAATATCCGTCACTTTTTAACAAAGCACGTTTAGAAGTGACAGATACCGTTTTATCACGCTGTCACGTAGACAAGAACGACCATCATATCCGTTTTGCATATTTTCAGATGGTGTAGAAAATGGTAGGTAAATGATCAGATGCTATATGTGCCTATCTATAGTGCCAATGATCTATCTATGTTCAGCATGATTTTACTGTTTTAATGTTTTTCCTGGAATACTTAGTAAGAAGCATAATGTAATTACCGTGCTAGCAATAAATGAAGCTCCAAATTAATAGTTTGGTTATCATGATATTTTATATCATTCATAAGGACTAAACTGTGCTTGATAGTTTTGGATATACCTATCTTACTTCTGACGTGTAACGGCCACTGTAGCATTGTAAGTATATCAAATTAAGTTTAAGCTTAAATTAATAAGATTGTATTGGGTTCTCTTGGCTGGAAAAAACTCCGTTTATGCCTAAGAAGCATAAATAGTCAACTGCACCTTTTACGAAGGGGAAGGAAAATCCAATTATATAAACCGTAGAATTTCAAGCAAGTCAAGCGGCGGACTGTGACTGGACATAAATAATGGAGCAATTCTTTTGAAATTATATTACGGAATCGTGGGAGATGAAACATGTGGCTTTGACGTTTTCTTGGCGCGATCTACATGGATTGCTACTTCAAAACTTAGGCACTCTGTCTTGCCTAACTTTTGCTTCATCAGATTTTGTATTTCATCACTGATCATATCATTTTTAATAAATATATGACATTAATAGATGAGGATCGAAGTTTTTAAGAATCTACTTATGACAACTTCGATTCGTGGTCTTTGGAAAAGTTCTGCCGTTTATCTATTCTATTCTTAGCGCACTACTGTTCAAGTACTTAAGCAATTTACACGAACAGTCCACGATTGAAACTAAAATACGCCTTATTTTGGATTCTTCTTCGCGTTATCCCGGCATTATGCCACGGATCATGGGAGCCTGGAGTCCGCTTGACACTAATTCCATGATTAGTCGAAGGCACTAGTTTTTACAAAAGCGACTGCCATCTGACCTCCAACCCATCCAACCCAGATGGGAAACTAGGCCATATTGGGATTAGCTCGATTTCCTCACGATGTGTTTGGACACTTTAATTTGAGTTAAGCTCCTTTAACTTAAAGGCCACTGTCATAGATAATACTTGGGTTCTATTAGTCATTATATTTATGTAAACAATATTCGTAAACAAGGTATTATCAGGGAATAATGTTCTCGTACAATATTGCTCGCGTTTGTGGCTTGTTCAGTAATCTGCTGTTACCCGAGTTCCTTCTAAATTGGTAACAACCCAACGACGCGGTTACGGTTATTTGCCCTACATTGTTTGAATACGTTCTGACACGGCTTAGCATATGAATAGGGTTATAAATCTTCAAATGGTCTTAGTCGAAATGATAGTCATAAATCATTTCATGTTAATAATCAACATTGTTATATACTAAACGAAGCTGTTAAAATACTGCCATTTTACTATACTAGATCAGAATACACTGTATTAGATTGATTCGTAAAAATCTGGGGATTTTTTCTTTTCTCCCATTACGATCAAATGTGAGAATGATTCTGTGTAGAAAAAAAAACAAAAGAAATAAAGTAGCGTGAACCTACAACACAGCTTGAAGTAAAATGGCCCACTTTCGTACTTGATTATTCATCGTAATACATTATAGTAGTTACGAGTAATTGAGAATGCTGAACTGGATAAGTTATGTAGGTGTCGAGCTTTTCTTTCTCCCCGTATAGCGGTAGGTATCTAAGCGTGGCACAGATGGGAAAAGAAATTGTCCGCCATTATGTTTGCTTTGCTGGACCATTTTATTGCAACTGATGGCGAATTGTTGTGAACGTGAGATGAAGGAAAAGAGAATTTCTCTTAATATTCCTGTCTCGAGTGAGCCTAACCTTACGACTAACACACGCCACCCGAATTAGATTATTTCAAACTTTTCTCATTTAGTCAATGTTGTTTACCGGCCAAAACAAAACGTGTTTCCCAAAAAAAAATCCAATTTGCCAAGTTATAAATGTCGATAACCAATCTTAATGAAGTTGTATTTTGATTATTTATACACATACTTTTATCCCTACAGATATTGACATTTAAATTTGCTTCATTAATAAAAAACACGCCATGAAATTGTAAATCGCGTAACATTCTCGTGGACTGATTTAATTTTTTTATATGATATAATACTTTTTATCATAAAATATCGATCTCTATTAAGTATCTCTATTAAACAATAACTAAATCAATTGACGTGGACATACTTATGGACGAATGTACTTCATTACAGGGATTTAAAATGGTGTCATAAACTAACATTGGCTGATCAAAATGCAATGTTATACGTCACCGGGGGCAAGTAAAATGTCTCAGAAGCTGTCAACGGAAAGTTTGTAGATTTAGAGGGGTTCCGAAGTTAGAGCCACTCTCCCAACTTGTACGGTACCTACATACGTACTTGGATAACTTTTGACACCTACATCGGCCCTTAACGTTACTTACAAGGTGGTTGAATTCAAAAGTTTGCTTTATGGATCACAGAGCTTTACCTAGTTCTAATGGTATCAATTTGGATTACTAAAGCTGGAAAAAGTTATCTATATTAAGTTAACCAAAGAATCCAATATAAAAGAACATGAAAACTAAAGTTGATTCTTTTATTGGTACCTAGTTAATAGAATAAAATATATTCTTATGTAATTTGACGATCTCATAAGGCCGTCTTAGATAATTGAAATCTATTTTCATCTTCCATCTAAACAATTTTCAATGTCATTACTTGACACAGCCGCTTAGAATGGTCAGAAAAGCCTGTCGAAATCTATTGACATAGGACAAAGGTCTTGTTTGTACAGGCCGTAAGTATACGACAGCAGAGTGTTAGTGGAATTTGTCACTATTACTTAATGCTGTGGGACTTTCCGAAGTTTCATCTCCTTCTACCTATCTTTTTCATTGAATAGAGGACTTTGATAAGGATGATCTGGAATTCATCTTCTTCCTCAGTCGGTCCCTCAATACTGAGGATCGTGACATCATATCCTTCTGTTGAAGACCTGGAATTCATCAGATGACCTTAAATCCGTCAAGAAAATAGCGTACCTACTCCCATTTTAAAGACCAGCGACGCACTTAAAACACCTCTGGTGATGCGGGTATCCATGGGCGATGGTAATCGCTTACCGTCATGTTTGTTTGTTTGCCTCCTACATCTTAAAAATAAGAATTAAGTTGTACTGTCAACCGGGATGAATATTTAAGGAAAATTTAGAAGTTTGAGAGAAGTTTTAAGCGAATATTCCCCGGGGCGCTACAAATGCAAAGGTTCAAAAACTTTGATCTTACTCGTACGTTTGAGAATCGATTTATAATAATAATACATACTATATTGTATAATAATAAAAGGTTGTGAATTTGATCTGAATTTATTATGGATATGATCTCTGTCAGAGTTCAAAGTGACGTTTCTGGAAAAATACACTTTTGAAGGAAAGAAAGAAAATACATTTATTTCCGTCAAACCAAACCAGTTAAATTACAAACAAAACATAGATCAGATGGACGTTACAAAGGAACCCTATTCTAGATCATAACCATAACCAATTTAACAGAACAGAATGCGCCTCATATTTAATAGTCTAATATGAAAAGACTGTAAATTGTTGCATTCAGCAGTAAAAACACATTTAACTGATTTACAAGACCCAAGTGATCCTGTAAGTGTACCGCGAACAAAGTTTTGTGCGGTACACTAAAAATGCATGCTGTCTCTCTGTAGGATATGTATACACTGCGTCTCTGAACCCGCGTTAAAAATTCAAAAGCTTACATTTCTGCTATTTAAAATCCAGCTTAAAACTTAACAAAAAGTTGACTTGTGTTGAATGTTTCGCAGATTGTATACAAAAATAAGCGAAGCGACAGCAACAAAAGAGAAAGAATTTAATATCCACCGCGGCACGCGGTATGCTTGTACTCGTAGCAATTTGTTTTCTTTCCGCGAAATTTTTTTGATTAGGGTTCCACATACTGAGTCAGTTTTAGCAATTTGTTTATTTGTTGCGAATGATTTGTAAATGCTTAAGATTGATAATGGCGTTCATGACTAATAACAATCCGAGAGCGTCGAAGATAAAAGTTAATTATGCAGCGGACATTGCTAGGCAAACGAGGTGTTCAAAATAAACTGAACAGAACTCTTTTATTAAGAGCTAGCGTAGGTCTATATTTAAAAGTTTAATAATAATGGGCCAATCTTTTTAATCTTTAAGGCAGCAGTTTTTGAGTTAATTTACTTAAAAAAGGTATTAATTTTTAGTCACAAAATTGTAAATACGTGTGTAAGTGTGACAGGGAGGCAACACGTCGAAAGCGGTTCGCGGTACGCCCACAAAATGCTTGCGAACTGTACGTACAGCTCGTTCAGTTCCGATTATTTTGGTTGTTTAGTAGAAAAAGTAATATTGTAGTTGAATCATTATAATAATAGTGATATAATCAAGCTTTTCAGTCTGCTATCTCCTCGAAGATCCATGTGTATTTTTCATACATTTCCATTACGGAGAAAAGCTCTAGAAAGTAACATTTTATCGTCAAATTAATCAAATCGTCAAATTATATGAGCGGTTTTATAACATGAATAAAGTATCTTAAATATAATGGCAAGTGTTCAATCCTTTTATTATTCTCAGTAAAAAATGTAATTGGATAGTTACCAAAAACGGGTCGACAATACATTTATTTAATAAACAAATAAAGTATAAACGTATGCGCATTCTCTTGTTCGGCACACATCACAACACTTTAAATAATTGATAGAATTAGAGATTCTTAGAGTTTCCACACTCAAAATATGTACATGTACACTAATCCTCTTACACTATCGGTAATAACCTGACAACTGGTATAACCTCATCAAGAATCTATTTGCTCCTACCCTAAAATATCATCAGAACACAATTGTCATAGCAAATCGCCTCAATAGACCACTATTGGGCCAGATTAGACGTATAATGGGAACTGAAACCCGAAATATCCCTGTCTTGGGATCAAAGAAGTCGCCGCCCCCGTATTATGACTCTATTACTCAGCGGACTGTAATAGTATCGGAAACATATTGAATTGAGTACGAGATCAAAAGGTTTCCGTGTGTAGGCAGTTTTTTAGATCTGGATTAAGTTTTTATATTAAGTAAATATATTGTATATGTTTATTTTTGATTAGGTAGGATATATATGTCTTTTTTTTCGTTTGTTTCTCAGCGAGAAACAGATCAGTCGAAGATCGAAAAAGAACATATCAACGATAAAAATTTAATCTTCAATAAAAATGTACCTACGTACCTAAAGTCATGGGCATAAGTTTATCTGAAGTAAAGTGTTGTGCGACAGCAAACCGTCAAATATTTTTGACGTTTAGTACGTATTATGTACTCGGCATAAATCGGCAAAAAAGTTAATTATCTAATAAAATTCTCGTATCATGCTGCGATCGAGTTATACTATAAACGCAGCGTGATACGAAAATTTTGTTCGATAATTAACTTTTTTGTTATATACTAAACGTCAAAAATATTTGACGTTATACATAATATAATATATCTCCAATCTCTCTAAAATCTCTTTAAGGATAACTCGATACGTGATTGCGATGCTTTAGGAGAAGCAAAATTGCCATAACTTGCCTTTAACGGAGGAACAAGAAGCTTGTTTTGAAACTTAGGTAACTACACATCTCAAACTAAGTCTTCTAAGTGCACGTATAATTCAAAATCTTAGAACTTGAAATAAATTTATGGGAGTTGCACGTGTTAGGTAGAGCTATTATCTAACAGATTCTGGGAAAAGTTGCGTGAATGTTGAAGACGTATTAAATTTCATTGAAGCAAGTAAAAATTCATAAATTTTGTTTAAATATGGTTAGGATGGATATATGTATTAGTTAACAGTTGATATACTTCCTTCTTCTTCCTAGCGTTATCCCGGCATTTTGCAACGGCTCATGGGAGCCTGGGGTCCGCTTGGCAACTAATCCCTAGAACTGACGTAAGCACTAGTTTTTTATGAAAGCGACTGAGACAGAGGGGAAACTAGGCCTTATTGGAATTAGTCCGGTTTCCTCACGATGCTTTCCTACGCCAAAAAGCAACTGGAATACACTGGATTTATCCATCAAATATATCTTCAACTACTTCTAACAACAAAATGGGTACAAAGATCACAAAATAGAACAGAATGGCAAAAATTTAAGGAGGCATACATCTCAAGGATTGGAAAAGGCTAAGAAGAAGAGAAAAAGAGCTCTCCTTCTTAGTCCTTTCCAATTCCAAAAACATATTTAAGCATTATATCTCTGGCCTTATTGAACTTATCCTGGGACTAATCCGGTTTGTAAAAGAGTGTCCCGTAACTAGTTAATATTTATTTATACATATGTATTTATTTATAATTTTATTTCACTATAACTTAAGGTTGACTGGTAGAGAATGCTTTCGGCATTAAGTGCGCCTTTTGTACGATAAGTTTTCTTTTGTGCAATAAAGTTTAAATAAATAAATAAATAACCGCACGTACGAGTAAATGACTGATTGCCATTTCTAATAACTTGAAGTAAATTCCTTTTTAAAACTACTAAGTATTAAAACCGACAGCTGATACCTACACGGCAATTTCATGACACGTATTTAGCCAAATTATTATTTGCTGATTATTTCAAAACATTTTTTTTGTTAAATCAATAGGTCTTCTTCAAAATTCAGTTACACGCATGCACGACGCGATACTGAAACACATCAAAGCCAAACAGGTAAAAAAAACAATCAATCCATTTTTTTGCAGGATCAAAACAATAGGTTCCATAAAAACAATATCCGAGCTCGTTACTCGAAGCCACGCAAGCCACAAAGAGAGTCGCATAAAACCCAGCCTCTCTTTGTTACAGCAGAATGCTGTTTCGCTAGTTCTTTGTATTAAAACGATAAAATAGTTTATTCTAAATATTTTGTCGTCTCAGATATTTTACCGTGTTTTTTTTTGTGGTGGTGATTTTTTTTATTCATTTCGTAAATATTTTTATAACTCTGACAAAAATATTTGCGAAATGAATAAAAAAAATCTAGATAAAGATGGCCACTTTAGAAGAAGCCTTCTTTCTATTTTCTTGCCTTCAATATAGTACATATACATGTTGACCTAACTTAAAAATTACGCATCAAATCGAAAATTATCAAAATGACTTGTTATAATTAACATTTATGATGTCTTATAATCTATTCTTTTCCTAGCAGAGAATCATTGTAAGTAACTGATAAGAGGAGAAGAGGGTAAGAATATGGCACATTCAAGAGGCTTCTATCAGACTGTTATTTGCGATAATACTCTAACTTCTGTTGCGCAATGTATTATTTACAATAGGTAAGCAGTTGTTAATCGGGTTATAAATAACTCAGATGTGGCAATTTTGCGGTATCAGGCGGTCCTTACAGGATTTTCCTTCGGAAATGAATGCAGCCACAACTCGGCGCCCATCTTAAACCGACTCCTTTGATGTCTGCCTCCGAAATGGGGACCATTCATAAGTGTTTACGGACACGGTTTCTGGATGAGTCTGGTCGGGCAAAATTTATTCGAGGACATTTTGTTTGTGGATAATATATGTGTCGGCACACATTAATCACTTGGATGAATTCCGGAGAATGTTTTGCCTTCGTTCATAAACGCTTTTTTTTTCATGAAAATATAGGGACAACATTTTATTATGTACTTGTTCTGAAAGGGCTTTGATTCAGAGGCTCTGTTAACTTAAAAATGAATAATTGTTTGCCTCCGCTATTTCGAAAAAAATCCAATACTTGAATCGATAAAAATATCTACGAGTATTTACCATCGAAGAGGTTTCACCTTGTGTATCGGGCCGGGCCGGTCCGGTCCGGTCCGGTCCGGTCCGGTCCGGTCCGGTCCGGTTCGGTCCGATCCGGGCCGGAGCTTCCGGCGCGGCGCTTCGTTGTCTATGGAAAGCATCACGTGATCACAGATTAGCCGTTTTGTGGGACGTCGGACGCCTCGGCACGAGCACTACGAGCAGGGCCTGGTCTAGCGTGAGTCATCCTTTGTGTTGTTCTAAAAACCTTGTAAGACAAATGTTGATACAAAACCGCTTGTAATGTAAAATCTAAAAAAGCATTTTCTCTGACATACATACATACATAATAGCCTGGGATCATAATAACCGTAATGTTCTCATTTAATTCGATAAAACGTAAAACCCTGTAAATTTATGAACATTTTCACAATTATAAGCGGCTTATTACAAACCGCTTAGTGCCGCTAGTCTCGTTATAGTCATTATCTATTTTGTGGTATTATCACGATAAGTACTGATAGTAATTACCAACTCCAAATACCTATTATTATTATTTAATAGCCTTATATTATATGTAATCGGTTTGGACTTTAACTAGCATTCGATCAAATTCGGTTGTATTATTTGGTGTTGATTAAAATTAGGTAGTAAAATATAATTTTAGAGGATACTTTTATATTTAAATACTTACTAACTATTTTATGAACAAACTAGTCAGTCATTTGACATTAATTAACTCACTACCTATTTTGGTTCAGCGATTCAAAGAGAATCTTGGCCTCCGAAAGCGTGCCAATGCCAACTGTCCCGATCCTGCGCAACTTCCTGCCAGTTACTGACGCGAAGCTGAAGCAGACCCGCCGTGACACTGTCTTCCCAGCGATACCTGGGCCGACACACCGGACGGCTACCAGTCGATCGTCCCAAGAACGCCCTCTTGACAGCCCGATCCTCTCCCATTCTTGAATAGGTGACCGAACCAGTACTTTGCAGTATTTGCGGAGATTAAATATTGCATGATCACAATCATAAATATATCGTGTACTAGACAACAACCTCTGAGACTCGTAAGTGCAGTGCTATAATCGTAAACCGGGCAGGTAATACGGTGAGCGCATTTGCCGTAGCTGCAGCGGTGGCTATGGTTAGAGCGAAGCAGCGGGTTTGTTTCCACAGAGTGTTCGTAGCGATTTTAAAATATTATGTAGGTATATTGAAATTGTCAATATATTTTTACTTGACTACGGCAAAGCAAAAGTATTAGTCACCATGTGCGATGTCCGTCCTCCTCCTCAGTCGTTCACTCTTGACAGAGTGGTCGTTTTTGTATGATGAGACGTATCTATCGTGGATAACGCAGCCCTCGCAATGCGTCTCCACTTGCCACGGTCTTCAGCGTTACGGGAACATTGGACTATGGTGGTTTGTGTCGCAGATTTTATCAGGTCTGTCCAGCGCGTAGGTGACCGACCTCGTGACCGCTTCCGAACAAAAATATTTAATTTGTTAAATATCCATATTTCTGGCAATACAGAGTGCCAGATACAACACCAATAAATGTTTTTCAAACTCGAAGGGTAGGATGACACCTGTCATTTCAATACATTATTGCAAGATATGGCGCGAGGAAAAAAACCTGTAAACTAAATATTGGCTTAAGACTGCGTCGTGCAAAATCAGCGAAAAAGGCAGTCACCGTTTAGTCGCTAGCGTCCACATCGCTTGATAAAAAAAATTATAATAAATATCATTATTATCCCAAAGAGTGTGTTTACAACGAATCACCCTTGAAAATTTGAAATCTTTTACAATATAATAAATACACTCATGCAAAGTTGTACCTAAAACGTGATGAACGAGTGTCAGCGTTTAGTAAAATTTGTATAAAAAAATCGATGCTCATGCTACAAAATCGAGTGATTTCGAAAGCCAGATAACTAGACTACAACGAATCAGGCTTTTCCTATTTTTCCTCTTAAAGGCTACAGAGAAATTCAATCGTAAACGTAAACTTTCGTAAAATTTCCATACATCCGCCATATCTGTCAAATTCTCCTTCTCCTCAGATGCCCGCTGTGGGCCGTTGGAAGCGGACGCGTACATGTTTTTTCCAAATTGACAGTTCAATTTGGCATATATATTGACAGAAATTCATGTCCGTATACGAATGATGATACCAGTGAAAAACTGTGTTCAAAATAAATAGGGTAAATGAATAATGTCACACGGAGATCCAGAGTCATTAAAATTTTGATTTGTTTTTATTCATAAGTCATAATACTTTAAAAATATAACAAATTATTTAAAATATATACAAACACAACCAAATCAGCGTAATTAGTTTCTTCCTAATTCACTAAAAATTAAAAAAGTTTGAAGATTTGTTTTATCTTATTGGAATAAATTTTCCTTGTGCTGGCATTCATATTACGTCATTTTAAAAACATATATGACATAATGTCAATATACTAGATAGACAATTTATCAACAAATTTCTTCACATTTTAACGTAAACAATATAAATTATTAAAATTTTATTTATGAAGACGAAGCAATGTTGTTCACATAATATCAGCAATAAAATTTTTAGTTTCAACCAGTTTTGTTGCTATTCTGAGAGCTATCACGTGCTTTGAAAGTTAATTCAATGATATATCATCAAGAAATTGAAACCAAGACTCGACCTGCAGTCTCAGCGAGTTTTTGTGGCTATATTATCAGTTGAAAGAACGATATTTCCATCGCAGTGGTATGGTTTACGAGTACCTATATTGGTTTCATGTGACGATGTTTATATAAATGTATCTATCAAATAACAACGTGCTTTTATTTCATTGATATTCGGTGCAAAACGATAACTCAGTAACGAAAAATAATTACTTATCAGAAATGCCTTAAAGGTTTTTCAGTGAACGTTTATTTATAGGTATTTACATATGAGGTCTTATGTCTTATCAGCGTGGCTTTGGCCTTTGGACATTTTTGTAATGCTTTGTAATAAGGTAGATGAGGTATCTATATCCCTCATTTAATAACCTTTTTTTGAATGAATTACAATTTAATTATTTAAATAAATAAGTGGTCTACAAACATACATATCCGCTCGGTCCGCTAAAATAATTTAAGTGCCCTACATAATAGGTATATTTAAGATTAACAATCAGTAAACATCATTAATTACGCTCAAATGCTTGTTTCAGTACAAATTGGCTGAAATACTTCCGACATAAAACCTAAAGGTATAAAAGTACAATTTGCTAAGTAAACTGTCAATCTACATTAATTATAATAGATAGACTCTTAGAAGTCAGCTTATTGAAGATTATGAACAACATATAAGTACTTTCTAAATAAAATACAATTTGTTTTTCCATGACTCATGTAGGCCGTATTTTACTATAGACCATTTTAAATTGAAGATGAAATTAATTCATGATAAAAGCTAATAAGGCCCGGTAATATTTTCTGTTACTCTTGAGCTTCTGTTCAAGTCAGTGTTCAACTGTCAGTGCAAGTAACAAGGCCCGGTTCCGAACCAACATGGTATGGTTTTTAGGGTTCCGTACCCAAAGGGTAAAACGGGACCCTATTACTAAGACTTCGCTGTCCGTCCGTCCGTCCGTCCGTCTGTCTGTCACCAGGCTGTATCTCACGAACCGTGATAGCTAGTGACAGTTGAAATTTTCACAGATGATATATTTCTGTTGCCGCTATAACAACAAATACTAAAAACAGAATAAAATAAAGATTTAAATGGGGCTCCCATACAACAAACGTGATTTTAGACCAAAGTTATGCAACGTCGGGAGTGGTCAGTACTTGGATGGGTGACCGTTTTTTTTTTTTGCTTTTTTTTTGTTTTTTTTTTTTTGCATTATGGTACGGAACCCTTCGTGCGCGAGTCCGACTCGCATTTGCCCGGTTTTTTTTATAAAACGTGTATTTTTCAAAAGCGCTGGAATATTTATATAACTATTTTGGTATATGAAGAAACATGAACAAATGAGAAATCTATATTGAATTGATTTGTTAATAATATCCTGATTATTAATAGAACTATTTCAGTTAAAATAAAGGTGGGCCTTATATGCTTCACCTGACCTTATTCGTCCACATTTAGATCCTATAGCTATATTTGGTCACTTTGGCCGTCACTTGATGCCGATTGTACTAACAATTAAAAGTACAGCTCATATGTACTTTTACCTGTACTGAAACTTAAGCATTTGAGCGTAATTAAAGATGTTCACTGATTATTAACATTACGTGTTAAAGAACCGTGTCCCGATGGTGCGTCCATTAATGAATCGCATACTAACGGATAGAGGTTTACGAGTACATTCACGGAAAAATGATTACAGGCAACCCAATACTAGTGGCTTAGTTGCCGTTTATAAATCGTTTGTGTCGAGCAAAATCAGCGGAAAAGGCAGTCACCGTTTAGTCGCTAGCGTTCACATCTCTTGATAAAAAAAAATATAATAAATGTCATTATTATCCCAAAGAGTGTGTTTACAACGAATCACCCTTGAAAATCTGAAATCTTTTACAATATAATAAATACACTTATGCAAAGTTGTACCTAAAATGAGATGAACGAGTGTCAGCGTTTAGTAAAATTTATATAAAAAAATCGATGCTCAAGCTATAAAACCGAGTGATTTTGAAAGCCAGATAACTAGACTACAACGAATCAGGCTTTTCCTATTTTTCCTCTTAAACGCAACAGAGAAATTTAAGGTTAAAGTTAGGTGAGGAATATAAGGCCCGACGGGTAACAAGGCCCAGCATTCAATAATAGTAGTTAAAATAACAATTAAATAGCTGTAAGCAGTACTGTAAAATACTGATAAGTGTTTGAGGCCTCCTCACTGAGGAGATTTTGTAATTTCATGACCGAACTGGACCAAACGTTGGAATGTTATGATAAGTCTTGTCATTCATGATAGTGTCGGGCCCGTATAAAGTAGTATGAACGACAGCCTTACTGCCATCCCAACTCTGTAGGTTTATAACATTAAAAATGTTTATCAGATCGTTTTCGTGGGAGACTGTACATTTTCAAAAGTTACAACGATAACAAAAGGCAGTGGTATTAAAAGATGCAGGAGTTTGCGGAGCATCGTAAGGTAGGTAAGGTATTAAATTAACACAATTATCGTTACGAAACACAAACTAAGCTTTTGCGATGTAGTACAATTTAAATCAATTCTAAAAGTGAAGTTTGTATAGGTATGTATATTCTTCTGAGAATAAATTGTCTTATACCTGGAATCGATTGTTTTAGTAAGTTAGGTAACAAACACTCTATATTACAATCTTGTACCTATTACAAATGCAAAGTATAGATCGTGTCCTTCACGAAAACGCGTGCCTTGACTTGTATTGCCATGTTATTAAAGGTTAGATTTACCAAATCAGCGCGTCATCGTGGATCACATGAAACTATAAAACAAAATGCCAACAATCAAATGAATCTAGGCCTTAATTTACTATACAGGGTGGAAAGATAAGTCGGGCCCTGGAGGGAAATTACCTTAATTATACCTTATTTTTAAAAAGAAACAAAACTGCATTCAAAGATTTTCTAAAACTCGCTTGCTTCGCCCGGGACTCGAACCGACTAAAAATTCCAAAAAATAAAAACTCGCAAGTTTATTCTACTAGTCGATACAGTTAATGTTAATGATAACATTTCTCCAAGAAACATTAGGTCTTACACTCGTCTGTCGTACAAAATATCCATAAAATCTAATATTTAGTACTTAAGATTTCGTTTGACAAGCCAAATTGAATAAAAAAAGCAAAATACTTTTAATGCAGTTTTGTTTCTTTTTAAAAATAAAGGAATGTCTCCTTTAAGTAAAATGAGCCAGCTTAAGGATTTAAGGCTCCCTCCAGGGCCCGACTTATCTTTCCACCCTGTATACCATTTTAAATTTAAGGCGTAATTAATTCGAGATAAAGGATAATAAGGCCTAAAGGGAAATTTTGTAGGCCTTATTACCCACGAACAATGTATGTGAACTGAATAGGATAAAAAGGAACTAGATTATAACATATTGTTCTCATGTTTAGCACAGTGTAATAAATAAATATTTTTTTATAACAAAAACGATCGTTATATGATAAGTACCTACACGCTGAAATGTATGTACATTTTACCTGTGTGAAAATTGTATAATTGAGATAAATAAACTAAATTATACTTACTATATTCTCTGTTATTCTTGAACTTGTACGTGGGCTAAAAAGGCCCTCTGTCTGTGCGGGTGACAAGGCCCGGCCCCGGGCCTTATTGAACGTGAGACGAAATAGTAAATTTAATTATTTTTATATAGGTAATTATGAGTTCTTTGATTTCCCGATAAGCATCACTTACTGACTTACAAAAGTATAAATGTAGTACATATGTAGTACCTGAATTTTATTAGAGGTTTTTAAAGCCTTATTATCAATTAAGTTATAAGTAAAATATAATAAGCGTCTTTAGTTGTAAAAAAAATATTACAAGCCCTATAACTAATGAGGGGATCATTTTAGATATAGTCCACTTTTTTCGAGTAGGTAAATTCGGACTATGTTTACAAACCGCATACCATCGCCCATGACCACACTGTTAACTGACAGTTCGTAAACCTTATTACAAAAGGCATAAGGTCCACCGATGGACAGTTAAGAGCATCGCCGTTTGTACCTATCTTAATACAAATAAAAGTCAACAACGAAAATAATTAATTACCTAATACGTCACATACCTATGACATGACATGAACAAACAAGGAAAGCTATATATAAAAAGTGATTTTTCTCTGTCTTCTCACAAAGGAAAGCTTTGACAGTTTAAATTCCTCAAAAAGGTCCGTAGTTAACACTAAACTCGAAACAGCACCTTTAAAAAAACATTAGGGGTCACTGACCTGTCCCAGTAAATTGAGGTAGTGTGCGTGAGCTGCGTTTGTGTGTGAAATGGGGTAATTTGACAGAATCTGAAAATTTACCCTCCTCGACGCCCTCTTAAACCTTACTTATAACTCTTTAGAACGCCTTTGTGCAGGAATGCACCTACACGCCCAATATATGTCTACGCTGTTCGAATATTTTAATGATCGTCAACAGTATAGGGTAATTGACATCAAAATGGTTTTTCTGTTAACAAAATCATCAGAGTTTTTTGCTTAATAGAATGCTTAGGGCAGATAGTAGTAGCCCCGCGTGTGTTTGGAAATATTACGGCGTAGTCGACGAGCAATGAGGTAGCTAAAATGCAAAATACAAGAAAATATATTTCAACATTAATTATGAACTTTTAATGTATTTAAAATAAAAATAACCAATTTTAACATTTTGACGAAAAATTTGACAAATGTATACAGGAAAGTATCTATTTAACTGACTACGACGGATTAAGTTAACATAACTGTAAAATATCAGCATTGTCATTGCTAGGTTGTTTGGAAGAATAAATCAATATACTGTAGTATAATAATTGTGTATTAATAACTTTGGTACGTACCCGCACTACTTATCTGTTTGACCGCTATACGTTACCTAAAGCGTGGCCTTGGCTTTAATCCTATACGCGGCCGTCTGGGACTACTGGGACCGGTCATCCAAGATTAAAACAACCCATTTTAGATTTTACACACCCGCTCAGTATCGCCATGGATTTACCTGGCTTAATATTTAGGATGATATTGCTTTAGGATATATTAAAACTTCGTTTATGTTCATATTTTGGTTATAGAAACGAAACAATTATTAAACGGTGTTGAGAAGATTTTTTTTATTTAAAATAGTTCTACAGGTAGGTACCTACTACCTAGTTGAAATGTTAAGTTAAGCTAGTGTGCAAAAATATCAATGCTTCTTGTGATTTTTTAACCTTTTCGCCGTCACGTCAATGTAATAATAAAGTGTCATTAACGCCATGTCAAAAATTGCATGTAGCCGTTGTAGACAACCCGTATAACATATGTATTAAATCGTGGCGTGTGGGGCACGAAGTGTACTGACTTTGTGTGAAGTCAATGGCGGCCAAAATGTTAAATATAATATTGAAATTGCAAATAAATTATCCGTATTGGTGTAAATAATAGATCTAAGGTGTATAGAAATATGTTTGAAAATTGTGACTTGTAATGCCTTATTACCAATGTCTATGTCTATTTTTACCCAACTACGACCAAGCTAAACGAGGGTCACTATTTTGACCGGTATATATACAAGTACTCGTATCGTACCTTACCTATGTTAATATGTTCCCTCGTAACTTCTAAAGTACTCATTGAAATTCAGTAACGGTGGTTACTGGTGTGGAATGACATTATGAACTGGTGAGTTCATAATGTCATGTGGAAAATGTATGAAACCTCACCGACAATAAACGAATTATTCAGACTACCCTTCCTTTGTCAAAAAACGGCACGTTTATGCGTCAACACGTTATAGGGGTATTGAGCGTTCCCCATAATTACAAACAATGATATGACAGTCCGCGCCCCCATCCATCACGGGGCTCCAGTGAACCGCGGTGATGTATGAGTACATCGTGCAATAGGATCAAACGGCTAGGCTTTGTGTGATGAAAATTCGGTTCGGCTGTAGCTCGTCGTAAGAACATAGAATATTAAATACAATATGGTACCTTTACTTGTAACTGTGAACAGTATGTAGTCACAGTCCATATGACAAAAAATTGTACGCCTTACGGCACAACATAGTGATAGGTACAACAGTAATACTATAAGATCTGCACTTATGTACTATTCATACCTGTGTTGGACAAATAAACGATTTTGTGTTCGTATTTGTTTACTTTAAATATCTTGCTGACTAAATATATAAACGAATCTAATCAACATGTCGAAGTAATCGCATTAAATTCTAATCCCACTTCGTAAAATAAACTACGCGACTCGCGCCCTCGTGCATTCGGGATAATCTGGTTATTTTAATTTTAAATAGGTAGCTGTTTTGTCTTTCTCGTTCGGGCGCTACAATTTTAATCCGATAATTGTTTTATCATAATTGAAATTTATGAGTAAATCATTAGGTAGTACCTTTAACAGACATCAAAACAGATAATAGCAATATTTCCTTGAAGAGAAAACAGATATATATTTAGATATATTTGTTGTAAACTATTATTATATTGTTCTTCTCCTGTAGGTACTCGTATCGAACATGGCCACAAATTATAGTGCTTACATATTTTTTTTTGACTTTACTAAAACAAATAGTTTTTCATAACATAAATTTCACATTTGCGGAAAGCGACATAAATTTCACGAACATTGGGTGTTGACAGGTCCTTAAAAAGAAGCCCCGTGAATAGATAAACATTCTAATCGTAAATAAGTCCAACTTAAACATCTAAAATACCTACGAGTATAGACGAATTGGACGACTTTGAATGCGAGACCATTTAACAAAAACTTGTACTTTTCGTGACTAAAGGCTCGGCGTTCTCAAACTTCATTAAACAAAGTTTTGCAAGCAATTTTTTAGCGCAAATCGTGATTAGACCGGGAGCTGCTGTTTTTAAATTTCTTTTTGCTTTCACGCTTCCAACTTCGATAAAGTAAATTTTTTAAATCTCGGGTGATATGAGTGTTAATATTTTAATTCCATTTTAAACCTACCGACGTGGCTTTCATGACTGAGAAAGTTATCATTGATTTAAATGTGGACCAGAAACTATAATACAAATAATATTACGTGCAAATTATAGTGTAAGAATTCTATTGACAGTACATATTTTAATTACAATTAAATGGAATAACATAAACATTAGTTTGGAAGTAAGGAACGACAATATTATTGTTGTTATACGACATCAAAATATACACAATGTGTAAATACCTAACTATTTTGATATAAAAAAAAAAACTTTCTGCTCTAAGAAATACCTACTGAATATCAAACGTACCTAATCATACGGTAGGTATATCATTTGCAATTATGGATAAACATTTTCAACCTCAATCTTGTACCAAAATATATAGGTTAACATTGAAAAGTAATATTGGATTTGTTAGGTGGACAATCTAAGCGGTCCATTAAGCTAATAGCTGAGCAGTGAGACGGCAAAAGGAGATTACGCTATGCTCAGTCATCGCCTTTCCTTGCAACAATGGTAACTAATTATTGGTCAGGGGAATCGCTAAATGTGTGTGTGCATTTTTTGATGAGGTGATGAACAATGCACTTCGATGTATATTTCGAATTTGGTGCTCAGTTACGATCTATAAATAACGTATTTAAGTCTTAAACTGTAATATATGTAACATACGCCACAAACCTAGATTAGTCATTACTCATTATTGCCATGTAATTAATTATAGGTATGGTTTGTTTTTATAGTAAGCACATAATCATTATTTAGCCATATTTCTAGAATGTAAACATATCAAACTGATACCTACCTAAATGAACACAAATTTAAATCATAAGTTTGCCGTTATGTTAGTTATTATTTATTTAAGTATTTTTATTTTTTCAACCTGAGATACAGGATTTTCCTAGTTCAGGTAGAAGTCATTAAAAAGCCTTACTTGATAAGATATTATTAACCTAATGTTAAATGTATAACTATGTTTTTCTGAATAAAAATTTTATTATTATTATTATTTGTATCTCCGTTACAAACTCTCGGGTTTTTAAGCCCGGTCATTTATAAGGCGTGCGTGGGGATATAGATCCAACACGTAGAGGCCGTTTGGAGAGCTTTGATGTCATGTAATGTAGTATTATTATGTATTTTAAATCGGTATTTAACTTTTACATTACAAATTATGTGAGTTCAAAGCTACCTTTGAACACTTTTACGCCTCTACTCTTTATACGTGAGCATATATAATCTTACAAGCATAATATAAGCCATCCACTCCGCTTGGACAAATACTGCTAAAATTGTATCTCTTTTTAAAGACTACATTATTTCTCATTTTGTTGCCTTAATCAAGTTATTAAGCAACCTAAATAATTTAAAACAAAATAGTTCCATTACCCTTTGCGTGTTTTATAGGTGAACCTGTAATTTTTAATAGCCTTCAAGGCTAAACATCTAAAAGTAATATATCGAAATCAATTATAATTTCGAATCTAACTATAATTTTGAGTAATTAATATTTGATATTATCTATGTATTCCAATCTTTTAGCCATAGACTGGTAGTTGTTATGTTAGGTACCTAATGTGCCACAGTTACGCCAGATGACAATCAACACTAATTGAACTGGCGCAATTTGGCCTCGTTCAGACATAATGTGTTTAATTAGATTAAGATGGCTTGTATTGCGACCCTGATCACATAAATAATCTTTTAATTTGTATAAGTGTTCGATTACTCCAATAATTAATAAAATAGAATACCTCGATTTTCGTAAAGGATGTTGATCATTCGTGCAGTGTATTTTATAAACATCATTCCATATTGAACTTAAATCCAAATAAATCAATATTGAGGGGGTCAAGGACAATTAACATTGTCATTGTGATACTTCCATGAAGACTGACATTTTGTCATAGTCCGTGGCGCTCACGACAAAAAAGTGTGATATACGGCAAATGATGATGATGGAATTAAATGTCACCAAACTTATTGCAGGAAGCTAAACAGGTGCTTGCATAAATTTATGATAGTATGATACAAATCACCCCACCTTTAATCCATACCGTATCAAAAATCAAGGTGGATCTCCTTCCTAAAATGATCTAAGGATTCTAAGGACTCACTATGTATAATAAAAACGGATCTCATCATCATCAAGCGCCGTAAATGTCTTAGCTGTAGCTCACATCGTTGTATCTTGTTCAATGAGTAGTCTAAAGTAGGTATATATTTTTTTTGTTCACATTAATGTAAAATAAATATGCCATATGTATACTTTTTATAACGACACATAGTAGAGCTTTTTCATGAAATTTTTATTTTTTCTGTGCATATTAAAATAAAAAAAATATAGGCTTTTATTCGGAAAAAAATAAAAATGAAATTTTTTATTATTCTTTTTTTTTCAAATTATTTATATGAAACCATATAAATTAAATATCAGAAACGAATTTAGCATCCTTGAGTTATACGAAAATGATACCAAACTTGACCACATAGCAAAACTTTATTTTTTTACAAATTTCGGGGGGTGCCCCTTAAGCCAAAATTTTGCATCAAAAATTCGTTTGGGATCCCCTTCGTAAATCAATCTGTGACTCAAAAGGAGCAACTCTGCAAAAGGAAATTCCATCATCATCATTTGCCGTATAATTAAGTGAACACCAGGGACTATTAATTTGGTCAGTGGGTACGCTGCAATTAAATTAATTTCGTACACGGTGGGAAAAAGATGATAACTGGCGGAAAACAATTAAAGAAATTGGTGCCTTATGTAGGTAGTTTTATTGTAAGTTCAATTTTCTACAATAGAATATCTCGAGTTATCAACTTCTTCCCGCCGTGTATGGAAGTAATCAACCTTCTACAATCACACACTATTCGTTTATTCAAAATTATAATTTTAATAATTTAAGTAATGAATACTTGGCTATTATTTATTAAGTTAATGAACCAACGAATAATTGCACCCGAGTCTCTGATTGTATTCATACAATTATCAACGGCATATTAATAATTTACATATGAGAAGGAATTCATAAAGTATTGTGTTAACTATAATAAGTTTAATAACAATTAATTTGTTATTGATGAAATTATGTGCGAATTATTACAGCATAAATAAATAAAAACCACCAAAAACTATTATTATACTACTTGCTGTACGTACGACGCACAGGTTTTATTACTTGGGTGAGCCAAGAGGCCGCAACTCCATAGAGCCATAATTTTTCATGGTAAGATATTGTTACTTTTGCCCAGATATCGGCCATTTGTATAATAAGTCGATAGGGATCGTCGTTCGAACCCTCCGTAAGAAGTCACATTGGAATTTGTGTGGGCTCCATGAGATACTTCAGTGGAAATGTCGATACTTTATCGTCTGCACTATTCCGAGGTCGAGATAGAGATAAGGAATTCCTTTGGTCTGGTATTGGAAGATTTGTTTTTGTAATAAATATTGTAAATTGAATAACGTAATGTAAAACTTGTTACCGATAGAAAATTAATAGTATTATTACAGTAAAAATAGTGTTTTTTTAATAATAATAAAACAGAGTAGATTTGTATGGTCAAGTCAAGTAATGATGTTCTTATGCAAATATTTTGGAAAATACGCTTAAATAATTCTTAGCAAGAGGCAGATACTATAAGCAAAGAAGGGAGAAGAGATGCCTCGTCAACAGTGCTTTGTGACCCAGTACGTCTTCCTACAAGTACATGTGTGTCTTATTGGAAATAGGTACTACCTATTTAAAATGAAATTCAAAATATAATTCACTTTATTTGTATACGAGTCATAATCCGCATTATTTCACGACAAGTTCCAAAATCACAAGTTTAGAGTATCAGGCTACAACCGCTTAACACTAATAGACTGACTGACACTTATTATTAGACAGCAGAGTGACAGCGAGGGATATAACAAACGTTTCATGAAACTCCTTGTTACCTGGTTCTAGTATAGTTCGGTAGGTAGGTATATCGGTAGGTTATCGAAATATTTTTTTTCAACTTTAATTCTGTTATTCAATTTTTTTTTTTTTTTTTTATTATTATGCATGGGTTTACTCATGGCCACAGACTAGCCGAGGCGTAGACGTGGCCTACGATGGAGCGAGCTCGCCCAGAAGGTGCCTGTTCACTCTTGATTTGAAGGTTGCCGGGTCAATCGGTTCTTCAAGTAGCAGTTTGACAATATTAAATCGACAGTAAAAATTAAGGCTGTTGCTCACAATATAACTTTACCGGCAATCTGTAGGTACCCCAAATTGCTTGTTTTTTTGTTTGTGTGTCTATGCATAGTAATGTACAGAATTTTTTCACGATAATCTAGATAACTGTGAGCTCTAGTTATGTTAGGGCTTTACTGTAACGTTCAGCTTCCCGCAATGTGAAAAGGAGCCTTTGAATACCGTAGATATGGGAAAGTAACATTTTCTGCGAAATGTTTAAATCCAAACATTAAAGGAAAAACTCATAGCATATATATAATAATAGTATAATAGTAATAGTATATGTTGAAATATTTTATGTAATAAAAAATAAGTCAGTTTTCATTCTTAATTTCTTGCGGTTACGTTGTATAAGAAACGCTCTCCACAAAACATATTTTAACATATCAAATAGAAAATATTGTCTCCTACCTATGTAATGGAGTTGCAAGTTGTGGCAATATTTTTGGTTAAAATCTCAAAATATAATAATAGAAGTACAAAACCATCTTCCAAACATGAGACGTGACCCAATCGAAGAGGCTCAAAATAAAATATTCTCGATTAGTCACGAGCGAGTTTATTACAAATTGGAATTGGTTCATGTGTCCCTTGAGAGCCGACGGTGGCTTCGATCCTCCCCAGTTATGATGACTTATATTATATACCTAAAACCCAGCACATTTACTATAGTAAAATGTATATATACCTATCTCTTTTACTTGTCTAAAACAATGTATACATCTCCCTCGTCTCTACGGGTATTGTACCTACTACTATGTGCTGTGAGCTGTAGAAAACTCGCTAACTCCCATGATGCCGCAATTTAAAAAAAAAACCGGGCAAGTGCGAGTCGGACTCGCGCATGAAGGGTTCCGTACCATAATGCAAAAAAAAAACAAAAAAAAGCAAAAAAAAACGGTCACCCATCCAAGTACTGACCACTCCCGACGTTGCTTAACTTTGGTCAAAAATCACGTTTGTTGTATGGGAGCCCCATTTAAATCATTATTTAATTTTGTTTTTAGTATTTGTTGTTATAGCGGCAACAGAAATACATCATCTGTGAAAATTTCAACTGTCTAGCTATCACGGTTCGTGAGATACAGCCTGGTGACAGACGGACGGACGGACGGACGGACGGACAGCGAAGTCTTAGTAATAGGGTCCCGTTTTACCCTTTGGGTACGGAACCCTAAAAACGACAAAAAATATCTACCTATTTAAGTATCGAACCTGCTCACAAAATTGAACTAGAATTTGGTTGAGAATCGCGACCTGTAGAGGAAAACATCCTGACATAGAAACGAATGCAATTTTGCCCAAGCTGAAACAGAGACCTTCGCTAAAGTTGCGATCAATTAATAGTCCGACACGCGACACTCTGCCGTATTCGAACTTCAAGATATTCACAAGAGACGACACGTACTAGATCCATTCTAGATACGTTATAGTTTAGATATCAACTAGTTCTCTTTTGCAGCGCAATTCGGGCAACCAATGTCACTTTTACGTTAGATAGAGTAAGATATCTATTAGATGTGAATTGGATCTCTAAGTCATATCCTGTGGAAATCGTTCAAGAGTATCCCCAGAATCGCGCAAATGTCAAATTTGACAGGTTAGATCTTAAACATATCGTTATCGTAATATCTTGGTGATGTCTAAAAGATATCTAATTGATGTCTATTTCAAAATCCGAATCGGGCCACTCACTACTTCCGCTCACACATCCAATTAGGCTTATAGGCAACTGTCGCTAGGATTCATAAAATTTAATTACATCTCGTGACATTTAGTTCTCGTGACATTTAGGCACAGAATAATTAATAGTACTACCGTACAGAAAGGAAACATCTTACAAAAACCGGGCAAGTGCGAGTCGGACTCGCGCAGGAAGGGTTCTGTACCATAATGCAAAAAAAAAAGCAAAAAAAAACGGTCACCCATCCAAGTACTGACCACTCCCGACGTTGCTTAACTTTGGTCAAAAATCACGTTTGTTGTATGGGAGCCCCATTTAAATCTTTATTTTATTCTGTTTTTAGTATTTGTTGTTATAGCGGCAACAGAAATACATCATCTGTGAAAATTTCAACTGTCTAGCTATCACGGTTCGTGAGATACAGCCTGGTGACAGACGGACGGACGGACGGACGGACGGACAGCGAAGTCTTAGTAATAGGGTCCCGTTTTACCCTTTGGGTACGGAACCCTAAAAACGAAGTTTGACAGCGGTTCAGGTTCGAATCATGCTGTCTCTTTCTAATATATGGCACTATCCCTTTCGGCTATTTAGGGTTCTCAAAAATCAAGTGATTATCTTATCTGTGGTCGTGCACGCAAAAGGAAGTCAAGTGGTGCCAACCCTAATACTCGTAATTGCTCGGAGCAATGCTGAGCCGAGTGGAGCCGAGTTTGACCGAAGTCAGGAGTTTCGCACCCCTGATTTAGGTTCAACCTTGTATCGATTCAAGCCAGTGAACGATTCAGGCTAACCAAAACGCATTCATCATCTTCCTGGCATTTAGCCACACCACATCTCACTTAGGGAGCCTGTCGTCCGTAGAATCTAGAAGAACTACAACCTAATCCCAAGAATTGGTTCAGTAAGTTTAAATAAATAATAGGTACTTATAGTTACGAGTAAGTATTGAAAATCATCCAAAAGGGTCGGCTCTTTATCATTTGTCATCATGCCTGTCAAGGTCAACCTTCTAACAAGTATGTAAGTGTGAAAGTGACGCATGACATGACAGGTGATAAAAACGAGACCATGATACCGTTGCAGCAAAAGCAAAGTATTCATAGTACTCGCTGTCCCACTCTCACCCGCACCTGACTATTTGTCACTCAAGTTTCACAAAAACACGAAAATTGCCAAGTTCTGTTAATAAATATTCTGGTTTCACTGAATGTCGTGTTTGGGTTGTCACAAATTTGCGCAGTGCTACACCAACTGTCCTCTTCAAAAAGGTTCATTTCGCATTCCATTGGTGTTTCCTGCAAACAGTATTAATTTATGTTTGCTTTTATACCAGGCTGCTCATTCAGAGATCTGTCAAGGGACATCGTACCGGAATTGCCCTGATTACGACGGACCTTCTATTTTATGTAACATGCGAGCGGTTTAGGCAAACAATGCTACATTGTTGGATCATAGTATCATGGGATTTGCTGTTGTGTAAACCTATTCACCGCTTAGCTGATGCAAATTGGCCCACTTTTTGCAACAAACAAATCCTATAACAAAACTTTTAGACAATCGCAACGAAATTCCACATCTGCATTCAAATTCCTTTTTAGCTTGTTTTACATCGGGTCTGTGCGGCACTGTGATGTACCTACAGGCTAGTCTGTATTTACTATTTTACTCCTTTCAGATGCAAATATCGAAAGTTTTCTAGAATAGCTCTACTATCAGTTGGCAGAGTATTTTTCACTTACTTTCAGTGAATAAACGTGCCGTGAGTCACGTTTTACGTTTCTTTACGGTCTTATGTACCTAACTTCACTCCACTCCAAACGATGCTGTCCCTTTCTAAGTATACTAAAAAACAGAGCAAGAGTTATCGGAGTTTTATACAGCGCCTCTAGGATTCACCTAAAGAACTAAATAACAAAATTGACACATTTTCTCACGTCTACGTAATTTACTATCTATGCATCTCGCTCTCGCATATTAGTGCAAGTGAGATGCATAGAAAGTAATGTTACATATACTGATGGCAGCCGTGAATATGGAGGGTAGAGGTAAGGAGAATCCTTTATGACTTTATGAGAAAACTCCTTTATGGGAGAATATTTGCAAAAACTGGGCACGCTGTCAGCTATTATAATTTTTCTAAATCTCTCCAGAGTAGCGAAAAAAAGAAAACCCATATACCTAGTTTTTCATTGTATCAATACCGTACTAAAAATCATGGGGAATGGAAGATACTCGTATTTACAAGTGGAAAAACGTTTTCTCTTTTTGTATGGACGATTACGTAGTATACTTCCCTCTTAAGGTTTTTGACGGACACTTTTTCATTATTAATTACATGGAGATTGTATTCCTTACCTCTACCATCCACTAAGAGCATTTAGAAGGGAGATGTCATCGCTGTCATTTTCTTTACAAAACAGTCTGCCGATTTTTGCGGGGGAGGGGACGTCAAATGTATTGCTATTTCTACATGATTTGTACGTAACGTACAAATAGCCATGTCAGTCCATACAAAAGTTTGCACAATTGTGCAAGTTTTTCGGCAGAGGGGTAAGTAATAATGTCAACAAAAACATAAAGAGTATACCTACGAGACTACTACGACTATGATATTTGATTTATTCGGTTGTCAATATAAAACAAACGTAGGTGTTCTTTCTTCTCGTATGAGACGCCATTACTATGTAGTCTTGCTTGAGATTAATAAACATTACCAATATGGTGTTAAAACAAGCTTTTCTTTCCTGCTTGGAACCCTAATCCTAAATCCTAACAGTAAGCACTCAATGGCCACTCCAGTTATTAAATGCTCTAAGACCAGTTTTGTCACTTTGTTACTGACTCAACCTTCATTCTACAATTTTTTAAAGATTTGACGTTGCCATAGTTACGAAAATAATAAACACATCAATGTTAGTAAACAATGTATAAATTAAAATATAATTGTATTCAAGACAAAAATTGCAAAATATGATAATTACGTAAACATCATTAATAATCGAGTTAAAATTATGACATTGCGTGTTAAAAAATAGGAAGCAAAGTATACGGCGCGATTATACAGGCTACTTTTGGCTACATATTTATTACCTATGATGAAAATAATACACACATGAGAAGAAATCTCAAAATATTAAAATAGGTATGTATTATAATGGTCCGCTTCAGTCCGCATCATGACAGCGGCCGTCTCCTACTGCTAAGTAACATTATCTAATAGAGTGTCCGGAAAGAGAAAAGTCGTGAAATTTAGGGGAGCCCATACATTATACCTACGACTCTTCTCTTTCCGCACAGACCCTACGTATGACCTTAATAGCGATTTTAATTTTATAGTACCTATATGATCTCGAGTATATTTCAGTGCCAAGCGCCCCATTTCCAATACAAAATGAACCCACGCAGCGGGTTTTTGGCAATAAATGTGTTTAAATCTTATTTAAATTTTCAGATTCAGAATCACCAGCAAAAGTTTTTGAAGAAAGTTTTATATTTCCTGTTACCAAGTTGACATGAAAAACGATTACCTAGGTACCAAACACAATAATTTGAACAACGGAAAATAAAATAATACTTACTTAGTAAAGAAAAATAAATAAACCCACAGAACATTTGTATATTTTATTTTATTTAAGATAATAATGCTTAATAAAATACGTAGCAATTCTTGTGTAAATATTATAATAGGTCTTGCGGTATGTCTTATTCTTACTATGTGTTATGTGCACCCAGCAACAAAAACAGAACATGTCTATGTACCGCTCCTTGTATTGAGCCTTAATTCTTAATACATATGTAACTTCTACATGCATACATGATGCAATCCGGGTTTTCATGGAAATGTTGTTTTCAATCAGCTTCTTGCCTAAAACCAAAAACTGCTCGTAAGCAATGTGATTTTCGCAAATGTAGCAGTAGAAATAGGAAAATATGATGTCAAGTATAACTCATTACCTTTGTACTAAATCAGCCTTTTATCGAACTATTAATTGATTTATCCCTTAAAGTTTTGCTTGAAGTTCACATACTGTTATAAATTTATACATATTACGCTGAAAATTGCATTGATATTCGTGAAAAATCTGCGTATTTGTTGTGTTTACAAGTTGACAGAAATGTCACGTTGGAAACGCACGTATTTTTCCATAACATCTGTCACGTTTACTCGCGTAAAGTATTTACGCAGAATAATTCTGGCTCAGTTTTCATTATATAATTAGAAAGAGAGCGTTTTAGGTGTGAAGTTAGGCAAGTATGGAAAACTCGCGTAAAAACGTTTGTAACTCATGGTACAAATTGAAATTTTTAGTTCTTTACGTGACCGGTAGAGGCACTGTACAATTACTCCATACATTTTCCTTAACTTTCTCACTATCTTCACTTCTCACTGTCATTCACGGAACTCATAGTAGAGCTACTGGAGTCTTTGTGAAAATACAACAACATTGTTTTTAGTTAGTTAATTAAACACACTTAAGTGTGTTTCCCGAATTCAGCTATTTTCAAAAAAGCATTTCAGGCCTTAAATCACATTACGTAACTGAAAAGCAAAGTGAAATTCATAATAAAACAGATTGCTTATGATTTATTTACCTATAACTTTTGATTTTTAAGCGACATCAAAATAATTTGATAACATTAGGGCTCTTTCCCACTAAACATCCCGTTTCTGCAGGTACAGTTTTCTACAGGATCTCGTTTTAGCGTGAATGTTACTATATTAGCACGTATAACTACTAAAACCGGATCGGATAAAATTTGAACGTAATAATCGACAGCTTTTGTACCTAAGACTGAAACAATAACCATAATTTACTATGTTATTAACATTATGATGCTGCAAAACCGGTTTCAGGCTTCAACTTTTGGTTATTATCATTACCATAACAAGGATGGCGTGTGGGTAATAAAATTACAAATATGGGCATCGTAGTCATTACGTATTCGGTCGCACGTCCGGCGACGGTTGCGTCCGGGCGTTGCTGAAATTGCGTCCATTGTCAGTGACCGTTACTGGGGTAGGTATACATATTAAACCCTCCGAGATTATAGATATTCAGATAATCACGAGAATTTGAGCACCTTGCTTACAACATAATACCTTACTCAAATAAGATAACTTTTGCTTTTACGACTACTTAAGTTTTTTTTTGTCTACATATTTTGTCTACATAAAATGTTAGTTAACTATCTGCGTTTTCTTGTTTGAATCAGGCATGATACAAAACAGCTTTGTATAGTATTATAATGTAGACTATGTATAGGTTGACAAAACCATGAATTTGTTGATAGTTACGAGTAAAATAAGTTTATTCATAACATGAAGTAACAAGCCAGAGTTTATTGTTCAGGTGAATTTTTACTTAAACTAGTAGAGCCATTCCTTATAATAGCGTTAGGTAGGTATATAAAGTAGCTGAAAGTATCACATTATAATAATTATTGGAACCCCGGTCATGTCCACACAATTACAATATACATACTAATAATTAAAACTTTAGATAATAATATATTTTTGACACCGACAACGGTAATATTGCAGGAAGTTACAATAACTCCAGGAGTTTCAAACCTTTTTCAATTAAAATGTTATTTACAGGGAATTTTTTGGGCATTTTCTGCTCGTGCACGTTTGATATTAAACGTCGATTAGGACCGATGGGCACACAACTCGCTGAATAAAATTAGTACCATGATATACAAATACATATATAACTTTCAACATGGTTCCTTAAATACCTTTTGAATTATTTATTGGGTATATACCTACCTATCAAAAGATAATTACCTACACATATCAGTAGATAGATAAGGGTAACAGGTATGGTAGTCTATCAGACTTAATAACAAATGTTCACTCAAAAGCAATGAAAATGGGTAACGCTAAGTGGACATCGTTTTCATTGCTATTGAATAAAGCTACGTTTTAATCAAAAAATTAATTCAAAGTTTACACTTAAGCTCCTGACTACAATAAAGTATATTTTGATCCCCTTTTATGAATATTAAGAGGCCTCTATTAATATAATATACATATTTTCTTATTCTAACAAACATAATCAGGCGCAAAATTACAGGTACAGAGAAATAAAGTATGCGAACAAATTAATAAAGCGAGATTCTAGATATATGGAGTTGTTGCGTTGTTTATGAATTAATTTTGACTTATTTGGAAAGAAATAAAATAGCTATGTACTATGCAATCCAGTGCGGAATTCTCAAAACATAATAAAAACGAATTTGTCCGCAAAGGCTTTCTTAAGTACGGTCGCACTCTGCTTCTGTCTCAGTCCGATAGGTCCCTTGTTACAAACAAATTCTCTCGGAAACGCACTCAGGTGAAACATGGAAGCCATTACGCGAATGAAATCTCCCGAATTAGGCCGATCGATCGGCTTCCGAGACGAATCACCCAGAAACTCAATTTTTTACGTTACAAATTCCCAACACTAAAATTAAGCGAAAGAATTGCGGATCATTCTCAAACTAAGACTGATGTAATTTGTACGCTCCGACTTAACTTCTGTTCGTAATTAATGGCACGGGATCTCTAATGTTTTTTGAGAGGTGAACAAACTTCCATTGTGAAGGCAAAAGTTTCAGAATTTCGGTGTACTGAATAATTAAGTGTTCTGCGTTATGTGAAACATTATAACGTCGGTACACTGTCCGTCTAAATTAATAGGCTCGTTTTAGGTGAAAAGTATCTTTAAGGGTGTCATTCATTCTGCTTAGTAAATTTTATACAATGTTTTAAGATGTAAGCAAAATCAGAGTTCTTTTTTTGTTTTCAAGGACGTGTCATTAATTTTAATAATAATGAATCATGATAAATTTGCATACCGTTTTACTAGGCAGGCGTCCGGTTTTTTATCCTATAGCCCATTACTTAGTCCATTGCTTTCACTTAATAGCCTAGTTTACTTTAGATTCCATGAACTTCCAATAGCCTTTACACCCGGGTGCTGTATCTGCGTGTCTCCCATGATACGGACAAGGACAGCATCCGCTCGGTATACCTCTTACATATCATTAAAGCGTCAAAAGGGGCTCTACGTGTTGGCTTCGGCACCGCGCAAGCTTCCCAAAGGTCCGGAACACCATTGTTCCGTGATGGGAGAGACACACAGCATAAAATATTTTTGTTTTCTCTACAGAATAAAAATAGGTATAAATATTGTTATATCAATTATGAACTGAAGTATTTAGGTACTTACTCAAATATACACAAGTTTATCAACTCCACCCCACTTCAAGTTGCTTCAAAGCGGCTGTAAAACGGAAATATCGAGATTGGAACAAAATGCTTTGCTCATATAAAGTTGCACAAACACTCACGACCGGCTGCGAACAACCCGCCGGCCGGATGCTCAGTGATGAGAAAACCGGATATCCGCCTGAAATAGTAGATATCAAGACACTTGATCTTCCGCTTTTTGTTTACAGCAAAGAGAAGCACTATTAATTAAAAGTGCCAATCGAGTTACTCGGTGCTTCTGTCGTTTCAACAACCATGTTAACCGACTGAGCGGTTAATTATTTTAAATAAAATACCAAAATAAATATTATGGTACATCAAAGGTTTGCGATGAACGTTCTAAATGACGATAATATTATGTATATCATTGATTGCGTATTTAGTAGTTAGATATGGCCAAATGCGAATAAATTAACATCAAATTTTAAGTTCAAATCAGCCGTCTGTTAAATAAGTAGTAGGATACACATACCTATGTAGATACATATATCCATATTAAATGCTTCTCGCATCTTCTAATACTTCATTTGGAACATCAGCGCAAGTGCTTAGTATCAGTATAAAATTTTGAGTTAATAATCTTTCAATTGTTCGGACTACATACAACGGCTCTTAGCTAACAGACAGGGCAGGGCATTAATATAATTTAAGTTGTATTAAATAACTTGATAACGTTTAATACGTTAACGTTTAAGGTTTCATTGATTTTTCGTTAATAATAAAAACTAAATTAAATTAAAACAAAATAGTACCGAAAACGCTGGCAGTACTTTCTTGTTGAATTGTTAGGCTGATACGATGAGCGAGGGAACTGCCGGCTCTTCGGTCTCCTGTGGCGTCTCTGAGTCCATTCGATAGGTCTTTGAAGAAGCTCTCAAACCGCAAAAGCCTCATGGACCAAAAGTGTCGACGGCGAATGGAATAAAATTATACTCGGCGCTAATACCCTGTATTATTTGGTTTCAATTATAAAAGATACCAGCATATTTTTAATTTCAATGTCAGAAAAAAACTTGATTAAATTAGGAAGGACGGTTCAGGTTAATTACACGTCAGCTACGGGAAAGCGGTCGCAATGAATATTTAATACGTCAACCCTAGAGGTAATGCTGCTCTGCCGCCGCAGATTTTGCCTTTCAAAATATTTCTACATTTTCTGTCAAATGAAACAACAGTAAATAATCTCGAGCGGTTTTCTTATTTTTCCTTCTAAGAGGGCCAAAGAAAATTGAGCTTTGTGGCGACCATGTACAGCCGCATTAAGTCTTACACGAGTACAAACTCAAATCGAATTTCAAAAAGACCAAAATCATACCTATTAAGATCAAAGAGATATAATGAGACAAGCCAATGGTTATTACGACTCATATGTTCCAGTAAGGCACATATGTAGAATAGTACATAGGTAAGGTAATGATAGGTAGGTACTGAAAAGTTACTGAATTTAATTTATGGCATTATCGTCAGCTTGAGATATAATTTATTATTACATTTATTACCTATACAAAAATCTCGGCTAAAAGAAGATCAACCTCAATAAGACGCGAACGTAAGCATATTCAGAAGGGACGGAGTTTCAATGCATTGGTAGGTATTGGCACATTGCAATGCATATCACATTTTCAAGTGTTGCACACTGCCAAAATGAACTAACCCGAAAAATAAAGATATCGTTTAAGGAAATCGTTTGGTTCCAAATTTACAATCGCAAATTATTTGTGTGACGGTAGACTGGTTCTTACTTCGAATCTTACTTTAATAGACTATCAGGTATTACTTTTTTTGGGGCAGATATGGTAGGAGATCATCTAGACGTATTATACAATAGAAGGTCGAATACGTATGTAAGCTACATTTTTGTGAAAAACGAAAACCCGCCAAAATATAGCATACAACGCCACCATTTTATATCACAACCCCCATTAATTTACCCTGTTTACCTTTTCTAACTTCATATATGAAGCTTTCTTTTTCCAAATAGCATTCAATAAATAGATATCATCATCACACATGCAATTCCTTTTATATATTAGTTACATGCATCTTTCTGTGTTTGAGTATAAGTAAGCACAATTATCCGAAGCCAAATCACAAACTGCTACTGCAATTTACGGTGAACCGTAAAGCAAATAACTTGAAGTGCTCCCGCTATCGGCTTCCTTACAAATTCTATTTATTGTTTGATGGGTTCTTCTACTTATTGTTAAAAATAAGAAAAAAATTGTGAATTTTAAATGCGATGTATTCCTATTACAGATTTTATTGTTAAGGTATTACCACTTTGATATAACTGATGACGAGTGTATAATCGAAGTCATCTGAAGGACTGATCAACAAATAGTCTTAATTACTTATTTCACTGGCTCAGACAACGCTATTTTGCCCCATTTCAAGTCATTAGGGAAGTTGCCTAGATAAAGCTTTTAAGGCTTTAGCTATAATGAAAACAATTAAATTCTAATTAGTATTGGACCTGGAGAGATACTGGTTAAAGGCCTGTGCATACCGGATTCGTGTGCGTAGACGTGCGCGTTGTAGTATACAGATCCTTATGAGAGACGGCACACCGCTTCGCTTGCGTGACGTGTGCGTGTGCGGCTCCAACATTTTAGCGACCGCGCACGTGCACGTCACACAAACGAAGCAAGACAAGTGTGCTCTTGCCTTTTTAATTTGGGTGCAGTTCTTATGTATTTTAAGTAGGTCTAATGATTCCTAAGAAGATCCCGCGTCTTTTAACTTAATATATCGTTTTGTAGGGTAGTCAGTATTAACCAAATTCTCTTAATTACAACTTTTCGGAAGGTAAATCAAATTAGCATGCATCAAAGAGTAGCGCCTAATGAGCCAGGCTGGCAGCCGAGGTGAAATTTAAACGTAACTGTTGAGTGAGCACGAACGACGTAATTACCACTTCTATGCTTTGTAATAGCCTCTGAAGACTTAATTAACTTTGAAATATGTGAAATGTGTTTTAGAAAGACTTTATTAAGAAACGATTAAAGCCTGAACTATTGTACTGCAAAGTAGGAGGGAGAAAAGAAACTAAAATGCTGACTAAATTAAATACTTATACACTTACGATTACAAAATTAACTTGCAAACCTAAGGCCTGATTCGAATTCAATCTGCCAAATTGAAAACCCTATTAATGGTACTGAAGCTAGCTGAATCAAGATTTGTTTTTCCATAATTTATTGAAAATTTGTTTAAAAATTGTTATTTATAAGTAAATTCATCATTTTCCATTTCTTCCCGCTCCTGTCGTTAGTTTTGTTGTATGCCCTCCATCATACATCCGACAGTGTTTTTTGACAGTTTCTTAGTTTGAGTCCTATCAAGAACAATGTTTATTTTGAAATATTATATTGCATATAGTTTTTGTTGTTTTAACGAACTAATTCCTTGGACACTCCACTCCATACCGTTCAATAGGTCAATACTGTGGGACTTTGTTGAATCAAGTTTTTTGGTCCGATTTCGAGGGTACTGGCTTAAGCATGCTGATTGCCTCATAAACATCGTGGATCATCTCCAAATATTATCAAAGTAATATTGGAAATCCGCATTATTAAACTAAAGCTGCGAACCGTTTCTTTTAGTGATGTTGGTGTCGATTTCTCTGTCGAAAAGTAACCAATGCCCGGTAACTGACACCACATCGACGAAATTCCTGATACGCCAGATATTTGAAGATATGTCTAGATCCTCATTGTTTCATGGATATTGCAATGAAATTACCTTTCAGTATTGGTATAATATTAGGTAACAGGTTATGTTGGAAATTAGTTATGTGCAAGTTTCTTCCATACTTATCAAGTTTTTGACAGCAATTTGGCGCCTAATTAAAAAGACGGCGGCGTTTATTTGATTTTTTTGATCATCTTAGAATTGATAAAAAAAAAATTTTTTGGTATAATAATTTTGTGATTCTGATAATTATAATGTCGTAGTGTATATATAAAGTAAGCTAGAAAATATCCAAGAAAAATCACTCTGAATTTGTCAAATTTGTTTCGAATCAGGCCTTAAAAGAATAGTTGGTTAACCACGTATTAATTAAATTGTAAAAACAGACGTAAGTATAGTCGCACCAATAAAAGTCTGCTGCAGATTTGATAGCCCATGCAGTGAAAGAGTTATTTATACGTCATAATTTCATAGAAGTTTGACGTTTAAAATGACACTAAACTTGCACTACGTGGGCCATCAAAATCGCTGCAGACTTTTTACTAGTTTTTACGGTCCAACTCTAAGAAATTCAAAGTGTAGGGTAGATGGGAGTTTCACTCAAACGCCAATGTCAACGATACTTTTATTGACTATGAAAACTTATACATATAGGTGCATACATTTATGGGTTCATACAAAACTGGTTACTTCCTAACTAACTTAAAATCGAATAACCGACGGCAAGGTTGAGCACGCCTGTTACCGATGCAAATTGCCAAGGGACAGTCGGGAACCTATCGCCAAGGCACTAGCTAAACCTAGGGAGGTCAGGGAGAAGACTGCAAGTGGCTATCGAACTCCCGACCGAGACTTGAGACTAGCCAAAGGACAGAGGTGTACCTATCGCTAAGGCAGTCGCTAGCTAGAATGATCTGATGCGGCGCGGGCTGCGGCTTTTATACCGCCCGGTCGGCGATCGTCGTGCGCGCTCGGTTCTCCTCGGTGGCTGGCCGGTATGACGTAGTACTGTGCGAGCGAGAAAGTATTCGAGTCCGCGCGCCGTGAGAATTAGTATTGTTACATTCTCCCCCTCTGGTACTCGGTAACGTCCCGTGAGAGTACCAGGATCAGTATTGTTACATTCTCTCCCTCTGGTGCTCGGTAACGTCCCGTGAGAGTACCAGGATCTGTATTGTTATAGTCTCTCCCTCTGGCACACGTATGTCTGAAGAGAGAGTAGGTACCAGGACTTGTGTAGAACGATGTCTCCTTCAGTTTTCGCCAAGTTGGCACTATCCTTACAGTTACTGCCTGAGAGGGTGTTCGACGGAACCCTCCCCCTGGAGTGAAGCTGGTCTGAATAGCATACATCAACTGTATTGGTGTTACTGTGGATTTTCTGTTGCTACTATGACTTCTTGTTGTGTTGTTACTACCTTCTTTAGATGATTCGTCGTTTGCCTCCTTATTTATTTTGTACAGTCCCATTTTACACGTAGGGTAGTTTAGAAAAATTATGTAGGGTAGATGCAACTTCTTCTTTAAAAGAGTGGGTAGTTGTCATTGTTGAGCGTGACAGCTCACAATAATGTTAAAACCAAGGGACAGTCTATGAACCTATCGCCAAGGGACCTAGGTAAGTCTTGGAGAAGACTGCAGGTGGGCTATCGAACTCCAGACTTATTATGACTCGCCAAAGGACAGAGGTGTACCTATCGCTAAGGCAGTCGCTAGCTAAGTATGATCTGATGCGGCGCGGGCTGCGGCTTTTATACCGCCCGGTCGGCGATCGTCGTGCGCGCTCGGTGCTCCTCGGTGGCTGGCCGGTATGACGTAGTACTGTGCGAGCGAGAAAGTATTCGAGTCCGCGCGCCGTGAGAATTAGTATTGTTACAAAAGGAATTAATTTAATATCGATTTCAATTTTCATCAGCCCTCGTTCGTACAAAGTAAATGAGATTTGCTTCTCGTCATTACTTATTTGGAACCGCTGTTTATAAACATTAAAGGTACATTTACGGAGGAATATCATTTGTTCACCGAATAGCTCATCAAACGTTTATTACCGGCGCTTTGATTAACAAAACCAATCGGCAAATTCTCCCCCAATTCCTTCCAAGACCATTATCTCAGTGAAACTTGTAAAGGTGGTGCCCCAACGTTACAATACTATAGCTTAACCAAATATAGCTTTGGCTTTATATTGCCAGCGACTGAAAGGAATACCTATGTCACGTGTGCACTGTGCAGTTGCACTAACGTCCGTTATGGTTTGTACACTTGTACAGCCACAACACAGCTAAGATTGTTATGCCATTTAGGATTCTAGCTAAATTGGAAATTCTATACCGTAAGTATTGAATATCCAATATATCTAGGACCCTAAAAGGCGCAACAATCGCGGAACGTTATGGTACCTAGTAGCTTTCCATTTAGCCTGCCTTTAACTATTAGACGTTGTGTGATATCTGAACCATATCAGTTCGGTCGTAACTTTAATTTTTCTGAAACCCGAAAAACAGCAGAACAGTTTTTTAACACATTCACTTCCACCGACCCGCAAGGCGGGTTCTCTATTCGTAGGCGATTTTCGCACGGAACAAACCGTTGGCTGATTTCGGATTTCGAGATAATCACAAGATCTAGAGACGATCTAGAGATCAACTAGAACTACATTAGATATCGACTAGATGTGACTTGGATATCTAAGTCATAACTTGTCGAAATCGTTCAAGAGGACCTCCGGAATCGCGGAAACGTTAAATTTGACATATCTATCTTACAAATATCTTTAAATTATCCATATCTTAACTTGTTGAAGTCTAGTAGAAATCTAATTCATTTTCCGAGCCGCGTGTTATCGACCTACGCTTGTAGCGCGAATCTCGCTAACAGTAAAATGTGTCAGTAAAACGATAATCATATTAAAATTCTTTTACCTTCATCAAATTAATACAAAATTAAATTGAAAGCTTGTTACGTTGCGTCTATTAAATTTTTTATATGAAAATAATAGGTTTAATAGCTTTTGTTGTAATCGCGGCCTGAAACGCCGCGCCCAGGGAAATTACACGTGAAAGGAAATCCGAAAACGAGGACACGGCGTCTTCTGTGCCGGCTCAAGTGGCGCGATGCGGCGTTCTTACGTCAGCGAGATTAATGATTGTCTGGTTCAGGCCTGTATAAAGGGACTACATCCTTATAAAAAGAGGCCTACCAATTTTTACAAGGCCATTTTATACCAATATACATTATACAGGCATTTTTAAATCCAAAAATTGGACGCGCAAATTAGCTAATTAGCAAGTAATGTCGAAATTACTTCTTTAAAACTATCAACAGTGTCTACACGATAGAAAAATGACTGGGAACACTTAATTGACAAAATAAAACTCGTGTATCCGCCAGTTTATGACTTGGACCTCAATAGGCGTTATGATTAAATCTAGCGGTCAACCTTTTTCAATTAATCCATGAATTGAAAAGAATCTTGCTTTAATTCCAGTGAATTAGCATTAATATTAAAAATACCTAGGTACAAACTAATAAATAGATAGTGACGAATATTTTCAAACTTTGCAATAATTAATAATCTCATTTACGACTATACCATATGACATATGACATGATCGTAGATGATTGTTAAAATATCTCGCGTGAATATATGTAGGTAATAAATATATTTAGTATATTTTAGTAAGATAATCACGTCCCGAGTACTTTTTAATCTTTAATCTCTCGTACTTGAATGCTTATGGTCGTATTCGAACAATGCTTATCTGATATCTCAGTGATACGATACCGGTCTGTCAATGTCAAAAGTGACATTTCTTCAACCAAAATCGTACATATGTGATTTAAAACTGTACATAATAATATGGGAAGTAACGGGAGTTAAATAGTCACTAAAGTTAAATATCAGTTACTACAATACTGTAAAATGGTTTGCAATAATCATCATACTAATAGATTTTATTGTTAATTATATCTGTTATTTCCCAAAAAGTTTTTAATATTATGACTTAATTGTTTGTCCGTATTTTCGTTAGCCATAATTTGTTTGGTTCAGTGTCAACGTATAACTATTCAGGATTGCCATAAAACAAACCTAACCCTACCTAACCTATCTACAGGATAACCTTAAGAAAATCCTGAAAAGTTAACAGACCAGTTTTATGACTTATGATAATATGACAAACAATACGGTATGGCTTAAAACTTTATGTCAAACAAAGGGATCCCCCTCCTACTAGGTACACTATTACTCCCTAGCAGTTCTCAATTTACATACTGTAACAGATTCTTGATGACCACTCGGGCTCAGAGGCAGGTGAATAGACGAGGTGTATTCAGTACGTATCTGCATGGAGCAAGATGAATCGCCTCAATATATCCATGGAAGCCAATTCCGTGTTAACAGTTTGATAAGGCTTTTTTTTGTTACTTTAGTGTAATGAATACACCTATCCTATACGTAATTATAGAAATCGATCCCTATTTCACATGGTCACGGCATCGCGCGTGAACGGGTGGACCCATTTCGCCATTTCTTTTTTTATTGTGTTTGTTATTGTCAGGAGGTTCTTATGATAGAAAAAATTAAGTTTGCATAAAAAAGAAAGATATATGTAAGTAGGTGAAACGAAGTTCGCCGGGTCATCTAGTTGTTAATAATTATGTTCATATTCAGTTGTCCTTCATCTTTTAGTGTTTGCTCCTTAAACACTCCCAATAGTTAGCTGGAAGAGATCCGTTTAGGAATAAGTTCACCTTTGTACATAAAGATTTTTTACTTTGTTTTGTAATTTTTGTGTAAATTTGTGTGAAAAAAATATCCCCAGGAACTTTAACTCATGCTAAAAAAGTGTATGATCCTGGTGCAGCAACGCACACTGTCTCAAGGTTGTATCAAAATAAGATGAAAAACTTATCAAATCGTCAAAGACTGAATCGGCTTCACGGAGTCAGATCGTTATCTCGACATTAAGTGAAACTTCATTCGCTGGAACTTGACTTGATGTATTTCGTGTTTGAGAAGTTTCTTAAGTGTCGTTTTATATAAGCGTAGATTATGTTTTGCTATATTAGTGTATGACTGCATGCGAACTAGCAGTTGATATTTATACTTTTGCGAGTGAATAGATGATACATATTTAGTAGTTTTGTCATTTCAATGTAAACGTGTTTGTTCATAATACGAGTAAATAATGTTGGTAACTGGATCGATTTTTGTGGATTTATTAATCGTCGGATTTTGATATTTTAGGGAAGTAAAGAACTTTTCATTCAGGGTGGAATAAATTCAAAATTCCAATTTAGCACGAAAAAAAATGTTATTTTCCATTCCATTATTTATATTCCATGCGTTTTCGTAACTCAAGGGAATGCCATAGTATCTATCTAATACGCTTTATAAAAAAATCATACTTTTTCTTCGAGTTTAGAAAAGCCACATCTGTAAAATATCGTTTTGTTCGCAGATATCTAGAAGAGTCATAACATCAATGCTACGACAGGGGATCAAGTTGGGGAATCTTTTATGGCTTTTGTAATAAAAGAAAAGCCTATTAGCGAAGTTTTCTGCCTTGAACCAAGGAAGTGATGGGTCTAATCGCGATCTTATTGTTAACCCTGACTACTGTAATTTTCTGGAGCACTGAGTTTGTTATACTGGTAAAGAATTGTAGTTATTATGTTACACGAATAAATGTATATACCGGGCGAATTACACGTGAGTGTAGTAAGTTTTGATATTAACAACATGATTTCATATACCTACAAATGAAAAAAATACACTAAAAATTAGGTCCTACTTAGTTAAAACTCAGTACATATGATACTTAATAATAACATTAAAAACCGACTAAGCGAGAGTAGGCTTTAAGGTTAAAAAGCCGGCCAAGTGCGAGTCGGACTCGCGTTTCTAGGGTTCCGAACATAAGTTCGACTCACGCTTGACTGCACATTTCTTATAGATTTTCCTGTCATCTATAGATAAATAACTATTTCGTGTATTTTTTTCAAAATTTTAGACCCAGTAGTTTCGAAGATAAAGGGGGGGGGGGGGTGAGAATGGTAATTTTTTGGCTATTTTCTTAAATAAATTCGAACCTACGTATTTTAAAACTTGGGTCACTAATTTACATATGTGTACCAAATTTCAACTTAATTGGTCAAGTAGTTTCCGAAAAAATAGGCTGTGACAGACGGACAGACGGACAGGCGCACGAGTGATCCTATAAGGGTCCGTTTTTTCGTTTTGAGGTACGGAACCCTAAAAATAAAGGGAACTTAATAAAATAACAAATTAGTAAAGTAAAGTATCGTCGACAAAACAGACAGACAGAGCTCAGTCGAATGTATGTAGAAGTAAAATACACATAGTAAAGGGATCTTTATTTTACACTCATACGTAATTGAGTAGTTACCAATACATTTATATTTCAATTTAACCGTCTCTTAATTGTGAATAATTTGTCAGATCGAATAGCGAGCCCTTTTTAAAAGCAACAAAAAAAGAGCGAGATGACATAATTGCGATCACCGAAAGCACCGCGACTGAATACCGTCGTGACGAGCTGATGGCTCTGAAAGCGCACCACTGCGCCGCCCTTTTGATGAAAACCATGATTACACCGTACATATGTAAGTACTTGCATAGGCGCGCGTGATCACGGGTCTAGTTAAAATAGAAAAGACTAATTCTGTCGACTTTATTTTACTTACGAATTATTTTATCAGTAGGTAAGCCGTGTGTGTAAATACCGTTGGGCAGATAGAGTGGATGCAGATCTCCGTGAGCTCGGCGTTGGCGAAGACTGGCGAGATACCGTTCTGGACCGATCAAAGGGCGTTCTCTGTGTTGGAGGCCAAGACTCATTTTGGGTCATCGCGTCAACCAAATAAGTAGGTAAGTAAACCCATAGACCCCCACATTTAACTAATTTGTTTAAACTCATTTGTAGACTCAAATCAGTCCAATTGTAACCATAGGGAAAAACCGGGAAGTTTAAAAATAAAATTAATCAAGAAACTTAGTAGCCCAAGTCCAACTCGCACATGGTCAGCTTATCTGATCAAACCGTTTTCACAACGTTTGTTTTACCTATAGATTCTCTATTTATTATGGCAGTTAAATTAACAAATGCATAAATAGTTATTGAAATTATATTGTATTCATGACGCATACACACTAATATACACAGGTTTTTTACCCCTAACACAACCTAAATAGAAACTATGTAAATGAATTGAAGTTCAACACAATCCTCACTTATTTGCGAGTTAAGTTAAATTTGTACGAAGCTAAATCCAATCGCCGAGCAATTAAATGGTACAACGACGAGGGAATGTAACTTTCTACGTTAACCTAAAAAGGGTTAATACGAAATGATTTCCGCTCCACCAAATTGATGAATAGGTTATGCTAATGGAATTTTATATCGAGGTTAAAATATGATAAAATAATCTGCGTCAATATGCATAAGCAAATGAGCAATTAAGCAGATAGATTCCGGATGGAGAAAAATAATGTTCTTAAGCTTTTAACAATCCTTTTATAGCATCATCTAATCCGTCGGCTTATACTATAAGTTAAACTGGAAACATCTTGGCTGTTTTGAACCTTGAATTTTAATTTTCCATAATGTATGTATACGATAGTAGTCATAATAAATAATATGTGGGTTCATCTGCATTTTATTTATATATTTCCCAGAAAAAGCATAAAGTGTAGAAAATCCAATATAATCCACTCAATACAATTTTTAGTTAGCAAAGCTTCTATGAAATTCACGTTCAAATAATTTCCTTTCCAGTAATATCTATAGCGTTTTCACATACTTGCAGGATGTCGGCCTTTTGTATCGTACGTATTCTGCTATGGGCTAAATAAAAACTAGGCGCTCTGCATTGCGAATATTAAACCGCATGCTCTAGTGCATGCTTGCTTAATTGCTCTAAAAATACACATACACATGTAGCAAGCCAGTCACTAGAGCGGAAACACGCTGAAGTGTTAGCATGTTTAATTTTATGTAAATCCCTCGCATTTTTGTCATTTTATTGTAATAGAAACCTTATTTTTTTCACTGAACGCAAACATAATAAATTTTACTTGAAGAGGACAGTGGACGACCGCTTTATTACAATCTGATGTATATTAAACAAAGCAATGCCCCTTCCTGTGACTTTTTTCCAAATTAGATCTAAATTAGTCATGGATTTAATCTAATTCAAAACCTCTCATTAAACTCACAATACGCTTGATAGTCAATTTGTGTAATAATGTTCTTATTTATTTATTTAAAATCGATTTCTCACAAACATGGTGTTTAGAGACACAGAGGGATTAACATTGCATAATCATTAGGCATTTCTATTAGACGGTCTATTTAAAATAATTAAATAACTACTCAACTAACTCAACCTATATGAGAGCGAAATAATATTTAAGGATATTTATAGCTAGACTCAGTCAATTTTATCCATTCAGAATTATCGAATACGAGTACATGAAGATACACATTCAATTGTGAAAAATTCGGACGTGTATCCCCAAAAGGGGTGAATTTCTCGCCCTATTACCGTCTTTATGTGTGTAGGTATATAATGGCTAATAATAGTACGTCCCAAGCATCATATAGCGGGCATTGGTCGTGAAAGGTCAGTGTCGCGCACATGTGAAAAATAGCCTTTCAAACTTAGATAGGTCCTATTCGACATTGCTGTTTGACGGAAATGATACAATATTGCATGAAGTTCGTATTCATGCACATTTAAAAGATAGTATGTTTTGATCGTGAAGGTTGTTGTGAATTGTAGTTGTGAATTAACCTTACGTAAGGAATTTGAATTTGCGTATTCGCCTAATTAGTAGAGATGCACCGGATATCCGGTTACTATCCGGTATCCGGCCTATCCGGCTATTATTTTACTATCCGGCCGGATACCGGATAGTGACCTTCTATCCGGCCGGATACCGGATAGTAACATTGCCTGATTTCGGAGTAAACAAATTGGATTTAAGAAACAGACACGGTCATAATCGTACCTGTTTATTATTTTAAAACAATTTAATCATTCCACTCTTGCACGCGCACTTATTTCGAACCCAGAAATAAGACCGCGCGAACGTTTACTAGGAAACAGGTAAAACCTGCAGAATGCGCACCTGAAAACCGAAATGTAGGTATAGTTCCGCCGGCCGAATATCCGGCGGCCGGATACCGGATATTCGGCCAGTGTCTAGGCCGGATATGCGGTATCCGGCCAAACAACTATCCGTTGCATCTCTACTAATTAGTGCTATCAGGAGAATTAAGCGTTAAAAACTCCCTTCAAACAACGTACAGTATCTTGGAGTTTGTCCAGATTTCTTCAAGCATTATATTATGACAAATCAAAATAGTATAGGTACATTCATAATGTAATGAATTGACATTTCCATTAGGTTTGACAAGGGTTCCACAATGATACGGCATAGAACGTCGGTAGCTGCGTACATACCACCAAAGTAGACAGGACTAGCGGATCTGATGATAAAAGCCAGACATTACCAAAACTAATAGCAAACCAAATAGCTGTGGTTAAATTTTACAGCATAAAATACCTATGCAAATTACTGGTAACCATAACCATAATCTGTTTAATTTAATTAACATTGTTAGAAGGGGTATTCTTTTTGTAATTAGTTTGGTTTATGTAGGTAAGTATATTTTATAGTCTGTGTTATTATTTTATTTCTAGGTTTAACTTTAGTTTTAGTATTGTACTATACAGGTGAATAAATAAATGAACATAACACCTACACTACCTATAGGTATGTAGGTACAGTCACCTGCAATAATATGTTATACAACGAAGGCCGCAAAAATATGTAACACACTCTTATGGCTCTACAAATAAGATCGTGTCAGATATTTTTGCGGCCCTCGTTTTGCATCAATTATTGCAGGTGACTGTAACTACCCACTTAAGAACGTTGAAAACAGGTGTATACCTACTTTTATACCTATATAAATATGTACTGTTATCAAACAAAAGGGCTTACGCTGTTGATAATGCGCTAATGTCATAAATATACAATTAAAAGTCACGACAATACATATAGCATAACCAATTAACTATCAGTATTACAATAATATTATGTCTTCTACGAGTATAGTATGGTATGCAAGTTTACGGAGTTTAGGGTATGTAAAAGTATCTTGCTGTTCTCTTTCTGCTTTTAGCACTGTCTCATTAACGTTTTACCAAAAGCGCTCGGGCAGAGGCTACTATTAAGCTTTTTGCTCGGGGTTATTAATTATGATCCCTGATGAAGTTCAGTTACTAAGCTGGCCCATCAATCTTGCCACTTAGAGACAGAGTGATGTATGACTCTCAGATATTGGCAGAAACCCACACACGTTGTTATTATCTAAACATACTTAGTTAATAGATATAATAACGTTCCTATTATTCAAATTACCATTGCTTGATGGAAATTCTAAGTTTATTCTCAAAATAAATGTATGTAGGCGTAGCTCAGGGAAATATTATGTTTTGCCTAGAGTATTATAAAGAGACTTATAAAAGAAACCTAAACCATAATATAGGTACATATTATGCTTATACCGCTATGCTCTCTGTTCGATTTACTCATTTTTTTTTGTATTACTCAGCTCGCAGGCCGAAGGAGCTTGATCCAGTCCCTCCTCTCGATGGTAGCCTACGGAGACTGATGCCCGATCACCGCGGATCAACGCCTCAGGGTATTTTTTAGAGTTCGTACCTTAAAAGGGAATTAAAATATCTGCCAAATGCAAGTCGGACTCGTGTCTCAAGAGTTCCGTAGGTACCTACCTCACAGTGGCGGAGCGTCCATAGAACTCGATTCCCATATTCATCCCATATTCGATATTCAGGTTCTTGGGCCATTTTCTTTAAACTTAGAAAGAAAAGGAAGGGCAACTTAGCTATGGCTTGCCTACGAACAATCTAGACGCGCCGCCACTGCTACCTCACACATTTTTTTTTCCTTTAATTCGATTCACGCTTGACTTACAATATATACTTCTGTAATCTATAACAACTATTTTCTCTATTATTTATATAGTTTTATGCCCAGTAGTTTGGGAGGGATAAGGAAAAGTAATAGTCAATTCTTGCATTTTTCCTTATGTAACTTCAAAACTATTTGTTTAAAAAATAAAATAAAAATATATTTGGAATTCTTATCTCGAGCCTATTTATTTCACGTCACACGATATGAGGGTGACCATTTCTATAAAAAATACTACTGGGATACAACTTAAAACCCAACTATTTCCCACAAATCATCCGGATCAAGAGGTAATGGAAGGACGTAGGCCCCTCACGTTATTTTGCTATTATGGTAACATTTATTTACCACAAGGATGTGCCAAAACGAGGATGCGCCGCAAAAATATTGTGCCAAAATGCAAATAAATATGCTAAATAAAAAATATCTTCATTCGACTAAAAACAATGTAATTAATTTAATCTATCAACTTGAAATGTGTATACACTTAACATCATTAAGATGTTGTTGATAAAATAGGGGTCCCTGTAATCTGAAAATAAAACAACTTAGTAAGGTAGGTCAATTCTACCGATGCAAGCAATAATAGTTAGGCAAGCTAAAAATATTCCCTATAATACAGACTACGTTTATAGTCCTCAAAGTTATGACAGCTGATGCTTCCGGTAAGTACTTTGCAGCGCTGCGACTGTTTAACTTTGAACGTTCCGCTCCCGTTCAGAGCCGGTATAAACAAGTAGCAAGAGTGACTAAAGGCTTTTACCGTTTCCGTAAAAGCCTCAACGACGTACACTTTATCGATAAGAACCAAGGAACTTCCACGTGCTTTCAACAACATTCAGCAAGTGCGGAAAATTTAACATTTGGTAATTCAAAGACATAAACACAAAAAAAAAGATACTTGTAATGGGCCATTACTAATGGCAAATAAATCAGTGAAATCTATAAAGGTAAAAATACGTTGCTGCGTACCTATATAGGTATGTTACGAGGAATGGGCGCAGTGTAGTGTAGTTGACTGTCGACTTTTCGTAAATAAATATCACCAGATACATGTGGATGTAATGGGCAAAAGTTTTATAAAGATTAAAGAAAACATGTTATAGAACATTATATGGTGTCCAATTTGTCTGAGTGTTGTACGGATAGTGGCAAAAGTTTTTCGATAAGTCCGACCGATAACAACTAAACTTCACCACATACGAAGCGTGTTCCACTTAGCACTAACTTGGAAAACGTTTTGTAGATTACGTTCAACAAGAATACTTATTATAGAATAGCGAAATATATTTTTTTTGAAATTAACTGTTGCAAAATCGGTCAGTTATTTATTTAATTAATTAGTCACGTGATCATTAAAAACGCCATTCTTCTTGTTGATTTACTAATTTCCTTATCGCGACATGAAACGCATATTTAAAAAATAACACTTTCTGCATAATTTTATTCCATGTATATCGCGTTACCCTTAAAGACAATATTTGTACGGAAATGTCCAGCTAAAGAGCCGTTTTCATTGCTAAGTGCAATTGTAAATTAAATATGATTGTAATGTTTATAAATTGGTAACATTACAGTTATTTTTAATAGATGAAAATCCCCTACTCATAAAAATAGCATGTGTATATAGACTATATATTAAAATGTTATTTTATTTTACTTACGACAACATTATACAACAGGTATCCTGCAATATTAATAAAGTTATAAACCTGCCTAAGACTTAACTACGCTTACGGTTTCACCTTTTCTTTTTCACAAATGTTAGTACATAACACCAAAAACGGGTACGTGGGAGTAACTTTGGTACGAAGACGAGTCGACCAATGATAGCCGCCGGTGCTTGGTCGAATCCGATGGCTTTTGTTTAGACATTATGAGAACGTACGAATGGTCGTGAACAGGGATATCAGCGTAGGTAATATTAAGCTTTCGAAAGATATTTCGTAGGTATTTATCGGTTTTGGTGAAAATGCTTTCGATTCAGTTCTTATAGAGAGTAGGATTTTGTGCCCGTGAAAAATCTAACATAAAATTTTATAGCCTTTGATTATTTCGGGTTTATAATCTACCGTTGACTATTAATCGCTGAAAAGCCTGTAAAGGGTTCGAAATGGTGAGATGTATTTTAAATTCGTATTATATATTCGGTTTACATTATTTTGTTTTATTTTAATACATTTAGCAAGGTGGCCCTGAATAACCCCGAAATATTTTTTAGATAGATCGGATTATTATTACTATGGACTAATCGCGTTTTTATACTGCAGCGCGACTTAACAGTCTTAACACGCTGTTTACAAGAAAACTACTGGCTCTTTACTATCTTAATTAGTTATTACGTTCCAGGACCATTTCATTAGACCCATGTTGATCTCTCTCTTCGATATTTCGAGTTATTATTTGCGCCCATTGCATTATCACAATTATATCAACAATTAGGTAAAAAAATTATTACTGTGTGAACTACACTTGAGTGAATTTAATTTAGTTAGCAGTGAATCATTTAGGTACCTACTTGATAAGTATATAGGTTTTTTTTACGATTTGACTCGAGTGTTGTTTGTTTCAAATTTTATAAAAAAAAACTTGCTTACACGTAGTTCATGGTGATCAATGATCATATAAATAGGAATTTCGAAAGGTTCCACAGATTTTATCGAGCTAGCACAGATTTACTCCAAAGCCGAGTAACAGGAAAAACCTGTTTTCTGAGTTAATCGTCTTTACACGCTTTACTCGCAAGGTCTGTAGAAAAGAGAAAAACGGATTTAGAATAGCTTTCTTTATCACTGGCGTGAGATTTTAACCTTCTTAGAAACTGTACAGTTCTTTGTCATTTTAGTATCGTATAATGAATATTCTTCTTCTTCTTCCTCGCGTTGTCCCGGCATTTTGCCACGGCTCATGGGAGCCTGGGGTCCGCTTGACAAGTAATCCCAAGAATTGGCGTAGGCACTAGCTTTTACGAAAGTGACTGCCATCTGCCATTCCAACCCAGAGGGTAAACTAGGACTTATTGGGATTAGTCAGGTTTCCTCACGATGTTTTCCTTCACCGAAAAGCGACTGGTAAATATCAAATGATATTTCGTACATATTAGGTTCTGAAAAACTCATTGGTACGAGCCGGGGTTTGAACCCGCAACCTCCGGATTGAAAGTCAGACGTCATATCCACTCGGCCACCACCGCTTATAATAAGCGTTTCGGATGATAAATATTAACTTGGCTAAATCATAAGTATATCTTGCCCTGGATTTGTTGCTTCTCTACTCCCACCATTTGTCTGGCTGTCATAGCAACGGTAAGAGCGGAGATTGATTGATTGATGATTGATTTGATATAAAGCATTGTATCTCGCGCTAAAGGAGTTGTTTACGCCAATCATCGAGGGCTGCTTATTAATATTGTCTACAACATTTTAAGAGCGGTTGTTACGCATCATGGGGTAGTACAGACGCCATCGGATATATCGGAGCGGCCAAATTATTATTTATTTACTGTGCTTGGACATACTGTGAACCTCTTCCCTTCACTCGTACTTGTCCGTACATATATTGGCATGAAGGAGACGCACGATACCTAAATGACATCATTCAGATATCATTTTGATATTAGTGTAAGACACTTATAGGTACGTGCGTTAGTGGTACGTATGTTCTTTGTATAGGCCTGAGAGACAAACGTAAAATTCTTGTCTTTTTATCAGGCTTTGTTTTAAAGAATTCCTTTTAATATTTTCTATGGCGGCCTAATTAATCACAAGAGCTGCCATTGAATAGTTACAAAGGAAATTTCCTTCCTCGGCACTGCTTTTAGGCTGGTATTAGCATACACTACAAGACGTCTAGCTTTAAATGACCTGCTATACCTTTCTCTGATATGACGGAGACGGTAGTCTTTGAATACTGTGGCAGGGATCAGGTGTGACTGGTTGTCTTTCACTCGTTGTTCGTTAGTAGGGATCGGCGTCCGGTTGTCTTATCAAGCCATATCCGGCTTTGGATCCATTTTGTTTCTTTGAGGATGTACTCGGATATCCGTAAGCACTCTGAATCTTGAATACAATAGTAGGTATCTACATTGGAGAATCAATGTTATTTAGTTGTTGCTGTGTCAATAACTTATTTTTAAAATCTGTCAAGTTCTATTTAAAATCCCCCTCGTGAAAGGGAGGCCTATGCCCAGCAGAGGGAGGTATCTATAGACTAACATTTTTTTTCTATTTATACATAACTAGCAGTCCCGGCAAACTTCGTACATACTCGCACCGTCCCTGTCTATGGATGTCAAGTTGTCGTATTTTAAATGGTGTAACCAACCCGACTTTGTTTTTTTATCTACATTTATACAGATACATATATAATATGAGGTAAGATAAGATATGATTGATGATATCCTGTTATCCCTCATCAGGGACATAGGGCTCTCAGAAGGGATTTCCATTCTTCGCGGTCCAGCGCGGCCTCTTCCAGCTCCGCCCAGCCGAGGCCAACTGATGCCGCCTCTTTTTCCACTGTGCGCCTCCAGGTGGTACGTGGGCGACCTTGTCCTCTTTTTCCGGGAATTTTCCAGGTCAGCCCTTGCTTGGATAGGTGATTGTTTGGCCTTCGTAAAACATGTCCTATCCAGCGCCATTTCCGCAGAAGTATCTCCTTAGCTAAAGGGTTTTGGCCAGTCAGTTCCCATAGTTTAACATTGGAGATGGTCCGTGGCCAGTGGACTCCTACGATTCGCCGCAAACATTTGTTTACAAACACCTGGAGTCTACTGGTTATGTCTTGCTTGACGGGCCATGTCTCGCATCCATATAGGAGGACCGACTTTACGTTCGAGTTGAAAACCCTTAGCTTGGTGCGGCGAGTGATGACTGTGGAAGTCCATACGGGTTTCAACTGCGCATATGCGGCGCGGGCTTTATTGATGCGATTGAAGATAAGATATAGGATAAGATAAATACTTGATTGTAGACATTGTAGTGTATGTAGGTTGTAGACTAAATCCTGAAAATACTTTCTTCAGTCGCTGGAACTATCATCTGCAAAGATGCTATGGCCAATATGATGATGATGACATACTTAATTACTCATACAACCTGAGAACTACCTACCCCAAATATTATAGTGGTATATGTCAAAAACAAATACATACTTACATGCCACAAGAAAGATTGACCATGTCGGCCCAGTCGATGGGAAAGTACGCATGAAAGACACGACGGAATAAGACCAAAATGTCTCGTGATTAAATCCGCCTTAACCCGCATTTCTGTTTCATCAAATGATTTGATTGAGTGGAAATGCTGAACGTTTGGGTCACGTTTCAATTCAGTATAAATTCACCGACTGCATGCTAGTGAAATGGTATACTCGTATTGAACATTTAACCGATTCCTAGGAAATAACTGACTGCTATAAAATAAATATTATTTGCTTATTCCTAAAGACGCATAACTTCGGACTGCCACTGATATTTACCAAGATCATTTGTTCTATATTTGCGAATACTTAGATTTTAACGTAAAATTTTGTGTGTTTGTATTTTGTACGGGGGAACGTAATTAATAAATGTACCAAGTACAAAATATACAGGGGAATTCTGCATTACTAATGCATATTTGTGTGCTATAAATGTGTAGGTAGTTTTATTTCAACAGGCAAATCTTGAAGTACACTAAAAGCTTCCGCTACCGTGTATTGATATTTCACTCTTATAGAGGGTTTGCTCGCTAACATGCCAGGTAACATTAAGAGTATGACTGTGTCTGTTGCTTTCTCCAATGCCAATATTTGTTACCCTTTCAACACTGTACCTAAATTATACATTTATATATATGTTTTTTTTAAGTACTCTAGGTATAAAATTATTTAAATACTTGTTTACATTAATATGAAAACCTTTTAGGAATATGTTCATAAGTCACACTACGAACATAATACCTATATTCATTTTTCATGGAATCCATCATCAGAACTCGACCTGTTGCTTTTTGAAATGTTGCTTAAAACCTTACTTGTAATTGCTTACCAGTTCAATAATGTACATTCATATTTTTATATATTATCAATACCACGTTTAAAGTTCCGACTTTAAAGTTAGCAAGCTTCTTTGCTGTAGCAATAAAAAAAATTATACAATTTGGATAATTAATTGTTATATATATACACTTTAGTATATTTATTGATAGGTCTACTACAAAAGTCATTACCAAGTCGAAGAAGAAACTAAATATTCATTAGTATGCGGGTTGTTATACTCTAGTAATGAACCCGCCGGTACTGGTAAGAATTAGGATTCCCATTAATTGAGTTACTTAAAGGGAGTTTATGCACTGGTGAGACAAGACGAAGGGTAGCGAGAAATTCTATACGATCGTGGATTAAATAAATGATTATACTTATGTATTATATTTACCTCACCTAGCTACTATACAAAAAGCGGAGGAATAGCTTAAGATATTAGAAAGGTGAACGCAAACTCAGGTGGAAAATATTACATTCATATAATATTATGATTTTGCATTCATAACATACATACATACATATAATCACGCCTATTGCATTCATAACAATGACTTTTAGTCATACTATGTTGTCAAAATAACCAGAACTGTAGAGGATTGTTATTAATATTATATGCGAACGTACTAGTGGGTTAGTAAACACACTACGAGTAGGGTTTGCAATCCGGATCCGAAATGTATGAAATTATCCGGATCTGGATCCGGATCCGCGGATCTTCCCATACACTTCGGATCCGTCGTGCAAACCCTAACTACGAGTAATAACCTTAGGTACCACATAAAGAACTGGCTTAAAATCAATTTTGTTTCCATTAGCTAACAGCACAAAATAAACTGAAACAAACGAGAACACGGAGAAACCGCTTAACAATTAATGTTGCTAAGTAGCAAGTAATAGAACAACAACGAGAAAAAGAATGTAAAAGTTTCCTAGCCGTAGTGAAACTTATCTCACAATACGACGGGAAGTTATAGCATTTTTCTTACTTAATCGTTCGACTTCTGAAGTAATAAGAAACCTGATGGCCAAGTTTGTTACAAGTGGAACTGTAACATTACTTGCAGATGCTTTAAATCAGGATTTCGCTGGCATTAAAACGGTGATTAAACTTAAACTTTTTATAATACGGTTGGTATTGCTATAGACTCGCGACTGTACTCAATAAGTTTTAGTAAAAAAAGGCTATACTGTCCGTCTTAACTAGTTACACGTACTTACACCATCATTTTTGTATATGCTTACAAAATATATTTAATGCCTATCACTGGAATAGGGCTGTGTAAATAAATAAATAATATTTCAATAAATTCGTTATAGTTTATAGTTGTAACCTATAAGTAAAATGTATTTGTTATTTCCCTCTTAAAAGTCTAATTCACTAATACAGGATATTAAATATATGTTTGTTTTTTAACGTTTGAAATGAATGTTTGAATAAATGTAAAAAAGGTTGTTAATAAAAGCGGTTGCACATGTAGCCTGAGGATCCTAAAGCCGGACATCCGCCGTCGGCCGCATCCGCCGTCTCTGTCTGCCTGTGAAAGCCTTTTAGTTCAATTTAGCGTAAAAACGAGACCGACCACTCCATTTCTAAATTTTATGCCCCTCGGAAAACGACCACCATGTGCTTATAGACAAAAAAATTAAGATCTTTATCTTCTTTAGCGTGCACTCGCCCAGTGCGTACAAAATAGTTGGCTCCCTAAGTATTTGTTAAACTTATAATACTCGTACATAATACAAAACGCTAGTTCTAATTTTGTTTTCGATTGAATCTGATTATTATTATTAGTTTTGAATCGCGTAAAAGTGTGTATACTTAACATTTCTCTACTTTCTAATTTAACTCATATGGACTTATTCAATCCACTATTTAACCTTGTATCTAAATAATGAATTCACGTCCTGAGGTCTTATAATTATTAACCCCAAGCATCATATGGTCTTGAGCGAGTCCAAACAATAACGTGCTACTTCATGCGACCAATGCCCATTATTATGAAAGAAAACATGAAGAATATTGTGCCACAAATATACTCGTAGATGTCCTTTTGTACGTTCACGGTCGCTGCCATCGCGTATTTGCAATTTTCAGTAAAGGCATTTACAAAAATATAATAATAATAATAATAAGCCCCCAGGGCAGCTTGTGGCGAGCTGAATGGGAAGTGACGTCCCTTGGGTCCCATAGCCCCGAGAGTCGGTCAGGCCCCTCTCTCCGGCTTGCCTTCATTGGCCGGCTGGAGTGAACACTGAGCAGGGACCGCAGGACTCTCACCTCTGGCTTGCCTTAACCGGCCGTCCAGAGTGGGGTGTCAGAGCTATATGCTCGCAGGGTGGAAGTGAAACATGCCTAAGACGCGAGTTGGCACAGTGGCTGCTTACAGCCACTGGGTAGAAAGCGGTGCACACCTCTCCACACCCTGAGCCGCTCACGCGATGTTGTCCCCTTGTCGCTCCGTGCGAGCGGCCGTTTTCGGGGACCCATATTGTGAGTTGGCGAGTCACCACCTGCCTATTTTTCGTGTTTTATAACATATGATCAAGGCAGGTGCCATAGTTTCTTCCATAGTCACAGTTACCAGTCCATTAGCATCTCAACCCAATAGCCCATCAGTTCTTTTTGTTCCTTTTTCTTGCAATAGTCCTACACTAACCGGGGCTTGTCCTTGGGTGCACTACTATAGCGCAAACAGGGGTAATCGTCGGTTAGTGTCACATCACACTTAGAGTAAATTGTCAATTTACAAGGGGCCTCTACGTGTTGGCTTCGGCCCCACGCACGCCTACCAAAAGTCCGGGACCCCATGGTCCCGAGATTATGTAAATGACACACATAATAATAATAATAATATATTTAAACAATAAGTATTATATTACCGAGTAGACGTGAAGCAGTGGTGGCCGAGTGGATATGACGTCTGACTTTCAATCTGGAGGTCGCGGGTTCAAATCCTGGCTCGTACCAATGAGTTTTTCGGAACTTATGTACGAAATATCATTTGATATTTACCACTAGCTTTTCGGTGAAGGAAAACATCGTGAGGAAACCTGCATACATCTGCGAAGAAATTCATAGGTGTATGTGAAGTCCCCAATCCGCATTGGGCTAGCGTGGGGACTATAGCCCAAAAACCCTCTCGCGCATGAGAGGAGGCCTGTGCTCAGCAGTGGGACGTAAATAGGCTGAAATGATGATGAGTAGACGTACCATAATTTCATTCAATTGTGACCGGACCTTTGATGAGTCAAAAATAGACGTCAAAATGTACTCATAGTTTCGTAATTAAAATGTATTATCATCAATGAAATTGCCTACTTTCTTCAATACTTCAACATCGTGAAGGCGAGGAATCCGTGTAATTGACTTGGTACCTAATTGAAACTGAGAATGTCGCTGCAGAAATTCTGCTAATATTCTCTAGTACCTACATCACGGAATTTTAGAGCCTGAATTTAGTTGAATTTAAAGGACCAGATAAATTCCTTCATATTAGGTATAATAATAGTAATAATTAGATGAAAGGCTCGTAAATACTAAATAAAACAGGCAGGTTATTTTGTAGCTACATGAGGCGTTTATAATGCGTGGGTAATATAAGATCTAGCAATATACATTATATATAGATATTTAAAAAGTTGAGAGAAATGTTTATACATTTCAGTAGTCGATTAAGTATTCATACCTACGTCATATAGTAAATAGTAATAGTAGGTATAACGCGAGTGTACGTAAAGTATATAGGTAAATAGTCACTATGTGGTACTTATAAACCGCCTTTATGGTCATTAAGTTAATAACGAGAACACAATGCCCAAAAAAATCATATAATAGAGTCGGTTAGAAAAGAAAAAAATAATATATATCTATCCGCTTCTAATTTACTTGGCTTTTATGTTTGATCTCGGTACATATTTTATTTTCGTTTAAGAAATCCAATGAGATATTGTGTAATGCAATGCACTTTCTTAACGAAGACATTTCTTTCCCAGAAGTCGTTACGTTACTCGGTTATTATTTGTTCCCTGATTCCTTTTGTCTGAAAAGTTAGTAGAGCAATCTAAATAGTAAGACAATGATTAAAAACATTTCTTGTCTACTCCTCACTTGATCATATTGTTCACGTTCATTTTGTAAAATGTATCAAATTAAAATTGGTAAATAAAAAATAAATAAAAATTCGAGAATAAAAATCCTTTGCTTGCTAGAATATGGTAACAAGTAGGCGTGCAAATTGTAGTTAACAATTATAACCTATTTCAAAATTATACTTCAACACGAATCAAACGGATATCTTTCCCGCCTGTGCGGTATCATGTAATATTTTATTAATGAGCATGAGCTTGCGTTATTATCTACAACAGATTGTACTTAACTCAATAAAATTTATACTCAAAAACGAATTCCTAATGCAGTAAACAACTTAAATCAAAGGCCCTGCCCGTATCAAAATTTCTATTAAAAAATGCAAAGCCTTCGTAACCTCGCGTGTACCCGTCTAATGTAATAATATCGGTAGGAGGATATTACAAAGCCATTACATTACCTGAAAAAGTGCATAATGCATGCAAAGAAAGAAAATGTCCGTTAGTTAATTGCTCGTAGGGAAAACGAAGGAAAGTCTTTTGTTTTTAGAGTAGGTAGTACTCGTCTTGAGAGGTAAACCAGCTCCATTAGAGAATATGGCTTTTTAAGTAAGGTTCTTGCTCGGAAATATTATCATTATGCTCGTAATAACCGAAGCATTATGTTGAGGGCTTAGTAAATTTTCATACATAATTATTCGCCAGATCCTGCAAAGTGGGCCTATAGGTGACATTCGGATGACACCAGAAGTTGCATTACTGTTGCAACGTTACTGCAGGGGTGTGGATGTCGCCACTGTATCTACCTGTCAATTAACTTGATAAAATAAGTGACGGACTGAACATCATAATGGCCGGAATAGTGCGAAAACCATGCAAAATTGCAAGTGCACTAGTTACAAGCTATTTTCAACTAAACATATACGGCGATATGTAACACAAATTTTAGTTCACTAAATTCAAGAAAATTTAAATAAACATACTAACATACCTCAATGTTTGGTTTCCAGACGCAGCGTCATGTTTATTTTTCAAATGTAAGTTAGATGTCGGAGCATATTCTTGGGCTGTTCTCCTGATTCGATTCGAGTACTGTATCTGTCAGTGACGACTGTTCGGATAGCGAAGAGTTAAAGAAGACCTGAAACTTGCAAAAGTGAGATTGCACTTAGTAACGTGGGTTATAAAGTTACCAAATAAATGTTGCTTTAAGTGAGATAACGTTTGAAGCTATCTCAAGCGGATCAGAAATTCACAAAAGTCATCATTTTAAATTTTAATTTAAAAATGTTGGTACAAATTCTAATTGAAAGTCCTCATATGTATATGTAGTTTATGCATTTATCCATTTATAACTATTTTATTAACTGTGTGATACTCGTATAATTATCGTGGTAACCCATTAGAGCTCTAAGTTTATTCTAGTTCCATAAAGGCGATATTAAAAATCAAAATACGACTATCTCTTTTTCTTTAGTTAACAACATTACAGACGATACTGCAATGCAACATTAAAATGACCTCTACGATACCCGCGACTTTGTAGGTCAAGCTCTATTATGCTAGGGTGGATGAATGCCTCGTTGCACTTGGTGTTTCTATAATTGTTTATCGTTTCTATTTACTGCATTCAGAAGCTTTCTTAAATGAGATTACAGCTTGAATATTATGATAATATACAGGGTGACCAAAAAATAAGTGTATTTCCGTTGCCAGGGAGGTTTTGGGATTATTACTGAGCAACTTTTATTAAGGGACCAACCCTGAAATCGCGAAAAAAAATTTGATTGTTTCATACATTTTGTCTGGTCCATTCTCTATGGGAGGTTAATTTTTTCTTCGCGATTTCGGGGTTGCTCTTATGGTAAAAGTACCCAAAACTTCCGTGACATCGGTAATACAGATATTTTTGGCCACCCTGTTTAATATACGGTAACTCATAATTGTATATACCGGGTGTGGCCAGTAATATGAGCAAAAAAATTAACTGTAGGCTGTACTCCTCATACTGATCAACATTTGTTCAGCGACTTTTGAAAATAACTTGTAGTTTGATTTTTACACTTGAAAGGTTATTCAAAGACGCAATGTATTGCGAATTTTGTTATGTTTAAGGCTTGACAAGTAACGTCAATCACAATGATATGACGTGGCGATGGCGTCCATTGAAAATAATATTTATTTTGTATGCAAAATAGGGAGTATAAATACTTCATAATTTTTAAAAGTTGTTGAACAAAAGTGTCACCGTTTGAGGAGTACAATCCATGTTTTAATTATTTGCTCATGTTACAGGCCACACCCGGTATGTACTTAGCATCATACCTTTGAATAATCTATTTACTTTTAAATGTTAGGTTACATTTGGTTAGTAAATAATAATCCATCAATCCAAAAACAGATATAGAGACAATCAAAATGCATGGCAACTCGATGACTCGTATATTTTCCTTTCAGAATGCTGAATTATTTAAATTTTAAAAAGAAAAAATGTTGACTTGAGTTACCTAACCATTTCTGGCTTTAAATATCATAATTAATACTATGTTGTCTGTAGGTAATCTGTAATGAATTTTATTTATGGGAGTTTGACTATCGTGATTACGGTTTTCATATTTTCCACTTTTACCACAAACCATAAACAATTGGCTTACCAAACCATAGTTAGTTAATGCAGGTTAGCTTCATACTTTTATCATCAAAATACTCCTAGATAGTTTCAAGTAAAACAGTGCAGTACCTAAATACAGTATATAAGACGATAACAAACTCACGTGCCAGTAGTAGTTTAATAACATTCACTTATATAACATCTTTAAAAATAGGAGTTGAACCTGTCCAAGTGTTTTTAAAGAAGTTACTGTAACAAAGCGAGTAAATCGAGCGAGTACCATGCATTGTGCTCAGATTAAGTGAGAATAGATGGCGGAACTGTCCTTGCGCAGGACAAAAGCGCTCGGTATTTGTGGCAGCGCTGAAACCGGAACAATGGAAGGTGCAGTTAGGAAAACTGTGAAAAAAAAACACAATAGGATTAGATACTTTTAGCTGAATACTAAATCCTTCACTAAGCACTGTCTACAATGCTTGTGAGCTTTTTTGTTTTATACAGAAAGGAAGTGTAGGTACATATTTAACGTGTGGAATATTTGTCCGAATAGTTAAGCGAAACATTCTTTTTTGTACTCTAAGATCCCGTAATATATTTTTTTTATAATAATATGAAAGTGAAAGCAATGATTACGTATGCCATGCATAGACGTGAGGCAAATTGTAAACTAGGTACTTACCTATATTTGGGGGCCTGATACACTGTAAATGTTATAAGGGGACATCTATGGTCTTGTTGCCTGCTAAAAAACAATTTTTAATTTTGATTTGATTAAGTCCTACGAGTATTTCATCTAAAAATATACATACTAGTCATACTACATATATAATATCAATTGTGTAAGCAATTAATTGGGCCGTTGTGCGTACGCATCCAACCCCGACTTGTGGACGGGTGCCAACGCATTTGTTTTGTGAAATGTGATTAAGTAGGTAATTAAAGTAGAAGAATCTAACCTACATTGATTTCACACATTAATTTTTTTTATTACTCAAGTTATTTGTCAGAACTGGTAATCAGAAAAAAAAACTATATTTTTACTAAATACATAAGTACATAAGTCTTCATATATTATACCTAGACACATTTGGTTTTAAATTAATTGTATAGATAAATAATCTCTTCTAGTAACTAAAGTTGTTTGTTATCGGCGAGGGATCCAATGGCCAGGAAGGATTTTAGCTAATGCTGCCGATGCCACAGGATAGCTACAGCACAAGGCATCCTGACTACACTACGCGAATTGCTGCCTTAAAACCAATGGAGTGTATAGGGTGATACTTATTTCATCGCAGTATTTTTTTTCTACACGCGTTATGGTCTCTGACTCTAAAAACCGATGTGCATTGATTTTAGGCTTAATTAGGTTTTAAGGGTCGCTACAGCACATATTTTTTGATCCTCCATACAAGGTGTTTACCATTTGGATTTTTAGATTTTTCTTTGTGGGACGACGTATCATTGTACAACGTAATATAAAATAACACCGCTGCTTTTTTGAAACTATTTTTATCCACGTTATAGGAACGAAATATGAATTAAAATATAAATTAAATTAGTTGCGTTATTTTCTGTTCAATTTCCGTGTTCTTATTGTAATGGAAAAATATTTAGATAACAAAATACTTCTATGAAGCCGGACGGGCGATTAAATCTGTGTCTCGAATAGTGTCGATGGACTGTCAAGTTGGCAGCGATTCCGTGTTGCCAGGGAGATAGGTCTGAATCCCTTCGAAACCAGTTCGATCGCCAACTAGTTCTTACCAAAATAATTATTATCATTCTCCATGAACGGGTAGGAATGTATAGATTGTCGAGTCTTCCTTTCCCTTTCTTAAAAATATCATACCGTGCTTGTCCAGCAGCGTTTACCACGCTCTGTTCTAATTTCCGTATTTAGAATTTCACGTCAGTTTTGTTAAATGCCTTGGGATTGTAACCCTGGCAACATCGAAGAGGAGGCACCGAGGGAGAATGATTCGGCCATTTTGGGACTTGGATTTTCTTCCCCGACCTAGCCGGGCTCGGCTTTATATTAAATAATTGGGACAACGTTCTCATCTTTGGTAAGTAATCTTACATTCGTTTGTGAAGACCGTGAAATTCGGAATCTGTTGTTGGATTATGCGATTATTGACGTGAACCGTTTATTTCAGCCTGCCCTCAGGTGTACCTTGAGGTTAACCCGTTTCCCGAAAGGGCGAACCAGGAGCGTCCTGGGCACTTCGGAGTTGATATTCGATCACTCATAAACCCCGGCAAGACGATTTTCCTCCGACAGGTAAGGCGTCGTTCATATACTTTTGTCAGAAATTGTATGGCGTGCCATGCGGCCACATAAAAGTATCCCGCGTAGCGCTGAATTCTATACTGTAATATAACCCCAAAGGGTTACGCATGGAAACCCTTGTTCCTATGTGAAACGGACTCTCACGTGGCACGGACCACAGATTCTTGGCGTGACCTGAGCCAGTGGAACTAATCCCGTACCCGGAATTTTCCAGGAGGTGTCTACTAGGGGCGCGGCCTTTGGTAGGCCAGATTCTGTGCCAGTCGACCTGTGCAGCTGGCCCCGCCAGAGTCGGAGCTATTGGAACCTCCGGCCATCTGGTCGAGAGAGAGAGCCGTCGACTGTCGCTACAGTGCAGCTAAGCCTTTCACTACTTTTTCCTAAACTGCGATTTTGGACTATTCACCTTTTAGTATTAACTATCCAATAGCGCAATCGACCAAGTATCACCAACAATAATTAAAACCCGGTTAGATAAATATAAATTTAGTTTACTATCAATAAGTCGTTAAGTAGTGTTTAAGCTCAAAAGTGTAAACTTAACCAGGCCGGCAATTAAATTGTACCTGTCCACTATCGGGTTGTTTGTTTTATCCCCTTCAGGACCCTTAGTTTAAAAAAAAGTATTACATCTCTCTTCTCGGCCTCTGGTAAGGGTGTCTCTAAACGGGAAAAATAATTAAGCATTACGCTGACATAGTTAACTATTGACTCATCAAAACCCTGCGTCCTAGCACGTATTTCCCTCATAAGTCGGACATTATAATCTAATGGGAGGTAATCACGGATCATCACAGCCTTCAGGTCCGTCCAGCAGTGTACTTGATCACAGATTCCGTTAAACCACGAGGATGCCTCGTCCGTGAATAGTTCGCAGGCGGAGCGAAATAAGGTTGAATCCGGTATGTCACGTGACACACGCACTTGCTCTAACTTACGTAAGAAAGCTTTGACACAGGTCTTGCCATCATATTTTAAATTTAATTTTTGCACCAAATTATGGTGTTTTGTGCATGCTGGTAAGGCCGTAGGATTCGGTTTGTCAACCTCGAGTGCGACATCCTTTGACAATGCACTTCTAAAATTAATCAACACATTGTCAAGGCGAGATAGTAGTTTATCCAACTGATCACTTAATTCACAATGCCTTGAGGCCTTACCTCAGCCCCAGCAACTCAGCAACGCTTGATGGACATTTTGTTTGGTCCAGAATACAACGGCCGTATTTTTATATACTTAGACGACATAATAATTGTCTCTGAAACGTTTACACAACATCTAACCCTACTTCGCCACGTACTAGAACGACTTCGATATGCTAACCTTACAATAAACCTATCTAAATGTAAATTCTTTCGTAGGCAACTAAGGTACCTAGGTTTTCTTGTAGACGAGTACGGCTTACGCACGGACCCCGACAAAGTCAAAGCGGTGGTGGACTTCCCCATACCGAAGAGTCGGAAAGATGTTAAACGCTTCCTAGGTACGGCGTCGTATTACCGCCGATTTATTAAAAATTTCAGCAACATTGCTGGACCTCTCAATCAGTTAACGTCCACGCGAAAAGGCGCTCCACCTTTTCGTTGGTCCCCAGAAGCGGATCAAGCTTTTAATGAGTTAAAAGTAGCAATGACCACGGCCCCAGTTCTAGCCTGCCCAGACTTCTCCAAATCATTCTCGGTTCACTGTGACGCTTCAGATTTCGGCATCGGGGGAACTCTGACACAAATATTTGAAGGAGAGGAACACCCACTGGCGTATTACAGTCGATCCCTCACGCCTCAAGAAAGAAATTATTCCGCCACTGAGAGAGAAGCTTTGGCGGTGGTCAATGTTGTAGAACACTTCAGACCATACCTGGAAGGAAGTCGTCAATTTAGGATTGTTACAGACCACGCCAGTTTGAAGTGGTTCCTTAATCTCAAAAACCCCACGGGGCGCCTCGAAAGATGGGGTTGTCGTCTCTCACCTTATAACTTCACAATCGAGCACCGGAGAGGCTCAGAACATATCGTACCGGACGCCTTATCAAGGGCAGTTCCCATCTGTTTAATTGATACAAACACCACTAATAATGACCCTTGGTATTCGCAGATCTATAACAAATGTGAATCCAACCCAGGATCGGTACCTAATTATCAATTGTTAAATGGTCGCCTTTATCGCTACACCAAATCAAAGAATGCCTTAACTACCGATTTCGAGTGGAAAGAGGTGATACCAGTGGAATTTCGTGAAGAAATCATGCATGCTAACCATGCAGTCCCCACTGCTGCACATTTAGGTACCGCTAAAACGTATAACAGGTTAAAACTTCGTTACTCCTGGCCACGGATGTATGAAGATGTAGTCCGATACGTCGCAAATTGCTCGGTGTGTGCCGCTTATAAACACAGCCAACAACCGACTCCAGGCTTCATGGGAAGTGCGAAAGTTTGCAGTCGGCCCTTTCAGTGCCTCAGTATAGACCTGGTTGGACCGCTACCACCCTCAAGGAAACTAAACACTTATATATTGGTAGTAGTATGTTGTTTTACTAAATACTGTATGTTGTTTCCCTTGAGACGTGCAACCGGGGCTGTAATTTCCCAGAGATTAGAAGATCATGTATTCATGATCCATGGTATCCCCCAAACAATTATTGCGGATAATGCATCCTACTTCACCGGCGGGGACGTTCAGAAGTTGTTCGCCAACTACAATATCCCACAACTACACTACACCCCCGTTTACTGTCCCCAGGTCAACACCGTAGAGCGTTACAACAAGACCCTAGTAACAGCAATATCAACGTTCGTTGAATCGGATCATCGCTCGTGGGACGTGAATATTTCTCGTATACAGTTCGCTTTAAATACCTCAGTCAATGAAACAACATCATATACTCCGTTCCTGCTCGTGCATGGACGCCAAGCAGTACCGGATGGCACAATTTACGACGACCCCGAGGAGGTCGACGAAATCGTTTTTTCCCCCCGGGGAGAGTACCTCGACAAGATTAAGACCCTTAGGGCCATTTACCCGACCGTGAAGGAATTATTACAGAAAGCTCATGACCGCAACATCAAGTATTACAATGATAAACGTCGTGATATAGAATTCAACGTCGGAGACGAAGTGTGGAAACGCACCTTCAAGCAGAGCAACGCCGGTAAATACTTCTCGGCGAAGCTAGCACCCAAATATGACAAATGTCGCGTCATTCGGAAAATATCCCGTTTAGTCTACGAGTTGGAAGATGAGAATGGGAAGCGTCTGGGTAAATGGCACATAAAAGACTGCAAGCCAAGTTCTGTCCACACCACTTGACTCCTGTAACGAGACGTACCAATACTCCACAATCCGGGTAGTCTATTATCTTTTGGGAAAGCGCTTTATTTATTTATTTTTTTTATTTTGTTTGTCCATTGAAGCGACGTTGGCTTCAATTTTTTCAACCCGGCAACCTTCAAATCAAGAGTGAACAGGCACCTTCTGGGCGAGCGAGCTCCATCGTAGGCCACGTCTACGCCTCGGCTAGTCTGTGGCCATGAGTAAGCCCATTCATAATAAAAAAAAAAAATTGCACAATAATACTCTCTGACTTGTCTTCCTGCAAAGAAAAAAAAAGAAATAAAAAAAAACATTGAAAAAAAAAGAAATTAAAAAAACACTATCTGCTATGGAGAGTCCAAATTTAGAAAGTGCGGTATGAGTCCCTAAAACTGAATTAGTAAGTCTGAAAAAAATCACATCGGTTTTTAGTGAAATATTGATCACATGAAATATTTCTTCAATGAAACAAGAATCGACCTATAGAGCGAATTTTTTATACTTTTTGCATACTTGTGACTCATGCATCCTGTGCTACAAAAATAGGTACGTCAAAACCTTTGTGACCAGATATTTTGTTACTAGAAATATTTCTGCAGTTTAACCTGCTGCGCATTTAAGCATCAAGTCTGCAAGTTTAAATCTTATACGTATGGTAAAAGCGTCCATTTTAAAATAAATTATTAAATTAAAAATAAAAGTTTGAGAAATGACTATAAGACAAATGCACATCCTCCTTTTTAGAAACTATGTACTGAACTTAATATTTTGAAATTACAGATATGAGATTAATCTTAGAACTCTGTTTTGCTAGAACTAATGTAAAATTTTTGTCTTTATGCTGGCCGTAATTTGTGGTTTTTGAGCGCATCGTAGAGAGTTTATGATATACGTGTGTAGATAAAATAGTATTATCCAACTTCATGACATACAATAGACATTAAATAAATACGATATAGTAAAGAATTATTTTTACTATTTCATATCTAGTGAATCTTTAATTCATTTCCCGAATCGAGCCGATATTTGTTGTACCTCATTCATTCATTCAAATTTTCTCAACAGCAAACACCAACTTAAACAAACAATCAAAAGCTTCTATCCGGGGGGAGGTATAATCACCTTGAAAAGTTTTTTTTAATAAGTATGCATATATATACTTAACTAACATGCATAACGTGCTCCCTTAACGAGAATAAAAATAATGTTGTGGAAAGGCGGGAAAAAAAGTTTTTGCTTCTTTAAAAGGAGCTTTGCTCTTATCATTTTCTTGGCGAATATTTTTCACGGTAGTGTATCAATGCTTTTCCAAGCATGAAAACTAGTTCCTATCCAGTTCATAAAACAAAGCTCACGACATGATCGTATTATCCGTTTCAGAAACAAGGGTAAAAAAATTTCTGAAGAAAATGTATGTAGGTATCATAAAATTATAATTCATTTTTTTATAAAGTTTTGATAAAATATTGGCCTGCAGCCTACAGCATAGTACCTAAGTTAATAGATTATGACGACAACAATTATACTGATTTACAGAACTTATTTAACTTATAACAAACTTAATAGATGTTATATCTATAAGTACTATAGAATAAGTAATTTGAAATAATACAGTTTTTGTTGTAATTTAAATTAAACTTTGAACGGCCCGTTTCGAACTTTAAGATACGTCAAAATACTTCTAGTAACGATATGGATTATATGTCAGTGTCAAATGTGACGTTTCTTCTAACAAAAACGTCACTTTTGACATTAACACATTTAATCAATATCGACACATCTAATATATATATATACCTACAGCTTTTCTATATTATTTTGGCAGCATTTATAGATATTTTACTACACATGTATAACTATAAATAAGTTATTTACTATATAATTTTCTAACTAATTAATTAGGCTCCATAACATTCCACGACTCTTCTCTTTCCGCACAGACTATATTTAATAAAATGTAAGACCAATCACAGTAACGTCAGGTCGAGTTCACTGCAAGCCAAGTTTGCGGTTTTGTTGCTTCAAAATACAGGTGTACCTACACTTTTGTAGACACAGTTTTAATCTCTTAATGGGTAGGGCACGATGTAGCCTTACTGAAGCGTGGTTTAAAAGCCATGGTTTTTCATACGCACTCTTTTAACGAGGTCGAAAACAAGCAGTATCTGCCCGCAACGAGTAACGAGTGAATGAGGTGCATATAATAGTAAACAAGTCTTTGTTAACATTGAAAAGGTAAATATTTCCAGTACGATTTTCACCTTTTATCTTCCACAGAGTAGTGGTAAAAGCAAAAATCAAAAACCCAATTCAGACTTGCATTTTGTCATCAAAATGATATCTCATTAATGTCGTTTAGTTGTCATTCAATGCACATGTGACATTTCGCTCGTTTTGCCATGTTTTGGTTAATGTGATACATACATAGATATTTTCATTCTGTTCGTGCCAGCTCTTGTGAATAATTCGTAGTGAAGCCAAGATAGGTATAATGACATTTTTTTTAAACTGAAAAATAGCTAGTTACGAAAACTATTTCTTAGCGATGCATCTACAGAATTGTGTTATTAACATCATGAAACTATATTTCGTCGACATACATTTATTTTTATTACATATGTACCTATATTTTTGATACCTATTCCATTCACCACGAGCTGCTCTAGCGTAGTCCGCAAGTTCGCGTACTCTGCAAAATTTTCGAGTTAATATGCAAAGTAGTCCTCTTTATTGGCGAAAATATTCGCGCTTAGTTGGTTACATTTTTGCATGAAAATCTATGCAAAGTACTGTACGCATTCTGTTTGTGGCGTGGATTATTACAATGAGCTCTAACATTGTATACTGGGCTTTTATCTGTCTATTAATCTTTATGTTACAGAATAATATCTAACTAAATAAATTGCGTACAATTGCTACAACGCCGGTACTCTCCAAACTGTAACAAATATTTCGAATATTCGTTAAAACTGCAGTTGAAACGCTACAGAAACCTAGCTACATATTATGATTTACTGTTCCCTAGTGGGAATTTCAAAGTATTAAATAACGATTAATAGACCAAAATTTACCCAGTGAACACGAATGTCCCTAAATGTCTTAAGTTGTCGTGTGACTTCGAGACGACAAACTGGAGCACTGGGTTTAGATCCAAAGTGCTTCCGACCGCTACGTAACTTGGTTTCGAGCCAAATCGTTATTAGCCAGTTGTAAACTTTACTGTTATGTTAACTGCGTTTAGGTAATATTAAAATAAACGCCCTTATGCAAGTAAGACATGACTTGCTAAGAGTAAATTAAGTACAATAATACATTACATTCACTCTGTTTTGAATGGCTTGTTTAATATTATACATGTAGGTACATACAATTGTGTAAAAATATGTTTTATAATATAATGATAATATCCAGATAAGAAAATGGAGACTACGTTTGTATGGAGAAACGGCCACGCGCGCTTGTCCACTTTCCTCTTAATAAAACTCATAACCACTGTAAAATAAAGTTTACTTATTAGTACTGGGTAGTGGGTATATAATTTATTTTTTACCTCTGTTTGTTTTTACACAACTTTGGGACCAAATCAAATTATGTTTAAAATATAAAATATATGTACCTATCAAATATCTGTTTGTTTTTATTTCTACTATGTAAGTGGCACTCCGATATTGATACATTTCCTTGAAACGAAACCTAACTTAATTTTTTACGAAATTTGGTAAGATACAAGAGCGTCGTTCTATTTAATGTTGGTTTATAATGTTGCGTACACTTTTACAGAAATAAAAGCTCTCAGTTTCGGAAAAGTCGTAAATCGAATTGAGCTAACGAGCACTTTCATTGAACATTGATGCACTTTAAACGTGGGTTCCCCCGAACGTAGCGTAGCAGGTGTCAGTCAGTGGCTGCAAGCTGCCTCCCTTTGTAATTGTGTCCGTAATCCAATTATCGGTTACTCGAAATAGTATCCGAGATCACATTTCCACTGTAATATCCATTGCCTGCCGACAGTAGTACATGGTTAACAGTGCCGTAGCGTGAACTAAGTAATCTGGCCGAGGGCGAAGTTGACCCTCTTCTTTCAATATGTACCTATTCCCAAAGGCATAAAAAGGGTTGCCTTCCACGAGGCCCCCTTTAGTGCGAGGCACGCCAAGCCACGCCACTGGTGGTTACAACCTAACAGGTTGTTATCATGAGAAAGCAGTATTAATTAATAACATTTCTTAACTACTATTTCAAGAGCCTATTTTCGTATATTGCATAATATAAAATACATACACCTATTGGCCTGTGATCACATTAGGTGTCATCTACATTAAATATTAAATACAATGAGAAATGCTACCTCATGTACGAAGAAGGTTTTACATTACTTTACTAATGGTGGTCCCACACTGGCTAATATAAAATGTTATATAGCATTTTGTGACAGTGACAACATGATACTATGTTATATAACGCTACATAAGATCCCGTGTGGGACCACCATAATATACGTTCAAGATCCAATTATTTACGTCACAAACGTATCTGACAATATTCCCTGTACGGATATCGGATTACATCCCTCCAAACGTAGCGGAACATCAAAGAGTCACTAATTAGCGTCTAAACTAGCTCGTCGGGATTTGCCTTTGTTTGCTCGATCGAGACAGTGTCAATCAGCTCTGTGATCTCCGTAAATTACTAATACACGATTGTGTAGATTATGTTGTGCCTATTTCTGTACCACTAACTTGTAGGTTCATTATTTTGTTTGGTAGCTATTGCCTTCATTACAATTTAAAATGGTTTAGGACATAAGTTGCAAAAAACTCTATCTGTTTTTTAAATTTCCTATTCTAATAAATTAGTTCTTATAATACAAATATCTGTAATTCCATAGTTGCAAGGGACGTTAAATGATGACGATGACAAAATCCCCATATCCAACTTGGTCCTAACACTTTCGACGGTGAAGTTTTGCACGATTTCTTCGTTTTGACGTATAATAAATAAGGCTAGGTAATATAATTATTTAGTAATACTCGTATTAGCTTATTTCCAGCTAACTTGAATAAATAACCTCTTAAATATTTAAAGACACAGCCGCTCTATTTATGGCTCCCAGGCCGTGAGCAAACTTGTTGAAATGAGAGGATGAAAATAAACAAGTCAGTCTATTTTGCCGGAAATTAAGGGACCCAGGTCCTTTCCGCAGCGCGCCGTATCGAATACATGGCGAAACAACAGTGTCCGGTCCCTCAGTGCGTAGCAAAAACAAATGTCATTTAGGGATTTCATATTTCTACTTATGACACAATGTGAATACTCGCTACGTTCACGAAAGTAATAAAACGCAGTCAGAGTAACGTAACATGCACAAATTAAGGGTAATATATCTTATTCACTCTAATTAAACTAGTACTTTACATACAGTTATGAAAACTATTTTACATTATTCACATAATAGTTAAGTAGAAAATTAATAATACATTGCCAGAATGTGTGTTTGGACTGGCAGCAATTTCATTAATATTATATTTTTATGAGCCCAACTCACTGGTTGTGGTGTACGTAGAGTAGAGTAAATATATTATCAATTATGGACAATGGAAAGGATGATAATATCAGAAAAACTTCAATTAAGATAAAATTTCTGTAATTTTTATAATCAGGTTCAAAAGTCTAGCTTGGGTGAAAAACTTGCAGGTGTCGCGGACGTAGAAGAACTTATTTTTTTTTGTACAGCTATATATCCTATAATTGAAGTCATATAATTGTCAACGTGAACATCGGCTGGCTAGCTATTTTCTGTGCACACGTAAGGGGTTGTGCACAAATCACGCGAGGTGTTTTAGACTACTTTTTGACCATTATCATTGTAACATTTCTAAACACTCAGCAAATAATGGATAATCTTCGAGTGAGTAAAAATAACTTATTAACCGAACCGAAGTTCTACAGATCTGTCCTAATCAGCAGATGCATAGAAAAAAAGTTCTGTAATCATGTTCCATCGTTAAACTTAACGACATGGACTTTGTCTGGGGCAGCTTTCTTTCTTTGCATAATGACAGTTAAGAACTTCGAAAATATCCTTCACTCGGAATAGATAAAGAGTTTTTCCGATGGAAACAAGTTAAATAAGAATGATATTTTCCCTTCCTATTTATGAAACTGATTGTTTATTAACGTTGACGGTAGATATTTTTTTCTATAAGGTTAACTTAGTTCTCTGGTTCTACTTTGTACTTTGGCTAAAATCTCGTCACATATTTTTAGATAGAAGTTCCTTATTGTTTCAACTACAAACTTTATAGTACAACTAATCAGAATGCCATACAAAAAAACATCGAGTTAACAACATCAGGGATGTACTTAATTCGGTAACCTCATCTCATATATCACACTGCGAAATCCGACCGCATTTAATCCAGGCAATAAGTTAAAAGAATATAAAATTGTCAGTGGAATTTGGGAGCTCATCGCTCCAAATATCATATTTCTGTTTCAGGATATTCACTCGAGGGCTATTCAGCGCTCTCCTGGCTGAAATAACTGTCATATAAAGTTGATAAAATGCGGTCCGCGGCTGGCGGCAGGTAACCGGCTACAGTGACGTTACTGATTTAACTAGTTGGTTGTGGAAAAACTGCTCTGGGTGAAGCTTTTAAACGCGACATAGGTGCTTATTTTTTTATATCTTTTGGGAAAAACGAGGCTTTTATCGCTACCTATTATTTTCTTTGAGCTGACATCTGTCAAGAAGATTTGATCGACCCCAAATTAAATGAAGTTGCGTCCAATCAGGATTGTCAGCAACGTACAACTATGTTGGACGTTGGACGTCTGATGATAATCGCGATCGATCGTCTCAGGGACGTCTTAGTATTTTTATGGAAGCCTATTCATTCAGTAGGTATTTAAAAATATAGTAGTCTGAAGTAGGTAAATATAATTATTTGTATTAACACTTTAAGTTGTTGTTTAACCGCTCCTGCTAATTTTACACATATAAGTGAAAGAATAAGGATCAAAGTCAAATGGCGTTCTAAAAGTTTTAATTATCTCTCGAAAGATGGCAGTAAATTTACTGTGCTACATAATTTACCATGACAATAACTCTCTAAATACACTCTATTCTCTTATTTCTCTTTGCCCCAGATTAGTGAATGGTGCAAGTGACCCTAAGTGTAAAAATATTCTGAATGAAACAAAATATATCCAATAAAATGAAACAATTTACTGCTTATTCTCACTCATGGCAGACTATAAATTCATTTAACAACATACTCCGAAATTCACTTTGGATCCATTTAACTTTCTAGAAAGTAATAAATGTCGTTTAACTTATACTTTTATGTAAGTAAGTAGATAATACCTCGGAGCAGCAGTAAGCTAAAAGGTATTACAAACTGTGATACGTTGGAAAGTATACTGTAGGTATCGTAGTCACTACGTATGTGCTACAAGCTGCAAAAGTGCATACACTCTTTATGATTTTTTTCTATTATTTTATAGAATAACACCATAGTTAAAAAAAATATTCTTATTTCGTCAATGCATTTGGATGCCCCTGCATAGGATGTTAAAACACCTCAACGTACGCTGCCATATTCTTTACTATTTGTGTTTTATGTTTAAGTAACTTGTTTTATTGGATAATCAATATTTTTTGTCCACAAAAAAATGTCATCTAGTTCTGAATACCTACAATATTGTATACCATTTAATATTGAAGTTATTTCTAATCTGGCCCTTTAGGAATTACAATACCTGGCAGAACTGTTAAACTAGTCTGCACATAGTTTTAGTACAGTTCAACTATGCTGGCTCTCATGTCTGAATTTCAAAGTACCCTAACTCTGAAATAGTTACGAGAGCAGGTTATCTGGTGCCACTAGTTTTCATATTACATTTCAGGTATTGCGTAAGTTATACCAGACTGACATGAGTAACATCGACCTTGTTAATAACTTTTGAAAATGAATGTTATGTATTCGGTTCATTGGTAAATAATAACTCGACCAAATTAAGAAAGTCAGTTTCTATGCTTATTATTAGCAATCAGTTACCTTCTTAACTCAGTCGGATTATCATACATTACACACAAAATCTATAATATAATGAAAATCACGCATGTTTAATATCTAGGATTATTAGCCTAAAAGCGATTCAATAACTTCCACGTTACGAGCAAATGTTGAAAATAAGTTTAATGTTACAATAAATACGACTTAATCGTTGCTATTATAACAGTATACATTATACATGCAGTGTACAAAATTACTGTCACAATTAGGGTGACGCAATTAGCCTCCGTACTGTCACTCGGCGCGATTCGGGAAATGAATTAGACATTCACTAGATACAGTGTCGGATTTACCACTAGGCTGAGTAGGCTGAAGCCTAGGGCGGCAAATTTGGGTAATAAAAAATATTTTATTTGCTGTTCAGATAGGGTCGACTAGAATTTTGCCGCTCCCCTATTTATTTGTATAATTTAAATAGCAAGCATTATTTGTCGATTTTGCCGCCCTCTGTCATGTCAAGACCCTTTATACTCGTATTAAGATAGACAGACGGCCGGACGGACAACAAAGTGATCCTATATGGGTGCCGTTTTTTTCCTTTTGAAGTAGGGAACCCTAAAAATATACCTACATTTCTCGAAAAAATATTTCGCGCTCGCTACGCTCGCGTTTTCATTTAGGGGCCTACATTATTTGTGACCCATGTGACTGCATTGTGAGTTTGGGATGGTCGGCGATTCTTGTGTCTTCGTGGTATTGAATCTCGCTAAATTGTTCCTAACCCATACCGAAACTCAGGATAGAGTGCTCTCGATATTAGATACAAGCTTTTCATGACTTTTCAGTACCACAGAATGAGGGATATTGGCACAGCCTGTGTAATACGCGTCCCTACCCTAGAGGAACGCCAATGGTAATGTCCACACACCGTCTACTATTCATAGTCCCTCGAGCAGACTCGATGCCAGACCCGACCGAACTCCTTAGCTATAATCCAGCCCACATCCAGCCTGAGTGCCAATGTCTCATCTTGATTCTCCAAACCGCAGCGGTACCCACCGGTCACCGATCAGATTAGGCAAATATAACGAGGTCGCATCGTCATTTAGTGACAAAAACGGCCCATGTAAATCTGTATCTAGAATACTGACATTAGTGATGTCACCTTAATGCTTTTTAATACGGCTATGGTGTGTTGTACTATAAAATTAAGCGTCTCTGATTGGAAAGTACTTTAAAAAACTTATAAGCGAAGCGGATTGAGGCGGCAAAATCGGCATAGCCTACGGGCGGCAAATGTCTAAATCCGGCACTGACTAGATATTAAATATGTGACGTTCCTCGGCAAAAGGTACCTCATGGCCGTAATAATATTGGAGCGGCGTTAATATTAGCGTAAGCGCCAACCGCTAGTTATCTTTACTATTTCATATCTAGTGAATCTCTAATTCATCTCCCGAATCGCGCTGACTGCCGCTATAATGACTTCCGTTGCACTCAGCTGAAAGGCCAGGCTTTTTGACCAATTGTGGCAGCTTAGTGGTAAAATTATACCGAACTCGACTCTGTTTAAAGCACTTTATCAGAGTTTTCATTGCTTTTCAATATTAACAGATTATAATCACAATTGTTTCCATGTATCTCATAGTGACAGAATAAGACAATATTTTTATTGTATTTTGTTTTACGCAGTCGTATTGATCAAAAAGTCTTAAAATCCAAATATGTATGCTAATAACTTTTATTTATTTATTGCATAAACAATCAAGTCGTACGGCGCGATTCGGGAAATGAATTAGACATTCACTAGATATGAAATAGTAACGATATGTGACGTTCCACGGCAAAAGGTAAGGTAACATGGCCGCAATAATATTGGAGTGGCTTTAATAATAGCGTTTAAGCGCCGACCGTCAATGGTACCTTTTTTCTTAGAACGTCACATATCTTTACTATTTCATATCTAGTGAATGTCTAATCCATTTCCCGAAACGCGCCGACAGTCTAATAATGCAAGACAAATCGTAGTCAAAACCTTGAGGAGGTTTGTATCACGAATGTGAATTCCTAAAACATTTTAAGTTAGGTACTTATTTTAATATCCCAAATCTAATAAGAATAAATAGGATGTTCAGTATTATTATATAGTCGTTACATTTTATTTACTATTTTATATATTTAACATTCAAATATTTCTGCTGCTAATCGACAGTAAAGATAATCTTGAAGAAAATTTAACGAGCGGGGCACCTGAAACTAAAAAGTGTGGAACACCAATAATACTTAACGTAAAAGTTCGTAGTGCGCGACGCGTGACGGACGCTTAACACATTCATTTGGACGACCGGTCTGGCCTAGTGGGTAGTGACCCTGCCTGCTAAGCCGATGGTCCTGGGTTCGAATCCCAGTAAGGGCATTTATTTGTGTGATGAACACTAATATTTGTTCCTGAGTCATGGGTGTTTTCTATGTATATAAGTATGTATTTATCTATATAAGTATATATATCGTCGCCTAGCACCCATAGTACAAGCTTTGCTTAGTTTGGGGCTAGGTTGATCTGTGTAAGATGTCCCCAATATTTATTTATTTATTTTATTTATTTATTCACTGCCCCCGACGCACATGTGCGTCCACCATCATACAAGTATGTTCCTAGGCCACGCCCCCTGGCAGTGAATGCGTTAAGGTAATTTTGACGAAAATTTGGCAAATTTGGACGAAAATTGATTGCCGGCCTTTAAGCGCTCGTACGACGTTTCGCAATCTACTCAGAGTCAATTCAATGCAAATTGAACAGAGTGCCCGCGTCAATGGGTAGGTACAAAACAATAGGCCGCATGTTGGTTCTAACGTAGGATCACATCCTGTTCACATACATATTGTTAGTGCACATCCTGTGTTCACGTGAAAGTGTAAAACGCTTTGCGTAAAAAAGCCATACTACCTCTAGTATGGCACATTACCCCTCGGTAATGTTCCATCGTTGTATGATAAAACATCTGGGTCCTTACCATGATGTTTCATCAGTTTAGATCCTAAACAGAATCGCAATAAGGACATCATGGTAAGGTCCCTGATGAGTGACGACACTACTTTTAGCACAGGTATTTTACTAATAAAATAAAATGGATTCCCATTAAATATAAATTAAGTATTGGACGGTCGCAATTATTAAGACGCCAAAAAATAATATAGGTACATTTACTTACAACATTTATTTACATTTATTATGTACTAAGTTATAAATATCTAAAAATAAATCACAAAAGAGATTTTACTTAAAATTTCGATTATGATTAATAAATAAATAATAACAAATAAATAAATAAACATGACAAGACATTGTTACACAAATTGATTAACCCCGCAGTAAGCTCAAGAAGGATGGGTACTCAGACCCATATGAATTCAGACTCGGGTGAAGTGTTTAGTTTTTACCCGACTGCTTGACGCAAAGGAATAGTATTTGTACCTAATATAAGTGTCCTGAATACTGTTAATCATTAATATTTTAAAGTTATCATTCTCTCGTGCCTACGCAATGCTATTTGCCTATCACAGCTAAAGTTACTAACAAATAAACAACTAACGAGTTCAAAACAATTTTCATGGATTTGTATTAAAATTAAGCAACAGTTCCAGTGGAGTGGAATTTTTGTTGTCAGAAGTACAAACAAGGGCGAACATCCCGAGTTAGTTCGCGAGTTTTCAGTTTTGGAACAAAGGCCAAAGTTTAGATTTACTTTCACAAAGTTATTTCTGACGTGCAAAAGTTACATTTAGTTAAATAAATGAATGCGGCATAATACATGAAAGACGATGTTGTTTCCTTAGTGAAGAAAAGTAAGGGTGAGTAAGTAAGTAGGTACCTTCTTTAGGGTAAAATTTTTGTAGGATTCCTCCATAAGTATATTATCTGTCAATATCATTTGAATAATATATTAAAACAATATTATAATTATAAGTTAATGATGGCGCAATCGTATCTTTACTGGGCTGTGGAGATGTTAATATTTTCATAAACATTAGTACAAAAAGCACAAAAGAGATAATTTTAAGGTTACTTACGGTTTAAGTCTACACATTTTGAGATATTAGAAATAAATTTCCCAAATGTCCTATAAATCTACCTACTACACTGATGACTAATTTATTGTCTCCCAAAAGTCTTTTATCTGAATTCGTCGCAAGCTGGCTCAAGGCATTGACACAAAGATAAATGGAGACCGTTCGCTAATCCCCGCTGATTGAGTATTGATGGTCTTGACTAATACTCACATGTCTAAGCCGAAAGTAAAGACTTTTCTATGAATCGAATAACTCTTAATTTGCCAAGGCTGAGACTATTATAATATCATTGGGGGACTGAAGGTAAGTCACGAGAAAAAGCACTGTTTAGAGCCATCGCACACTAACGTCTTTCAAGCGTCGGCGGCTAGTCAGCGCTATGGAAGATGGCGTTGCTGCGCAGTTGCGTCAATATTGCGACGAGCAACAGCCATAGAATTGACTAGACGCCGACGCTCGAGAGACGCTAGTGTGTGGTGGCCCTTAGGTTGTACACAGTGTAGCTTCATTAACGCCAATTTTACCTATTGAATAGATACTCAGTCTAAATAGATAATGAAATACTATACTAATTGGTCACGCACTGTACGGTTTCAGAGGAATTTCCTTTTGCGGATATTCCGCCTTAAGAATGAACTCCCTGCCGAGGTTCTTGAGAAAAATAGTGTACTGATTGCTAAGAAAGGGTCGGCAACACGCATGTAACACCTCTGCCATTACCGTGGTTAAAAAAAATTGAGCGATAGCAAATATTACCGCTATGAAGATAAGACTATTATTTACGAATTACAACGTAAAGAATTTTACGTCACCCTAAGTAAGCCCGTAAGTATCACCTACTGCTTTTCTCTGTAAGTATTTTTAAAATTTGCACCTGTGGGTACCTATGGGGTTGATGTGGGCTATCAGTGAAATAATTTCGGTGTCGTGAAAGTTTCAGGGCGGGCGGCGAAATAAATTATCATATATTTCCGCCGGCCCGCATACAAATATTGGAGTTGTGCTTCGATACGGAAATAAATTGTGATTACTGAACTGATTTCTTATTTTGGTATCAGTTGCAAATTCTATAACAGAAATAAGTTAATGTAACACCTATATTCATGTATTTTAGTGTGTAAAAAACCCGTCTAGGTTTACTTACGTTCGTTTTAATCCAAAACTTTTTAGACAAACAAATTTCATTTTCATTTCTCATGCTCTGAAAGTGAGTCATTGTTATTCTATAGAGTGTGCAGAAAGTGATATGTTTCTATTCTAAAGCATTTTGATTTCCCAGTACCTACGTTTTTTGAATTCGTTGCTTTGTTGTAGAATTATCATAGGTACTTCATACTTACATATGACTAGATTTGTTAACATTATTAAGAGTTAATAAGTGTAAGTTAATCAAAGAGTTAATAAGTGCGATTAAAATTCTCTCGTATAACTTTTGTTCTTTATTCCCTATGGTCCAAGAACTATACATACTTATATACAGATATTTTACTTAATACCTACCTAAGACACTTAATTTTCTCTAACGACCTTTAGATCGACCCCATAAAATTAAACAACTGAAGTAACCCAAAACTCATTTCGGTTTCGGAATGGGCCTCTTAAAAAAACAATAAGGTGTTAAACGGACCCTTTTCCGACAAATTCAATTAAGGTGATAAAAGATAAACCACGAACTTTTCTCAACGGCCCTTGGAACTGACCTATTATACAGAATTTAGAAGATATTTAACAACGTGTTAGAAGAGTACTTTTCCTCAATCCCAATTTAGATGCTAATTTTCATATCTCGTTATGGATAAAAATAATTAGTTAAGTCGAAATACTTAAAATGTTTTGGCCAGCTCTAGTAGCACAATTAATTCTATCGACAAATCACTTCCCCAGATATGTTTTTCAACTATTTTTTTAGCACGTTAGAAGGCTGTAGTAATAGCAGGTAAGATTATTTAAAGTGTATCGTAGGCCCCATGGTCAGGTTAAAGTAAAGTCAAATTTAAACTGTCGTAAGACATACTTACTAACATTAAGCTAATTTTTTTGCTTGATAATGGAGACCTACTCAGGCTCTCCGAAATATGTCGCGCAAGTGACTAAAATTACGTAGATTAGGCGTTTATCACATTGGATGGGATTTGCACGTGTTGCTCCAATGTCGAGCAGGATGTCGATATAATACACGCATAGCGTTGTCATGCTCAAACATCAGCATGATAACCACCTTAGCCTAATATTCGTTAAGTGTTCCCCTTTCCACCACTTTTATTCATATTCTCTATAGATACTATACTTAAGTATCAGCATCCTACTCTAACCAGTCATCTCATCTCCTCTGGATGAAACCGTGTAACGTTAGTCTGATCTGATGTTTCAGTGTATCATCCAGATAATAATCTCATCAAATCTTTACTGCTCGTAATATAATGATCGATATATTATTCGAATCAGCGAAGAGGCACTTACAAGTTTTTCATAAGATGAAACTTTGCTCGGATTTGAGAGGGCAGCCGTAACATCCGTAATAAAACTCGGCAATTTTCGACCGCTTATATTACTTGTTTGTGCTGGGACGTGATTTGATTTTGGCGTGTTAACGTCAAAACTTCTACACTGTACTGAGATTAGATTACGAGATTACCCATAAGTGACGGTTGTTTTTGATTTTGGCTTTAAGTAGACACCTGACGTTGACTGTAATAAATTCAATTTAAATTATATTTGAAATTTAAATGTTACTCACCCGTTTTCAATTAGCCAAATTCTTTGAAAATACAAACGTGACAAATATTAAACGTCAAATAAAATTTTAACATGACATACGTTGCAAAGTTTAATTAAATGTAATGTCAAGTTGTCAACCATAAATTGAGAAAAGGATTTAAAAAGTTAATATAATTATGCTGAATTAAGCAACCTGTCAACGTAGCTTGTGCAAATAGTCATTGGAAGTCCAAAAGTGATCGTATTAAATCAATCCCAGTAACAAAGCGAAGCCTTTCCCCATTAGGGCAAAGTAAACCGTAGTAATTGAGTTTGAATTGCTTTAAAGATTTATTTCCGCTATGTACACAGTATGTGCACATCGACGGGGCCATTAATCGAGACCGGCTTTTTCTGATTGAATTTCGTTAAATTAAATTCAGCTTCAATATAAAACATTTTGAAACTTTCGGGTTGTAATAAATATACAACAAATACTTAGCGAAATTCTTCGAAATATAATTTAAAAACAACATAAAACAAAAGTACTTATTTACATACTTAAAAAAAACATAAACAAGTTTGAACATAGAAAAGTGGCTTCCAGACTGTAGCTAAATTTAGCTGTAGGTATGCATAAATGTTATGTCTACAGGTCGCTTTAATTTTGTTAGTATGTATGTATATATGTATTATGTCCTTCGGTTAATAAATAAAGATCCTTCAAGGCGATAAGTTTGCCTTTATATACATATTTTTTTTCCTGTTTGTGTTCTAATTAGGGATTTATTTAGTTAGGTAGTCATTTAGAGAGTTTTACTACAAATTTATGACGAAGACTTTAATTTTTAATATCCCACCCCAAACTCTCACACCTAAAAAAACTTAAGATTACATTGATTTCTTACACAAAATAAATCGTAAGTATTATAACACTTATAAAAATTATTAGAACGGACCACACATCAAGTCGAAAGTACAAATTTTATTACCTACTTATATGCTATGTGGTTGCAATGAGGTTTGGCCACTAAAATGTGAAAAATATCTCTACGAAGAAGATGGATCTACCCATATTCCTTAGGTAAGAACAATGCTCATTAAAATAAAATCTATAAAATGCAGACGTTCGATACGTTCACGAGTTCTAGTCAAAGGCATCCTGCAAATGACATCATTAGGTACCTACCTACATAGCAACATTAGCAACGCGGTATTAGCGATAGGGCCGCCCGAATACATCTACCAAGTGAAGTGTGATTGAGATTGTACCTATTTAATGTACCAGCCATAACGTGGAAAAGTAAATGCTCTTTTGAAGTTCAATATAGGTACTCGAATTATTACATGTAAAATAATTATATTGTTTGCGGTTTCATAAATAAATAACTAAAGCGACCGTATAAGTATTTATTACCTATCTTATGCCTTTAAACAAGCAATTCTTGTATATATACATATCTTTATTTAAATATTTCGGTGAACTTGGAAACGGCTCTAATGATTTTGATGAAATTTGTTTAATAGGGGGCTTTTCGGAGGCGTAAAAGCGATCTTATCTCTGGGAATACGCGCATTTTTTTGGATTTTTTATACATATATGTTTTCCGAGTAAAGCTGGGTGTCCCACATATTTAATACTTATACTAAATAAATAAATATTTAGGCCTCCGTGCCTTCGCTTGAACCACATTATGAGATAACACCCTTGTAACTCAGCCCTAATCAAGTGAATTCATTCATAAACTAGTAGCGTCATCTATCGCGCCACCCAAGTACTAATGTCGCCCGGTTGCTAGCGCTCAACAAACAACACACGTCTTTAGCAAACGTCTTTAGTTGGTGGTCGACCAAGGCCACCAACTGAAGACTTACCTGAGCGTTTTCCAAAAAAAATGTACATTTCATTCATGTCTTCAAAATATTGTCTCTTCTTGGGCTCATTTTACTCAGAATCATTTGTACATTCACGCCTCATACATGAAAAAATGTGTCCCATCTTTATTTTATTAACCGACTTCCAAATCCCAAAGGAGGAGGTTATCAATTCGGTTGTATGTTTTTTATTTTTATTTTTTTTTTTTTATTTTTTTTTTTTTTATGTTTGTTACTCCATATCTCCGTCATTACTGGACCGATTTTGAAAATTATTTTTTTGATTGTATGTATATGCATACAGATTGGTCCCGTTTTTGTCAAAATCCAGTTCTGATGATGGGATCTATGAGGAATCGACGGAACTCCTCAAATCTTAAAGGCATACATATGGTGATTTTTGTGTTTTTATCAACAAATCAAGCATATACATTCAAAAACGTGACATTTGATGAAGTGGAACTGCTGATGATGATCAGAACGGAACTCTTCAACGACGCATAGTTCACGTTTGGCGATTTGTCCTCTTCGTTATGTTTGTTAAGCAAGTTAAGTTTTTAAGCCACATTTTTGTCAAGCTTGAGTTCTGATGATGGGATCCATGAGGAATCAAGGGAACTCCTCAAATCTTAAAGGCATGCGTATAGAGATTCTTGTATTTTCATCAGAAAATCAAGCATTTTCAGTAAAAACTGTCGCATTTGATGAAGTGGAACTGCTGATGATGATCAGAATGGAACTCTTCAACGACACATAGTTCACGTTTGGCGATTTGTCCTCTTCGTTATGTTTGTTAAGCAAGTTTAGTTTTTAAGCCACATTTCTGTCAAGCTCGAGTTCTAATGATGAGATCCATAAGGAATCGAGGGAACTCCTCAAATTTTAAAGGCATGCGTATAGAGATTCTTGTATTTTCATCAGAAAATCAAGCATTTTCAGTAAAAACTGTCGCATTTGATGAAGTGGAACTGCTGATGATGATCAGAATGGAACTCTTCAACGACACATAGTTCACGTTTGGCGATTTGTCCTCTTCGTTATGTGTGTTAAGCAAGTTTAGTTTTTAAGCCACATTTCTGTCAAGCTCGAGTTCTAATGATGAGATCCATAAGGAATCGAGGGAACTCCTCAAATTTTAAAGGCATGCGTATAGAGATTCTTGTATTTTCATCAGAAAATCAAGCATTTACATTAAAAACTGTCGCATTTGGTGAAGTGGAACTGCTGATGATGATCAGAACAGAACTCTTCAACGACGCATAGTACACGTTTGGTGATTTCGAATTTCGATTTTAACTTGGACTGGGACCCGGACTCGTACCCGGATCCGGTTCGGACCCGGACCTGGGCTCGGACTCGGACTCGGACCTGGACCCGGACTCGGACGCGGACTCGGACCCGGACTCGGACCCGGACCCGGACTCGGACCGGGACTCGGACCCGGACTCAGAGATCTGGACCTTGACCCGGAAAACCACTATGATACCTAAACTAAATAAACCGCTATGATTACCTACCATAAAATGTAGGTATAAAGTATGATGATGCCAAACCCCTCCCGCTCAAACCCCCGTACACCGCACCGCATGCGCCGTTAAGTGGGTTAGGTTAGGTTTGAACTGCGATCCTCACAGAATCGAACAAAAGTGGGTTAGGTTTGGTTAGAACTGCGAGCCTTACAGAAACGAAATGCTACTAGAAAAGTGGGTTTGATTAGGTTCGAACTGCGATCCTCACAGAACCGAACTGCTATCAGAGAAGTGTGGGTTAGGTTAGGCTAGAACTACGACCCTTACGGAAACGAAATGCTACTAGAAAGTACTGGTTTTACCTCCTTTTCTACATAGTGCACCATCTACCATAATCTTTCACCGGGCCCCATAGAAGTCGGTTTTTTTTTCTTAAAAATTATATATGTAAAATGAGTCCAAGGCCCTAGCAGTCAATATTTTGAAGACATGAATGAAATGTAATTTTTTTTTGGAAAACGCTTATCTACATTTGTAATTAACGGCTGTAAGATTTTTCCTTTATGCTACAATACATTGATTCCTGACTACTTTTGTATATTTTGTTTGATATACATACCTACTCGATATAAACGCTCGTAACAGTCTTAACGTATCGTACCTACCCTTTCAAACAATAGAAAAAAATTCAAAGGATTATTCTAGAAATCTGTAGAAGTTTCAAAGTAAAGTACGTCCAAAGTATAGAACATACCTAAACCAAAAAAATAAAAGATTCCGACGAATTGAGAAATCTGAAATACCTACACCTACCTATTTATTACCTATCTGCTGAATAGTAATACATTTTGAATTAAGTACTAGCTACTATGAGCTATGTAAGTACCTACCTAAATATCAAATCCAATTCGAATGCAAAGTCGCAAGTGGTATCTGAATAGAAAGAATTGTGAATGCATAAGTCACACGATAGTGGTATACGCCAGGAGCAAGCGTGTTTCTGTCGTCAATATATTCTATTTCATCTAAATTCCTTTGAAACGATACATATTCGAAAAGAGGGTTTGTGCCGGCTTTAACTGTAACAAAATGTAGACGAGTATCTTATTTTCTGTGTAGGGCGATCCTTTGGCACAAGATACCTAAGATTTAAAATTTTCAAACTACTGTGCAACATTTTAAATATCTACGTGTGCCTACCTATCCTGTATATTTTCATACGTGTGACATTTCTGAACCAGTCACCAATTAATAAATTATAATTAGTAGGTACTTTTTTTTCAATCGGGAGTAAATGGTAATCGAAATACTATGTAGGAAACATATCTCTCTTGGCCTGGTTATGCAGGTCGCATGTTAAAATTGTAAAATCATCGAATTCATCTTCTGAGCAAATAAAAAAAAAAACAAATTTCGCTGTGTCATAATTGCGTTGCAAATGCTCCCAGTCTAGTATCGCCCGTTCCAGAAATCTTACATTCAAATAGCAACTGTATGCAATTGTTATAGTGACTAAATTGCTTTTTACTATGTGCACGGTTTCGCATTCATAAATCACTTGGAATCGCAGGCAAATGAGTTATTGTTTTTTATCCCGTAAATAGTAGATATTGATCAATTGAAATCGGATTTCGGATTAAAATTCGCTGTAGGTACGATTATTACATATTTTTCAAAACATCAAATGCAATTTTAACATGATGAGTAATATTAATAGTAAGTATATAATTATTTCTTCTGTGTGCATACGTACGTAAGTACGTAATAAACGTTGTATATACTAAGGAATCAAAAAATATTTTTTGTAAATAAATTGACTAGGTATGTACATATATAGGTTTAATTATAATTGGCATGTGGAATCAACTCAGTAAAAAAAGGTTCTTACTCGACGAGATGCAAAAAAAGCTAAAATAAGATTCTTTATTACACAACTCAGCATTAAATTGAAGCTATTATGCATTGCACTGAGTTGCAACAAGTTAATGGCGTGCTGTGGGGCCGTACTCAAACACGATATTTCGATAACAACATAATATCAATCCATCTTTAACATCAGTGCTTCTCGCTCGCACAAATGCGTTTGTGCTTAGAGTGAATACACAATGAATGCCTTCATATAATTTTATAACGTCAAATGCAAATTTGAGAATGAGAATTAGAATGTGCACTCATGCGGCGCTTAGCGAAATTAAAAAACTTTGTTATACGTCGCCGAACGAGTTACTAAGATAAATATTAACTTACACGAGTCGTATGCTCGGCGAAGTTAGTATGAATTTGAACAGAACACTATATAAGTTTGATTCCCAGTGGAACGCGAAGATTGCCACGTCGGTGCTGTGTAAAATTAGAAAATACAACTTTTTCTTATTTCAAACCGGTTAGGTATGTATTCTTCAATCATTGTAGGTATAAAGTAGTAAGGATCGGCCTTCAGCGACAATGAATAGTATAAACAGTCGTCACGCTCTCACACATTAACACTATGCTAGTGCATTGAGTGCACATGATTATGTGGATATTGTAGGGTTTTTGGTATTTAGCATACCTACTTAATTCGTTTTTATTATTAAGGGTAGTTTGAAATTGAAAGACTGTTATTGGTTGGGTATAAAAAGAAACTACACTCGGCCGACGGGTCTCAGTTGGTTGTTGAGTCGTGCTAGCGAACGGTTGTCATAAGATGAGGTTATTGTGAATTGGAACAAGACAAGAAAATAAATGGATAATTATATTCAAGGGTGTTGTTATTTTACACTTCAGAAGTGTGCAGAACGTAAGTACACGCCTACTGTTATTACTTATGGATTTAGTGAGATAACTGATAACAACATGACCCTTATTTTGAGCTTTGAGATAATTAAATATACAAATTCTAATGGATTACGTAAGAAATATGGTACTGGTAACATTTTTATTTAATTTAAATAAGTACCTACATAATTTATTAATAATATTATGATGATTATGATTATAGGCTATCTAATTGCATAAGATAAGAATATATATGCGTCAGTTGGTCGAGAATTCAAAGTAACCACCATACCACCGACAGCTAGGTGTATAATATAATAAATGTTCAGTTAACAAAATCAAGTACCTACACTACACGTGTTGAATCTTGATATATGTGTCGGTTATGGGGTGTTAAAGGGTGCCTTAATTTTAATTATTTTTCACTACGGCGCATAGTTTCCGAGATAAATTGATATTTATGATTTAAAACCAGGTCTCTCAAATTGATTGATGATTGAGTTTTGATTTTGATCCTTAATGTTAAAATTTGTGGAATATAAATAGATGACTACTATGCAAACGGGGCATTAAAGGGGGCTTGATTTTTCATTCATTTTTTGCTACGACGCACGTTTTTAAGATAAATGAATGTTTATAATTTGAACTACCATTAAACATAATTGTATGTATATAATAAAATTGCTTTAAAGTTTATAAGGTATTATAATATAGTATATAGGTACCTATATGTAACACCGGATACTTTTACGTTTCATGCCGAGTTGTTGGAGAATATGGCTGACGATGACTCATGATGATCAACGGCGCTTGTAAATACCAGAAGTCTCGGTCTTCGCGAAAGAGAATGTAGCTGGAATTACAGCGGCAGTGAAAAAGGAATCCAGAGCGAAGCAGAGTCCTGTTGTGAAAGTCTGGAGTAACCCCGCTTCGACAGCCTTAGCGAGGGGCACGCGCCACTGGATATCAGGTCATGTACACCTACTTTTACTATTATATTATGAATGATTTGATATGATAATGTGTTGGATACCGTGAACTGATTTAAAAACGGAGACTTCATCTCATTCATCGACAATCTAGCACATATTGAGTTGAGAGAAAAATAAATTTGATGAACCGATAGGAAACTATTACTTGTGTATCAATTATGAGAAAATTTTGCCTAAATATATCAATGCGATATAATAACGCGTATAGATTGCATCTTAAATATGTATATATCTTACGATCGATGAGTGGTTCTCACCCTAACCATTTGACAGACTTTTGTGATTTCTAATGGAGCTGCAAGGAAGCTCCACATTTATAATCCCATGTAATTATAAACAAAATTAGACAATAATTAGCTCATTAACGGCACATTTCCTGTGAATCGATTTGTTGATTTATTGATCAAATATCTAGTATCTAGTATCGAGTTTCGCGTATCGTGTATCGAAGTTATCAATCAAAGAGATGGAATTATTGAATTATCGAGCTATTGAATTTTAGAACTGTGGAATTATTCTACCCTTAGAATTATCGAGTTGTTGGATTACTGAATTGAGTAGGTAATTGAATTATCGAACTATAAAAAGCTGGATTTGTTTTAATTAATGAGTTATTTGATTAGTGAGTTATTTGATTAGTGAGTTATTTGATTAGTGAGTTATTTGATTAGTGAGTTATTTGATTAGTGAGTTATTTGATTAGTGAGTTTTTGATTAGTGAGTTTTTGATTAGTGAGTTTCGATTAGTGAGTTTCGATTAATGAGTTTTAATGAGTTTCAATTAATGAGTTTCGATTAATGAGTTTTAATGAGTTTCGATTAATGAGTTTTAATGAGTTTCGATTAATGAGTTTCGATTAATGAGTTTTAATGAGTTTCGATTAATGAGTTTCGATTAATGAGTTTTAATGAGTTTCGATTAATGAGTTTTAATGAGTTTCGATTAATGAGTTTTAATGAGTTTCGATTAATGAGTTTTAATGAGTTTCGATTAATGAGTTTTAATGAGTTTCGATTAATGAGTTTTGGATTAAGTCATTGAAGTATCGAGTCATTGAAGTATCGAGTCATTGAAGTATCGAGTCATTGAAGTATCGAGTCATTGAAGTATCGAGTCATTGAAGTATCGAGTCATTGAAGTATCGAGTCATTGAAGTATCGAGTCATTGAAGTATCGAGTCATTGAAGTATCGAGTCATTGAAGTATCGAGTCATTGAAGTATCGAGTCATTGAAGTATCGAGTCATTGAAGTATCGAGTCATTGAAGTATCGAGACATTGAAGTATCGAGTCATTGAAGTATCGAGTCATTGAAGTATCGAGTCATTGAAGTATCGAGTCATTGAAGTATCGAGTCATTGAAGTATCGAGTCATTGAAGTATCGAGTCATTGAAGTATCGAGTCATTGAAGTATCGAGTCATTGAAGTATCGAGTCATTGAAGTATCGAGTCATTGAAGTATCGAGTCATTGAGTTATCGAGTCATTGAATTATCGACTTATTGAGTTATCGACTTATTGAGTTATCGAATTATTGAGTTATCGAATTATTGAGTTATCGAATTATTGAGTTATCGAATTATTGAGTTATCGAATTATTGAGTTATCGAATTATTGAGTTATCGAATTATTGAGTTATCGAATTATTGAGTTATCGAATTATTGAGTTATCGAATTATTGAGTTATCGAATTATTGAGTTATCGAATTATTGAGTTATCGAATTATTGAGTTATCGAATTATTGAGTTATCGAATTATTGAGTTATCGAATTATTGAGTTATCGAATTATTGAGTTATCGAATTATTGAGTTATCGAATTATTGAGTTATCGAATTATTGAGTTATCGAATTATTGAGTTATCGAATTATTGAGTTATCGAATTATTGAGTTATCGAATTATTGAGTTATCGAATTATTGAGTTATCGAATTATTGAGTTATCGAATTATTGAGTTATTGAGTTATTGAATTATTGAGTTATTGAATTATTGAGTTATTGAATTATTGAGTTATTGAATTATTGAGTTATTGAATTATTGAGTTATTGAATTATTGAGTTATTGAATTATTGAGTTATTGAATTATTGAGTTATTGAATTATTGAGTTATTGAATTATTGAGTTATTGAATTATTGAGTTATTGAATTATTGAGTTATTGAATTATTGAGTTATTGAATTCTTCAGTTATTGAATTCTTGAGTTATTGAATTATTGAGTTATTGAATTATTGAGTTATTGAATTATTGAGTTATTGAATTATTGAGTTATTGAATTATTGAGTTATTGAATTATTGAGTTATTGAATTATTGAGTTATTGAATTATTGAGTTATTGAATTATTGAGTTATTGAATTATTGAGTTATTGAATTATTGAGTTATTGAATTATTGAGTTATTGAATTATTGAGTTATTGAATTATTGAGTTATTGAATTATTGAGTTATTGAATTATTGAGTTATTGAATTATTGAGTTATTGAATTATTGAGTTATTGAATTATTGAGTTATTGAATTATTGAGTTATTGAATTGTTGAATCACTGAATTATTGAATTGTTGAATCACTGAATTATTGAATTGTTGAATCACTGAATTATTGAATTGTTGAATCACTGAATTATTGAATTGTTGAATCACTGAATTATTGAATTGTTGAATCACTGAATTATTGAATTGTTGAATCACTGAATTATTGAATTGTTGAATCACTGAATTATTGAATTGTTGAATCACTGAATTATTGAATTGTTGAATCACTGAATTATTGAATTGTTGAATCACTGAATTATTGAATTGTTGAATCACTGAATTATTGAATTGTTGAATCACTGAATTATTGAATCGTTGAATAACTGAATTAATAGGTTACTGCAGTTAATGTTACAGCATTACATTGAAATGAAAGCGATAATGAAGACTGCATGGTTGAACCTGTTTGTACTTACGAGAACTTGATTTGGTTCGTAAGCTACTAGAACAGAACACCACAATTAAACCGAGATCAAGGAGGATAGCCTCTTATTGATTATATTATTATGTGTTAATCAAACTTGAATAAAATAGATTAGTTTATAATTATTTTCTTGTATAACCTTGTACGTTATCAAATAATAATAGATTACCAATGAGGCAGTTTAAAAAAAAGAGATTTTAAATCTACTGGAAGGTTATTAAAGACACGTATTACGGTAATGAATTCACTTTTATACTTTTACTTATTGTTGAACTTGAAAGGTTTATTCTTAGTATTTTCCATTGTGTTTACAAAAAAGGCGAAGCTCCAGTATCTATATCTATAGATCTATAGATCTCAGTTAACGCAAGTAGTTTCATTTCCTTGAAGAAATCTGAGTGGATAGTGGTAGTGTAAATGATATATGATCTCTGAGTGGATAGTGGTAGTGTAAATGAAATATGTTGCGTGAGTAGTTTTCTTACAACATAACATAATTACGTCATCGTAACCCCAGTAGTTAAATGATACCATATTTAAGGTACGAAATATGCGATGCCATAGTAAACATTTTTGAGGGCATTTTTAGAACAAGTTAGAAGGTACGGGTAAGTAAAGCATAACAGGTTTTTGCAGTTCTATCGTTTATGTCTGCCGTGTCACATTTAAAACGTATAATTTATTTTAATTTATGAAAAACAACTAACGTGTAAAAAAATATTACTGATCCTTTTTCTACGGAAACAGACCTAAGTGCTATGTTTATTCCCGAACTGTGCGATTTGGTATTCTATAAAGTTGAAATTTAGGTTTATAGACTTCAGTTATTTTACAACAACATCTAGTGTAGTATTAATATACTGTTCAAGTCTTTCATAAAACAATATGCATATTATAAAAATAAATCTAATGGTCTTGAAATCCCAACGCGTCTTGCAATTGATGGAACTTTGTCAGCTTGGATAAATCCTAACAATCTAGAATATACGACATATACGATACGACATATAGAATATACGATATATACGATATACAATATTTCTCTGAAAACATTGGGAGGGGAGCTATTACAGGTTTTTAGTTGCCAATTTGATGATTGAATTGATGCATTGATAATGGAAAACGTAATAGGTCAAGTTGTACACAATAAGGTCCCAGTTTTACACATGTTTTGCATATGAATATGTGAAGTTAATTATCGCTGTTATTCATCATAGTTAATATTTTATAAATTATAATCAGGGTTAAAGTTATTGAAAGATTCTCAGGAAATATTCCTGTCTCAAGAGTGAGGTTTATAATTGATGATTTCTTGACATGATATTTGAAAATGATGTTGAACCCACGAGAATTTGATTTGATTCATGTGCTGACACAGCTAAGTAAGATAATAATAAAGATTTGAACTGGTTCGTATTCTATATGGCAGGAAGATTGATAGTGTCTTCAGTCACGAGAATTGAATTGGTTCGTGTACTGTTTAATAGAGATGTTTCAGTCACGAGAATTGAATTGGTTCGTGTACTGTTTAATAGAGATGTTTCAGTCACGAGAATTGAATTGGTTCGTGTACTGTCTACCTGCAGATAGAGATGATCAATACATCTGTTACCCTGAATTACTTAGTCAATGTTGGATATCTTTAGCAAATTGAGCGCCGCACCTCTACCGGCGTCCCTCGCTTCGCGTGACACTGACACCAGGAGCCAGAAGCAAGTACAGTCAACAGGCGATGACTGAGCTGCCTCCAGCAGGAGCCCGCCTCGCGCCGCTAGAGTCCGGTTGCGAGCCGCCTCCAGCAGGAGAGCCCGCCTCGCGCCGCCAGAGTCCGGTGCGAGCCGTCTCCAGCAGGAGCCCGCCTCGCGCCGCCAGAGCCCGGTGCGAGCCGTCTCCAGCAGGAGCCCGCCTCGCGCCACCAGAGTCCGGTTGCGAGCCGCCTCCAGCAGGAGCCCGCCTCGCGCCGCCAGAGTCCGGTGCGAGCCGTCTCCAGCAGGAGCCCGCCTCGCGCCGCTAGAGTCCGGTTGCGAGCCGCCTCCAGCAGGAGCCCGCCTCGCGCCGCCAGAGTCCGGTTGCGAGCCGCCTCCAGCAGGAGCCCGCCTCGCGCCGCCAGAGTCCGGTTGCGAGCCACCTCCAGCAGGAGCCCGCCTCGCGCAGCCAGAGTCCGGTGCGAGCCGTCTCCAACAGGAGCCCGCCTCGCGCCGCCAGAGTCCGGTGCGAGCCGTCTCCAACAGGAGCCCGCCTCGCGCCGGCGCCGCCAGAGGCCGGTGCGCGTCTAGAGCACGGCGACCGCCGCTCCGCGCTCCCGTGCCCCGGCCGCGCCGCAGCGCGCGCGCTCACCTCCAGAGCCAGGGCCCTTCTCACCACTCGACGGTCGTCCATTCTGATGACATCGGTGTCGGCCTCTGGTCGATGTCGAATGGATGTCTCCGGCAGAAGAGTAACAATTTTAACCCTTCGTATGCCTTAGTCAAAATTTACTACTGAATTAATAAAACCTTGAAATTGTAAATTATAGTCCAAATTGTGTGGTAGATATACGGGACCAGGCATACGAAAGGTTATTTACACGATGTTTTCGAGATTTTGATATGCTGATGACTGATTGAAACTGTTTTAAGCCACGAGAAAATGATCGGTTCGTGTGCTGACACAAATAAGTAGTAGGTGCGAGAATAGAACTGGTTCGTATCCTATACATTAACTCTGATCGCAAGAAATTGATCGGTTTGCGATTAGTGTATCCACTGTTAAGTATGCGTAGTCTGTCGGCCAAGTGTAGGGTTTCCACCTGGCACGTGTATGAGGACATACACGGAGTCAGGATGGACGAGTGTAGGGTTTTTGGTATTTAGCATACCTACTTAATTCGTTTTTATTATTAAGGGTAGTTTGAAATTGAAAGACTGTTATTGGTTGGGTATAAAAAGAAACTACACTCGGCCGACGGGTCTCAGTTGGTTGTTGAGTCGTGCTAGCGAACGGTTGTCATAAGATGAGGTTATTGTGAATTGGAACAAGACAAGAAAATAAATGGATAATTATATTCAAGGGTGTTGTTATTTTACACTATTACCTAGTATATTTGGCAATAATTTTAACACAATTTTTTGTCTCAAAGTTCACTCTTTTTAATATAAACTTGTTCTCGCTGTCGGGAATGATAGTAACAATTGTAACAGTGCAATATTGGATACCGTGACGGAGCGTCAACTGTATGGCTGGTGCTTGACGAAACGTTGGCTCACCTGCGCATACATTTTCCATAGCGCTGACTCGACCAATGCCTTAAAGATGCTAGTAAATAGCTATGATATTGTACTTGGCCGTGGATACCACAACGGTCAACATTTTCGAAATCAGCACTCCCTGAAACCTATAAAACGACATCCATGACGACTTTTCTGCCATACTTCTTAGCCGCCATCTTGGATTCCAAAATGGTCATCGTTTTCGAAATATGCACACCCTAAAACCTGTAAAACGACATCAATGACGACTTTTATACCAAAATGCATGGCCGCCATTTTGGATTGCGTAATAGGCTTTATTTTACAGTGATTATATACAGTTTAACACAAAAGTGTATTTATGTCAGGGATAAGAACGATCAAAAGTACTTATATTGACATTTATTTATTGTAGGTAATTTAGTCTGGAAAATATTACGTAATCGGATTACTGGGGTAATTTATTACGGAGAATTGAGAAATCACGATTACACTTGTTCTTAGATATATTTAATTCTAAAGGAATGAATTACGCAAGTAATCAGCGGGATTGATTACAGTAATTTAGATTACTAAAGGTATCAATCACTAGATCACTACTAAGGAATCATGACTACTGTATAATTTAATTTCAAAATGAATTGATTACACCCAACTCTGTGTATTTCTTAATATAAGCAGAAATAAAGAAACATAATTATTGATTTTAAAATAAAATAAAATTTACGTCTTTTACGAATAATCTACCAGTAACATGAAGGTCTCAAAAGTCGTCAGCTTGTGATTGACGACTTTCTCTGATCAACCTTCAAACGCGATAAAAATTAAGATAAGTTCGGGGTGAAATTATTTGACATTGATAGCAGTTTATTTTATCAAGGATATAAACGGGTGAGGGTCTTTGTGACGAGTTGCACAATATTTTGTGTAAGTAACCACAAAAGTATGAGCAATAAGAAAAACAAAATGTGGGAGTGCCTAGACTTAAAAAAAATGCCTTATCTGCCATGGATTGAGTGATTGATGCAAACCGTTAATCGAGTTACGGATATCGTAATCTTCAAAACTCAAAGTGCCAGCCAGGGCAGCCAGTCAACCAACCCCAAAACCCAGTTCAACGCAAAACGATTAAACTCCTATAAATATCTTAAATATGACCCAATTACATACAAAGTGGGAGAATCTAGGAAGACCTCCATGAACTGGTTATTCATTTCAGTAACCGCAAGCCACAGTTCTCAGCCCCAGGGAAATCATATATATGAAACCGAGATCAAAGAAACAATAAACTCTATTTATGACACTTAATCTTGGTATTGTGTGCGTTACATGATATGGGGGGAGGAGGGATATAGAGTTAGTTATGGTGTGTTTGTGAAAGGTTTCACCAAAAAAATATTAGGGTTGCACTGACCATAACGCATAGGTAATACTTTTTCACCTATGGCACAATTACGTTACCAAGTCCTGAAAATCTACTAGTGACCGTGGCTAGTCCTTAAAAACAGTAGGTTAAATCTTTGTAAGTTAATCTTAATCTTTTACGTTTTATTCGGTCTGTTACCGATATAATCAACTAAAACAAAACACTCGAGTTTAAATTAAGAGTACACTCAGTGGACCGGCAATCCCCCCTCGATGGCATCAATTAGTGCGGTTGATACTTTTAATCTTGTTAATCCCCCCCACTCCACCCTGAAACTTTCTTTTGCCGCATTTCGTAGATAAACCTACCCTAAACTCAATCAAGAAAGTAAAGGGAGAGTTTTATTGTAAGGAAGTTCGTTCAACATGCCAAGTTTACGTGTTGTTTTGCTGAATATGTGGATTCAGAGAAAAAAAGTAAAAGAAGCGGATTCAAACGTTTTTTTTTTCAGTGCTTGTTTTATCCTACTCCCAGTATAATGTAAACAATGTATCTAATTACTCAAGCAGTGTCTTCCTACATTAAAAGGGGCAAAATACATATATTATGACTTTTTCACTCACTCCTTCCATGAATACTTTGTACCGCTCATGTCAAGCAAAAAGTAAGTGAACAATAATTATTTTTTCACCACACCAGCTCGTAAAGGCTCTCTTTATTTTTTAAAAACTGTTGCAGATGATTTTGAATGGTTAATTTTAATGTAATATAGCTACATTTGGATTTGATTTGTAACTATTTATCAGTTAATACTTTTGTATGCAAATTTTGCATTATAACCCCCACACAAAAATCAAAGTGACAAGAAAAACAAAAACTAGGTATGCATTATGACATACACGGTGTAACATGAGGAAACCGAATAATTTTAACCATGCATTTCTGAGGTCAAAAGAAGTAAAAAATGTAATATGAGTTTAGGTCAATTACGCCAAAAAAAAATTTTTTTTTGTTTTGTTTTTTCAATTTTTTGAATGTATTTGTACATAAAAAATAAATGTTATTGGTAAATTTGTCACTTAAAATTGATTTTTACATTTTTTTTTCGTAGAACCTACTTTTTGCAAAGTGTTACTTGTCACTTTTTGACATCTATCAATAAGGATATTTAAACTACGTCCCATAGCAGCAACATCATCATCAAAAAGACCTTTAACACTATGTAACAATAAAAACTTGAATTTTTTTGAATTAATAATATCTCTGAAACTAGGCGAATTTCAAAAAAGTTTATAGGACATTTTTGTCTCTAAATATGATCAGGAATACGCTGTTAAAATTATTCGGTTTACTCATGTTACACCGTGTATATATATGTTTTACGTCTTTAGATAGTTTTTAGTTAGCTTACTCGAAGCTATAGCTGAGTCAGTCGGAGGCACTTTGTGCACGACGGCCATTGCTGGCGTCGCGCCAGGCTCTCGACACATCTAGTGCCCACTTTGCGACGCAGGCGAAACTATGCCCAGCGTCATGCAAACTATAAGAGGCCACCGCGAAAACCTCCCATACAAGTCTTCCGCAAGACGTCTCTGAACTCCGCTTCAAGTGACGTAAAGTGTTATGCCCAGTTCCTGTGTGGTTACCAAGGTGTGGTCATGGTATTTACTACAGTTACTTGTATTATTTATAGATTGCTGAAACGGGCTTTAGCAAAAGTTCTTATCTACACTGCCTTGTTTATTTTTTCATATTAATTGGGTAGATCGTATTGTTTATATTTTCTTTGATAATTACTTAGGTACGAAATTTGATTTCTGTGCTACGTTGTACCCTTTCACAGTGATAATTCCTGATCTGGGATACTAAGCGGCTTTCATACTATTGGAGGTTGCATATTTATGTACAGAGATGCGAAAAATACTTTATAAAAAGTATTTAAATACAAAATACAAATACTTCCTTGATAATACTATTTCAAATGCAAAATACAAAATAGTTTTTGAATTTGTATTTAAATACAAAATACGAAATAGGTATTTTCAAAATACTTTAAAAAAATACAAATACTTTGCGATAAGAGGTACTCTGAGTAGTGAATACCTAGTCTGAATTAAAAAGTATTACTCGAAATTTCCGAGTTGAAAAGACTTAGACTCTTTATTCTTTGAAATCAATCCTCTATCTAAAGTGCAAATTTCTAGTTGTTTGCTCATATTAACCGGTAGGATGTAGGTATGGATGATGGTTTTTTTCGGCCAACTTTTAAAGCATTAATTTGTAATGTTTTACAGCTAGTATAATGCCTTTCGTTAGTGTGATGAAAACGTCTCGTTTGTGTTTCACCAGGGCAGAAAAGTTTGTTCTCCTCTCGTGCCTTGAAACCCTCACAACACTCAATATTCCATTTTTTTAACCACTCGCTACGCTTGTGGTCATGTGCGACGTTACTATACTAAACAGATTCAACAGTTCCATGTTAAAAGAATTAGAGAGTTGCCAGGATTGTAACATGAGAAGAGATTGTAACTCCTACCTACTATACTATACAAAATAGGTATTTTGCATTTTGTATTTGCATTTTAAATACAAGTATTTCAAATAAGTCACATCTCTGTTTATGTACTGGAACTGGACTGGCGGAATATATTGTAAACCTATTACTGTCTAATGTAATGTCAAATGTTTGAATAAAATATATATTGTTTCTACCCAAAACTGGCCTTGACTATGAGTTCCTCTTATTCTGCTGTGAACTAAAACTAGGGTTCTTCTAATACATACAGCATACTACGTTATTATAAAGTAGTTGCCAAGCAAAACGGTTTTTCATAAAGGTTATGTTACCTACTCCCGCTTAAAGCCGGGTGATAAAAACTCGAAGAAATAATAATAAAACGGTATCTTGAGCTGACACGGTTTGGACAACTCATAAACTGTACACGCCACCACGCCACTGATAAACTGACGTAATTAGTCATAAAACGTTACCCCTATGTTAGGTACTTTGAAATTTATACAGAAAGTATAGGTACTTAATTATCTATACCAGAAGAAAATAGGCAGTGTGTGTATTCTTTTTAAGAAACTTACAGGCCGATTCGAACGTACCTACACTTGACATCAGAATAATATCTAAATTATGCCATTTAGCTATCGTGCGTCTAGTTCACGCAAAGACATGTACGGACAAGTACAAGCGAAATGCACGATAGCTAAATGACATCATTCTGATGTCAGTGTACTTTCGAAATGGCCTGTTAGTTGATTCTCAAACAAACATTATGGATAACTTAACCCATTTCCAGGCATAGTACAGTACCTACGATTTATCGACCACATATGCTCCAAGAGAATTTCAACCCTAGCAATCCGATTTAAGGCTAAAATTAGATTGGATTTTCGGGAAATGTGACTTGTCTTCAAATGAATCATCAAAGCTGGATTAATTGGAATATACCTATTTGGATTTTTTGGGAAAACATTGTAGATTGGTGCGGCCTGGAAAAGGGTTAACTTAATAATGAATTTCAACGGACTGTCAGGGTCGGGCCAAGCTAACTAACTCTGATGGCATTTGCAGTGACAAAGTGTGGCGATGTCATCATTATGACATTTGACACTCTCTCACTTTGTTATGTTCAAATTGGTGCAAAGTTATCTTAGACTGACATTAGTTAGATACTTGCATTAAAACTATTTCATAGAGTATTATTGTTTAATGGTATAAATATATGCACACCAGATATTTGCCAAACGACTGACTTTAATGAGTTTCAGTCGAATTCATCAACTCACACTTCAACTCATCATAGCTAAAGCACAGAATAAATAATAGTACTAGGTACAGAAGACTCACTCTCTAACAAAACGCGTCTGTCACGATCAGCACAGATATGGCCGCTAGGTGGCGACCGCGCCACGCGCGGCTTATGGCAAACCCCAAAATTGGGGTCGAACGGATGGACTTTTAGTTACCTGTAGCAAAGCGACAAAATCGCGGAGTGAGCCACGCCTGGCTAAAGTTTGACATTTGGCCACTTACTGCGCAAAGTTGGATGGATTCATGAATCGCCCTGCTAAACAAATACCAGTCCCGGTGATTTGGTGAGATAAGTATGTAATAACACTCATAGTACTCGTAAGCTCAATTTAGGAGGAAGTAACAATAGACATAACAACAGTGACAGATAAATAATGAACGTCTAATAACTATTATTAGTTAATATTCTCCCCTCGCACGAAGATAACGCGAATGATGCGGAATAGCCAACTAATTCTATTTCTCGTTACGTTGTACAGTCGTCACCAGATATATCGGAGCGGGCAAGGTGTTCACAATATCTATACGCACTCTAACGCCTTGACAATAGGGGCATGTTCAGATATTTGTGAGCGCGGTGGCCGCTCCGATATTTATATCTGATGGTGGCTTACACGCGGGAGTTACAGTAAACAGATTATAATAAAAACCGTTGTTCATTGTGTACAATCACTGGATTATGCAACTCCAATTATGTAGTCCAATCACATTAACTACCAATCAGGTCAATTCGAATATGCACCTAACATCAACGATATTAAAATCATATTGGAATCATATCAGTTTTAGCTGTCGTCAATACGTAATTTCCGCTCTTTTTTAGGGTTCTGTACCCAAAGGGTAAAACGGGACCCTATTACTAAGACTTCGCTGTCCGTCCGTCCATCCGTCCGTCTGTCCGTCTGTCTGTCACCAGAAGGCCTACTGCGAACCACGTTCGACGTGTTGCCTCTCTGTCGCACTTGTAAATTCGTACGTAAGTGTGACAGGGAGGCAACATGTCGAACGTGGTTCGCGGTAAGCCCTCAGGCTGTATCTCACGAACCGTGATAGCTAGACAGTTGAAATTTTCACAGATGATGTATTTCTGTTGCCGCTATAACAACAAATACTAAAAACAGAATAAAATAAAGATTTAAGTGGGGCTCCCATACAGCAAACGTGATTTTTGACCAAAGTTAAGCAACGTCTGGCGTGGTCAGTACTTGGATGGGTGACCGTTTTCTTTTTGCATTTTTTTTCCGTTTTTTTTTTTGGGTTATGGTACGGAACCCTTCGTGCGCGAGTCCGACTCGCAATTGCCCGGTTTTTTAAATATTATTCATAAAACAATATTACATTTTGTTTGAAATGAATTAATTATAGGTAAATTGCTTAAAACTCAATAGGAACAATAGGAACAATTATTCATTCATTCATTTATTTATTGCATTCCATGGTATTTACAGATGGTATTTTAAATTGAATTGTACAACATGGACCCTGAATAGGGTATGGCAAGTTAACCTTACCTAACCTAACCTTAGGGTTTTTTTTTTGTGATTTAATTTTTTTTTGTCATTAATTTAACTTATTTTTAATTAAGTATGTATTTTTATTTTTATTTAATTGATTTATTTATTATTATCGCTGTAATTGTAGGTATTTATTTAATGTTGTTATTACGTTTATTAATTTTGTTATTTAATTAATGTTCTTTGTTTTAATTTTATTTTATTCATAAATATATTTATTATTTATTATTTTGTAAGCAGGCAGGCAGTTGTGACAACTGACACTGCCTGTATCCAGTAATCATTAATAGTTATCGTTGACAAGTAGATGTTTTGATGTGTTTGTCTAATTTATTTTTAAATTGGTTCACATTTTGTGCTGAAACCACATCTTCGGGCATATTTAGTACGTAATTTATTGTATTATTTATTTCTTTTCTTCTCTGATTCTTCTTCTCTTTTTGTTTTGATTGATAGCTGTTTTTATTTTATTTGATTTTTTAGTATAATGCTATATTTGATTCTTATATGTATATATATACATATATACTTTTTTTTTACAGGCTGTTTTTAACACATGTTTTTATTAATAAACATAATATGTGTCCAAAGACCTCCATGCAAGGTAACTCGACCCTATCATGATGTCTCAAGGATTCAGTGCTTGTAAAAGAAATATTATTCTGATGTGTTATAGTGTCTATTATTTTCCCTGGGGTTTTCATTTATTTCTATTTATTTTTTCATCAGAATTTTTGCTCGTGATTTGTGGAAAATTGTTTATTATTGTAATAATTAATCGCCAATGAGCCATTTTGTAATGTCTGCATTGTGACCTAATAATTGTAAGCTGACTTTGTGATACTTGTCACCTGTCTTTTAAAAAGTACACAGCGCTCAAAGCTCAAAGCTTTTAATAGTTAGCGCTCTCGGTCGGCCGACCTTTTTTTTTTACATAAAATATATTTATTAAGGATACAAAAATCAACATGCAATTGTTTGCATGGACATTATTTATTATAGCGCGCTAATACATATTACGCGTTAATATGTATTGCCAGACAGTTGTTTTCACACATCGGAATAACAAAAAAACTTTTCCGTGTGCCCAAGGAGTCTCCACGATTGATGCTCGATCGAATCATGGTCAGGTTTCAAGGGTTATTGCCTGGTTGTATCCTGGTGTACCTTGCTTACATTATTTAATTCCACGAGCTACCCCATTTTGAAAGGAAATCATCATTTTGAAAACTTAAAGCATATAAGAGTCACAATAAATTTTAGTTGATCAGGCTAATGGTTGCAACACTTATCTGATTTAGCTCTCTCAATGTGATATTTATATTTTTCCTTTTTTTTTATTATTTGTCTTTCATTATATGTAGTGTATAGCTTTTCGTATAGTACCTATATTATGCCTTGATCTTCATATTATGTGTTGCGATTATTTTTTAGTTTAAAACTCTAATAATGCGTTAAGTGTATGAACTGTTTATGGTTATTTATTTTTCTTCTTTCTATGTAGGTAGGTACTCGAAATTTGAGATGACATAGCATATGTTGCATGTTCATCCGTATTGGGTGGCGTGTGACGAGTACGCGTGACGTGGCCTTCACGAGTCTGGTGCATCCCATTAATCATATCATATGTTTAAGTTGATTAGTAGCTAGTGTTCATATGTTTGTGTTACTTTGTATGTTTTGTTGTTATTGGTAATTTGTTGGACGTGATTTTTGATTTTTTATTTAAATTTTTGTATTATCCCTTATATTTCGTCGCTGTGCGTGCAAAAGTCGCCATGTGTTTTTAACCTACTTTACAGGAGACACAAAAAACTGTTTATTCCGATAACTATTGAACATATTCAAATCATAATTTTTATGATAAAAGTATTTGCACTTTAACATATATTACGGAATTACCTGAAATGATATTTTAGTTTCAATAGTGTGAAAAAAATATTTTTTTATAAATATGTTACATAGCGATTTTTGTTTTAGTCGTAAAAACCGCTAAGTGTCTTAACCTATTCATAGGTAGATTTAAATAAAATGATGGGGGTGTTCAATAAAACAGAAAAAAAACTTTTAAGTCGATATAATGGAAATTTAATTATGATTGATTATGGTCTACGTACTTTTTTATTATAACTAGATATTACTACATATTAATATTTCCTTGTTTGTAGGCAACACAAGTGTCACTGCGGTATTTGCGTGGCTTGTAAATTAAAATTCTGTTGTCTTCTAATATTTCTTTAAACTTCTTTCTCCCAACAGCATACGAAAAAATAATTCAAACGACTCTTTTACATATATTCTGGTACTTATTATTTTCCTTTGAAAAGACATGAATAATTAATAATGTATTTGTCTGATGTTTACTGCTTTTTTTTCATTTATTATCTAAGTTTGTGTTACAATATTAAACACGACACGATATTGCCTAGCTGAGTTGAAAATAAACCATTTGTATTTAAGATATTGACCCTGCCTGTGAAGGCGATGGCCCTGTGTTCGAATCGGGTCCATATTGGGTCGCATAATAATTGATTGTTCTAATGTAATGTTACGCATAAAACTCATTTCGCATTATTGTTATAGTGCTGGAAATATTAACATTTCTGAAAAATTATAACACAAACCTAACCTAACCTACCCTATTCTACACAACCTATGCAAAATATTTTCGAAAATACTTTCTGTTTCAGCTGGAGAAAAAATATACGAAAAGAGATTTATGCATAACATTACATTATGATAATCAATTATTATGCGATGAGATAGGACCCCGTTCGAATCCCAGTAAGGGCATTTATTTGTGTGATGACACAAATATTTGTTTCTGAGTCATGGCTTGGTCATGGTTGTTTTCTATGTATGTATATATTTATATATTACATATATATCGTTGTCTGAGTACTCACAACACAAGCCTTCTTGAGCTTACTGTTGGACTTAGTCAATCTGTGTAAGAATGTCCTATAATATAACATATTTTTTTTTTCTTTAAGTAATGCATAAATGCACTACATGTTCATGTTATAAAGTACATTTCGCTAACTTTATTTTTTTTTTTTTATCAGAGATAAATCAAAATTACATAATTTTTTGATCCAAAAGCATCGGTAAACCAGAATGGTTTGTCTCGATACTCCATTCCGCAGTACTTAAATAAGTAAATATACAATAGGCAAAACATATTTATATTTTTTATGTAACTTTCATTCACTTGTTATCTTTAAAACTGCCAACAATTTGTAACGAAAACTCACAAAACTCAATTATTTGTACACACACGTAATAACATACGGTAGACTGGATACTGGATTGTTATAAGAAAATTCCGCCATGTGTCGTAACAGGCACGGTCTGGAAACACAGCATCGACTCCAACTTGAACAAAAATTATCGCTATGTGCGAGGAACTACATATCGGGCGCAAGCGCATCTAATCATTTTTCAATAAACTTATAGAAAATATCGCTATGTGTTAAGAATGACATAGCGAGCGCACGTCTGTAATTGCTGTTGAAGTAAGCTAATGTAGTTATGTGATTTATTCCAGTTAGCGATTATAGGAAGAGCATTCATTGTATGGGCATCACATACCTACATTTGTTAAATCCTTAAATAGTGAAATAATCTCAACGCTGTTTTTGGAGCATATGCGTATGGAAATAAGGTTCAAAATGGCATTAAAACCTAAAAATCGTCAAAAATCACATAGCGACTTTTGTAGGCACAGCGACGATTTGGTTATTATGAGTATATGAGAGTGGGGACTGGCTGATAGCATTTTCTTATTTTTATGCAATTTCTAATTAGTTAAGTAATAGATCCGTGGACTGAATATTATTGATATATAAATGTAAGTTAACGTATGTTAATGTAAGATTGTTATTTATTTACTTTAGATTTAAAAATTAAATATTTACTCTGATTGACTACATGTCATAGAAATTAGTTATACCGTTAATTAATAAAAATGTGAATTGAATAGATAAAAATATGGATTATAATTCGCAACAAAGGTATTAAAGTATATGTAAGTTGAAAGTACTTGACCTAAAATAATAATAATATTCTGTGTAAGTAATGTTTTCATGTATAAAATAATAATGTGTTTTGTAATTGTAATAAAGTGTTGACATGTAAAATACTTCTAATTTACCAATAAAAGTTTGATTGATTGATTGTAATAGCGAAATGATTTGATTGGGGTTTTTTTGTTTGCTTTTCTTTTGGAAAACACGAAATTAAATTGTAACTGGTTAAGAGGGCCTTTAAAGAAATATATTAAATATGTTGCGTATTGAAAACCAAATGGTGTGAAAGCTAAGTTTTTGAACGTTAAATTGGTTAATAATTCGAAAAGATAATAAGTGATGCTGTTTTATGTGTGGAATAGTGGATTCTAGTGTTTGTGAGTTAGTCCAATGTTTGGTTAGTGTGATAGTGGTTTTGTCTTTACGTTGGGAAATGGGTTTGTTATGTTTTAATCGATGCTAAATAATATTATTGTTGAGGTGTTTTTTTTTATTGTGGTCTTTTAGATACCTATATGAAGATATATTTGTTAAGTTAATTGTAAAGATGGAAATAATGGAATGCACCCCGTCTCAGTTATTAAAAATTGCTGATTGTATAAAGCTGTTTGAGTTAACCATGCGACGCGTTATATGTGTTTTGTTTGTTTTAATTTTGTTTATGTGTTTTAAAATTTAACGAATGATGCCTCGGTAAAATTTATTGATGGTTATTAGAAAATATTTTTGTGTTATTAATTGTTTTATTTTAGCAAGTTTTTGGTATTTAATTTTATCTATATGTATGTTTTATTACTTGTTTTATTTTAATAAGTTGTTGATATTTAATTTTATCTATATGTATGTTTTATTACTTGTTTTATTTTAAGAAGTTGTTGATATTTAATTTTATCTATATGTATGTTTTATTACTTGTTTTATTTTAATAATTATTATTTATCGTTAACTGGTGAATATATTTTTTTAACATATATTCATGTCCTGGTTTTCGTCATCAAGTAGTAATCGTAAATTAATTATAATTTTTATTAATAGATAAATAGATAGTAGAAATTGAAATATCGCTCGCAGGCGGATCTGCATGTTTAAAGAATAGATTATTCATTATTATGATTATAGATCTATCTTTACATAGGTAGATAGATTATGGATTTGATTAATATTATACTTAATGATAATCTTAACTGATAATTGTAATAAGGCGAAAAAAAAAATTCTTAAGTAGTTGGTGTGCTTGCTTACTTGTTAGTTTTGCGTTTGGCTGCGGTATACGTAACGGCTTCGGTATTGCCTCCTGGAAGTGTGGGCTCTGCCATGTCCATGAGGTGGCTGGTGATCCGGCCGAGTTCGTAGTTGGGGTCGACGGTGAATACCTGGTGTTTTTGTGGCCCACTGGACTGTTCTTGTTGAGGCTTTCTGTCCCGTGGTATCCACCGTTATTATTATTGTTATCATCGCCCCTGTGCCGCTGTGAGCTTGGCTAGTGCTTGCGCTGTTGGACGCTTTGTTCGGAGCAATGATGACTTTTCCTTTTTGGCTGCTCATGACCTTCTGGACGTAATCTTCTCCCTTGACGAGCTGAACGTACGCGCACCGGTCGAACCAACGCGCGTGCTGCTCCCATGGGACGTCGTCCTCCTCCCAGTCCTTGAGTCCTCCGTCGCAGTAGAAGCACTTGGTCTTGTCGCTCTGGCCGGTGTAGTAGAAGCCGGCCTCGGCGAGCTCCTCGGGCTTCTGCTTCATGCTCTTGGGCCAATCTTCGAAGGTTCGGAGCCGGGCGGCCTTGTTGTTGTAGCGCGGGTGCGGGTGGGGTTTGGGGAGCACACTGGCGCCGGTGTCGGGCGGCGCGCACATGCCGCACTCGTCCTGGCCTGTAGTCATCTGGTGTTTGCTGTTAGGCACAGGCGGTGTTGGTAGTGGCGGCGGGGCTGGTTGGCTGGCTGGGCTACTATGCGGCGTTTAAACTGGGCTAGCTGGCTGGCTGGGCGGCTGGGTGGCTGGCCGGCTGGCGGTGGGCGGCGTCTAAGCCGGGGCTGCCTCGAGCAGCCCGACTGGCAGGGTCGCCATGAAGTGTAAGCCTTCGGCTCGGAGAAGGTGGTTTATGAGTGATACACGCAACGGTTGGATATCAATTGTATTTTATAATTAAATGTGCGGTTTATATAGGAAAGCATTTCCTTTGTTCTTTACACTAGGTCTAAAGTACAAGGTTGAGGAAATGTAACATTATTTTTATGTTTGCAATATCGGATTACATGGTATCATATTACATTTGGAAAATGAACAATTAATTTATTAAATCGATTCGCGGTGGGTGGTCAGCTGTGTGTGTGAGTCACTCCATGCTACAAATAGCTAAATACTTAAAGTTACCTTACAAAACATATTACACGTATTGCTTAATTAGTTAGTTTCATCATAGTAAATAATAATTATGGAATCTATTTAACACTAATAATAATCAATACGAATTTAAATGCTATACCTGTTTATATGCTTGTTAAATGCAATAAGAAATAGGAGAGGCATGATGTTAGGACACCTTATACGGCATGATAACTTTTTCCTAAACATCCTAGAAGGCAGGATTGAAAAGACAAGAGAAGAAGGGAGACCTATAATCACTTATCTCAGCCAAATAAAAAATAATGCGTCGTATGTGGAAATTAAAAGACTGGCACAAGAAAGAAATGATTGGCGATTGCTCCACCGACAAGAGCAAAGCTCTTAAGTTATGATGATGATGATGACCTGTTTATATAATGCAATGATGTCAAATATTAATAATCGAATTTAAGCTGTCGTGAATCATACTAACACTAACCGATACAATAACTAATTATGTCAATTCATTTATAATAATAATAATGTCAATTTATTTATAATAATAATTATGTCAATTCATTTTTAATAATAATTCATTTAATCATTCCATTACATTGAGACAAAGTTATCGGTTTCAGTAAAATTAATTCTCAGTCAATATCACTATAATTGTCAGATGCCATAAATTCCTGATAAGAAAAAAATGATTTATCAATTAACCACATTTTCAGTTTATTTCGAAACTTATTATAAGTTTCAACGTCTTTAATAGAATTATTATATTACAACATAAAAGCACGGAAATCGATAAAATGGGAAATAACGATTGAATATAAATATAGTATGTCAAATGTAAATTTAGGAAGGAAAAACACTGAATAATATAATTTTTCTCAAAAATGGACGGCAAAGTCGACTTTGCCGTCTAAAAAATAGGTCGCGAAGCGCGTAGTTTATGGTCAGTCAAAAATTAAAAAGTTAAAAACATTGCAGTCTCGATTTTGGGACTGCAATGTTGCATACAAATTCCATTATTTGTCGAGTTCCAAACTTTTTAAAAGTTGAAATGGCCATATCAAATGAAGGCACAGGCCCATTAAACAGCCAAACAGATGATTAGTACCGCGACTATTTAGGTGTCTCAAATAGGTTGGCGCATTTTCGGCAGAAAAATACACTTCTATTTTTTTATTAAAAAAATTAAAAGGCGGCAAGGGCTTTTTTCTGTGAAAATATATACGTAAGAACGTTGCTTTTGTAAAATATTTCTATAATTTTTATATGTCTTGCACCATTTTTGAGAAAAGCACTATATATGACTCGGCTGGAAGGCCACTTGCTGGCTTCGGATTCAATTAAACGGACTCCCAAGGTCGTCCGTTTAAAACGAATCCTCAGCCTGCAAGTAGCTACTTCCGAGCCTCGACAATAATGTACTATTATATGTCAGAATTTAGTTCTTACAAAAATTCCGCTACCATAAGTGGCACTTCTCTAGCAAGATATACTTTAACTTATTCCTGAAAATAAGGCTATTTTTGAGTGGCTTTTACTCGATGGTAACTTATTAAATAGTATAATAGCCTGATGTTAACTTGCCGTGTGCTTTACTACTTGAGCCTGGTAGTGACGGACTGAGGTAAATCTGACGTCTTGAAGCTATACGCCTATCCCTCTGTTCTGTAGGTTCTTCAATCAATGCAGATTTTTAACCCCTAAGTATCATAAAAACACGAGAAAAAAAAATCGAAATCATACCTACATATATTTTGGTGTAATGTGTACTTATAGTAAGTAATAATGAAATGGAGGACTGAAATCCAATATGTTTGTAGGTTTAAAAAAACATTTTCAGAAATATGTACATTTATATGCTTGTAACACTTAAAGCTGACCTAAAATTTTTGTAGGGGTTTGGTTCTTTCTCATAGTATTTTGTGGAAAAAAAATACGAACATTGGTTTAAAACGCACTTTAAAAATTTGTAAAAATCATTCTCAAAAGTAAAAATATAAAAATTGCTTCTGAAAATTCGGATTTTTTTAGGGAACTCAGTGATTACCTTTACTTTTTTTTTAATTTACAACAAATTAACATTAAAAAATATGGTATCCGTATTTCTTATTTTATTTTAATAAGTATATCAGTATGTATTATATTAATACTGATTTAAAATGGCGTTGCTATGTTGTTAGTGAACATTCGGTAATATGAAGAGTCTCGTTACAAAAGACTCGCTCGGATGGAAGTGTTCGCCGAAGGGTTTGTGTTCTCTGATTTGACGCCTGCTCACAGAGAGGAACTAATTAGTGGCTGCTTTGCCATTTTCTTACCTCTTATAATTACAGTTTGTATATTCTTTGTAAGGCCTCTTGTTGTTACCCTAAGGCAGACCGAAAATATAGAATTTCTGTTAGAAACAAAATTAAGCCGTCCTCTACACACTTTAATATTTCACTTAATTTAACTCCAGTTGATTAGGTACTTACATTGTTTTAACATTTAATTGAACAAAACATAACATACAAAAAGTAAAGCAGGCGTATTTTACCTCAAATTTTCTGCACTAGGGAATATTCCATCACATCCTTAGGAGCTTATCTGGGGTAACAGCTTCTGCAAAGGGAGGACGTTGGGGGATTATCAATTTCTTACTTGATTGGGCCGCCTGATGGCGCTCGGGTGGGACAAAGGACGATCGAAATGAGAAAACAAAACAATGTCGATACAAACAAGTAATAGCCTATCACAATTTATAGGTGCATTGGGGTACCTAGTACTGGAAAATGGCTAATATCTACTAAACCAAGCACTTGATGCTTTAGCAACACGTACTTTATACTTAGCCCACTTGCCGGTAACAGACTATATGTAGGCAGGCGTGTCTCACTCCGCGATTTTGTCGCTTTGCTACAGGTAGCTAAAAGTACATCCGTTCGACCCCAATTTTGGGGTTTGCCATAAGCCGCGTGTGGCGCTGTCGCCATCTAGCGGCCATATCTGTCCTGATCGTAACAGACGCGTTTTGTTAGAGAGCGAGTCTTCTGTACCTAGTACTATTATTTATTCTGTGATGTAGCTATAAGATTGTTGTTATCAAATTAGCCAATTATAATAGTGTTAGTAGTTTTCCTTTTAAAGACATTTAACATCGCAGTAAGTAATTGCTACAGAACAATATCTCCCCCTCCTCCGATGTCATGTTAATAACGAATTTAGAATGTCTTTTGTAACTATTTGTATGCTATAATATGGCGAAGCATAGTGATACATACTTACTATATGTATATTTATTAAGACCTACTGTTGTACTTACATACGAGTATGTTAAACAAATAAATTATTTTGAATTGGAATTGGAATTAGATACAAACAATTGTATTACAATGTGTAAATCCAATCCATAAATCCACAGATCTCAAGCACGAAACAAGTTATACTAGTTTATCCTGCATTTCGATTTGCGACCATTCGAATTTCATTCACGTAGTGTTTGTTCCTCGTAGAACAATGAATTTTAGTTTCAGACAGCCCAATATATTTATGTAAAGATATATATATAGGTAAGGTACCTTTCTCTGATTGCTTCAAAGCAATGTATATAATTCTTTTCATTTTTACTATTCACACTTTGTAACAAACTAATAAATAAATCATACCAAGGCAACGATATTTCGATTATTAAACAAAAAAGTAAAGCGAGTCATGGTTTAACTGCCACGTCGCAATTAATTTAGCGTCAATTTACACTTGATCAAAATAACATTAAAATTTGCATAATGGTCATGGAGCATACAAGGGGTATCTCACGTTACTTTTGCTGTGGAATGACCCATTTTCTAAATACCACTTGAGCCGAACTGCTTTAAAATAATGTCGATATTTTTGAGCCTATCCTATCCTATTCACATATGGAGACGAAGCACACAATACATGGTCGCGATCGTCAGCAATGAGGGACCGAAAAAGTAGAAGAAGAATATTCACAAGTAGGATTTACTTCACCTAGGTATTTAGTTTTAAGCTACTGTTCGGATCCAGACTGCACCAGCATTACTGCTGCAGCTACAAGTGCAGCAGTAAACTATCAAAATTTTCTGTTTGATATTTGGAAATAGTTTAGCGAAAAAGATCCATCCTCAAAAAAAATACATTCTACTTAATGCACGAAATGATATTATCCGTGCAACTAATGAATGAACTATGTTAATAGACTTCTAAAGTAGGTACCTAATGGCTTCCATGAAGTTTAAAAAAAAACAAAGAAAGTAACTAGGCCTTCATTATTAAAATATAATTTTGTTTATTAGCTGAACCCACTATAAAAGTCGTTAAAAATTAAATGTGCTCTTTAAGCACGGCCGGCTCCCATCCTTACTTGGTACATATTCCACCAATTCACACGAAGCGCTTTGCTTCTTCTTTCCTTATGCGCACTGCCAAGGAATGGAATTCCTTGCCGGCGTCTATATTGCCGTGTTCTTATAACCCGGCAACCTTCAAATCAAGAGTGAACAGGCACCTTCTGGGCGAGCTCGCTCCATCGTAGGCCACGTCTACGCCTCGGCTAGTCTGTGGCCATGAGTAAGCCCATTCATAATAATAATAAAAAAATCTTATCCTCATTAGGTAACATAAAGATGTTCTTACTATAATTTGAACAATACTCCACATTTTAATGTCCAAACTCCCACCAATCCTGAAATAGATACACAATATAACAACCGATTGGAATAAACTTCACATAATGTATTACTTTGAAATTTTATGTACCTACCTAGTCTACCTACATTATAATGTATGTACAGTAACAAATCGACTTTTATTAGGTACTTATAAGTTATATTGTCTTATATGATTTCTAACTGGCCCATTGTAAGATCTTTTAGGTATTTTTGTATTATTGCGTACGCATATTTACATCAAAGGTACATACAATACACGAGTAAAAGCCTCTCTCTCGTAGATATTTTATTTGATTTTTTTCCTCCTTTCCTTCTTCTGTAATAAAGATCTATCACGGTAGTAATCATTCGCTCTTTTTATTTTAAGTAAATAGTTTACTAAATGCCGCTTCATATTGAATTTTTATTTATTTTACGCGTACTGAACGAGCCACTAGCTACGCTGGCTTACTCAAAGGCCCACTAGCTGTGCACATACGGTCGTATTATGTTGATGCACACATTAAACTAACTTCTGCGCCACGATGCGATGGTTTCAAACCAAACTCTAACACCACTATCATAAAGTCGAGATTCATTTGAATATCATGCAATATGAAGTGGTCGGGTTGGTGATATTAATATCTGTGCGATCTAGATAGGACACAAGTTTGGAGTAATGATGGTTTAGGGTCGGATAGCGGATCTTTGGATAGCGGTCGACCTCTACGTCGTCACTGTATATTTCATGAGTACCTATTATAATATATGTAACAAGTATTTAGATGCTATTTTCACTATTTCTTTAGCATAAATTATATTTACTTTACCTACTGCTCAATTTTATTCATTATTATTATTATATATTGGATAAAGAAAGGATTTGACCAATATCTCACCTGATTACCATCAGGTGAGGTTTTGGTGCAGCACTTACCAGTGCTGATGTGGTCTAAGATAAAGCATGCTTACCTAAGAGATGTCTATTGACTCTTGATTCGATAAAATCCAAGTTATTGTAGGCTGGGAATGTCTCGATTCGATAAAATCTAAGTTGGGCTGGGAATCTTCGAGCAACACCGGCTTCCGACACGTCGGAAGGGAGGGGCCCAAGCGATATCTCGCCGTACAAATCTTTCTGCTATTTTTCGCGGGGGGAAAGGTGCACACAGTCGCATTTCTCACACACTTACATACAAAATCCAATCTGTAATGACGACACAAATACATAGAAAATGACACACATCAAAGACAAATCTTGCAAACCTCGATCTCTTTTTGTGTACGGACGAGTGACTAGTGTCACAACACGCACACTAACACATTTTCGTTGAAGTATGTCATTGTATTCTGAGAGATGAGAAGTCGGATTTGTCGCTCGACCGATCTGCAATTTGTACTGAGCGAGCAAAATCGATAAATCCAACAATTACTTGAGACTAAAATATAATAATTGTATTTAAATGTAATTTAACGTATGATATGTTAAAAAAATATTACATGTGAAATGTAACACTTTCTTTTTGTAAATTTGATGTCCCCGACCTCTTTTTATAACAAAAAACCGAGCAAACAGGCATTTTTGTGCAGCAGGGTTCACGCGCGCGTCTGGACTCGGTCTAGTGAAAAATCCAAGTGCAACTAGTTTTATTACCCGCGCTAGATTAGATTGACGCGCTAATCTTGTACCTCGGCAGAGGGGAAATAGTGCGAATGCCGCCTCCCTTCCGTGTTGTTCGAAGCTGGGAATAGATGAGCCGGAAGCGAGTTCCACTCTTCAGCTGTCCGCACAACAAAGCTGAAAGGAAAGCGTGTACAGATGTAGTGCATAATTATTTTCCATCGTATTTGACGGAAACGTACGAACGTGTCTTGCCATTTCAGTCAGTCTCGGTTCAAAAAGTACAGACGTTGACTGTAGTAGCATGACAATCTGTAGTGAGAATCAGTGGCAGAGTAACAAATTTACATTATTCCACATTTTAGATTGCTTTTTATATTCTTTTATGCTCTTTAATGCCTACCAATCTGCATACAACTCCTCTTTTAAGTCAAAAATAAGCGAATAATACCCTGTTGTTGTTCCTACTTAAGTATTAACCCCGTAATGAATGTATTGCAATATAAACTGCAATCAGTGTATACATTTAAAAGGATGACTTGATCCTAGACTTACCTTTATCAAATAACTCGTGTTTAATAAAGCACACATAAATACAAAGAGATTCAAACAAATACATGGCTTATTTCCTACTTAGTGGTTTCGCAATAACTGGCTGATCCCCACATTATTACGCCTTAGCTTTGTCGAAATATTGTACTTCCTTGCGTGTTATTGCGTCGATCCGGCCTTTATGAAAAAAATATCTTATGTTTTAAGCATATTTAAACAGGAAGTTTCCCAGTGAAAGGGAGATTATATGGTTTATATGTACTAATTATTATAGACTCGAAAAGGTAAACTACTTAAGTTTACTTATAATAAAACTACTAACTAAATAAACAGTTGAAGATACCAATTAAGTAAGGTACATTCTTGTTTGTTAGACTCTTAGGGCTCAATTAGACAATGCCATAACTCGCATGCGAGTTTAATTGCGGGTTTTGATCGGTCGGTTGAATTGGAAGTAACCAACAGTCCGCAATATAACTAAAATCACATGCGAGTTTGAGCGCCGTCTAAATCAGCCCTTAATAAATATTAATGTAGAGAGACTATATTATACCTGTGTACAGACTTTAAATAATGTAGGAACCTGTACTGAAGTCTCTCGTTTAAAAAAGGATGTTGGCTGTATTCATCAATTTATAATTTTCAAAAGCGCTGCTGACGTACTCATTGAAAAAGGGTTTGTATGGAGTACTTTTAATACATTATGACATTTATGACCTATAGCCGAAATTGATTCAAAACACATGTTGTGGATGCAACGAGCATACGATAATGATCGTATGAAAATATATATTGGTAGATTCTAAGTGAATTTTCAATGTCATAAATAAGAATTTAAATTTAATTTCCATTTTGTTTTCTAACAAAAACCATTCCATGCGCTGCGCCCTCCAGGTTTCTATACTGTAACATTTTCGACTCTACTGACATAGTGTGCGTGAAGACAGGAGACACTGTTGATTGTAAATATGTATTATCAAATTAAACGTATTTTTGTTAGCGCCAATATTATCACATGTTATAAAATTATCTGAGTGAGAAACGGTGAAAATTTATTATTTGTGCGAAATCACGCCATCTTTTGGTCGCAAGTCGAGATGACATGCACCTTAAAATCCCATGTATACCCTAAAAAATCTTTGCTGGTCTTTGGTAAGTAGGTCGTATCTTCCTTAGCTATCTTGCGTTAAAAGGCGGCCTTTTATAAATTTAACAAATGGTCTTTTTTTATTTCTTTTCTTTGTCTTGGATCAAATGGATGCTCCACAAATAGCGACCGACACCCTCTGTTAAAAAATAAAACATCTGACCCGTAAAATAATTGGTTCAGTAATTTTAGGCCCTTATTTAAGAGAGCTCAAGAATCCCTTTTTATAATTTCCTTTTTTAATAGCACTGATGAATCCCAATTTTATTATAAATGCGAAAGGAACTCTGTCTGTTAGATTACATTTGGTATCGTGGAAGGCAAAGAGAATTAAGTAGACTTTTATTGTCTTTGACATAGGTTAGTTTTAGGGTTCCGTACCTCAAAAGGCAAAAACGGAACCCTTATATAGGATCACTCGTGCTTCTGTCTGTCCGTCTGTCACAGACGATTTTCTCCAAAACTACTGGACCAATTAAGTTGAAATTTGGTACACATATATAAGTTTGTGACCCAAATACGGACATGTAACGTAAACAAATGAATTAAACATGGGGGCCACTTTTGGGGGGTAAATGAGAAAATTTAAAAATAAAGTTTTTCAAACTATATCATGTTAAATATATCAAATGAAAGAGCTTATTGTAAGGATCTCAAATATAGTTTTTATAATTTTCGAATAAACAGTAAAAGAGACTATTCTCTTGATTTGCTTCTACTTCTTCTTCTTTTTACCTATGCAAAAAATGACTATTCGCCCCCCCCCCCCCCCCGCCCCCCTTTTATCTACGAAACTACTGGGTCTAAAATTTTGAAAAAAATACATGAAATAGGCATACCTATAGATGACAGGAAAACTTATTAGAAATAGAAATGTACAGTCAAGCGTGAGTCGGACTTAATTACTTAGTTTTTGATCCGACCCCAACGGATTTTTTAAAGAGATTTCACTCACGTTTCACATAAAAAAAATACATTTTTAAAAATTGTGTAATGTACGGAACCCTTGGAACGCGAGTCCGACTCGCACTTGGCCGGTTTTTTATGGTTTTTATTAATCATCCCACGATGCAGATGAAGTTGCGGGCAAAAACTAGTAAGCTCATGGTCATGGTCATGGTCATGGTTCGTATTTAGGGTTCCATGGTTTCCCCACCTTCTTTTGTCTATCTGTCTGTCCATCCGCGGCTTTGCTCCGAGATCGATGCGAGTGCTAGAAAGCTACAAATTTTCATAAATATAGGTATATAAAAAATCATGCCGATAAAGTGGTGGATAGATGGCGCACACACCTTTGACCTATGCTCAGCTAGATGGCGTGACGACACCGTTTCATATTTAACAATTTTAACACATAGATATCAGTGAATGAACATGGGTCAAAATGATATAAAAATAATAAAGTCATTTTTACAGTGACTACAACATTTACATACTATGACAGGACCCCTCTATATTATCTGTTCTTTTTGATAGGGAGGTACGTTACCCGTAAAGTGGGGATGTGTAAGTTGAAATTGGTCTCCGGCGAGTTAGCGACATCTAGGATATTATTCAAACAACATGTAGGTACCTTACAGAACACATATCTACGTTACAACAGCACAGCAGCAGTAGAGCTTTGAACACGACGAGATTTCACTACAGGCCGCCAGGTGGAGCTACATAGGTTCGACTTCAAGAGCATTATGCTTTATGGTAGCATCCTAGAAAGTTACAAGGTGGCGCTTAGTGATACACACGAAAGGACAAAAAGTTTTGCTGAAAAATATTTTATTAAATTTGAACTTTAATTTCGGCCAATAGAGTTGAATATTATAACTGCCATCACATATGGCATATGCCTGAATATGTGGCAAAGGGTTAATAATTGTTCTTTTTGTTCCTAATTAATTACCTGTTGATTTTATTAGGTTACCTACTATATGTAGCTTTCAAATGTACATATTTCTAGAAACAAAGTGTTGTTTGGAGGTTGCTCTTTACATATATATTATTATATAATTGCTGCAGTAGGTACACGTCCTTTTGTAAACTACGATGTCTGTCAATGGAAATAATACTAACACACCACACTCGTTACACAGTCTGTCCGGCCTATGTATGATTAATTTAAAATTTCTACTCGATATTTTGATACAAACTCAACACGACTGCACCAATAAATGAGAGCAAATTGTAACAATCAGGAAGTAAGGTAAACGTACTGGTGCTCGACGCGGTCCCAGTACATGTCATCTTGAAACTTAAGTCATTGTCAATACAGGTGACAGCAGGGTGTCATCTATTGGGCATTAGCATGTCGAGCACCAGTACGTTTACCTGCATAAAGTTGTGACGATAAATAAACTAGATACATGGGTAGGATCAGCATAAGTGGTATCTGTTTTCCATGTTTTTGGGTCTGAATTTAAAATTTCCAACTCTACATATATTCAAAATACCGCCTGGTGTCAATTCTTGCTTCACAATGCTCTATATTTGGAAATGTATTGGGCAGCTAGTTGTATTAGCAAACTCTAATCGAGTTCGAAGGTATTATGTTTGCATCGGCATGCCCCAGGCGCTGCAATCGGATCGCTGATGGGCCGGGATGAGATTACTGGCTCTTTGCTAAATCAATTCCTTTTGTGGTATCGGACGCAGACGTTATTATATGTAGCTAGGTCCAAACGTCGTATTTATAGTATATTTATATTTTAAACATGACCTTTCAAAATTTCGCTACAAAGACGCATGATAATTAATAGGAAATAGAATTAGGATAAGAATTTATTGAGAAAATTAGTGGCTAATGTTGTAACAACATTAATTCCACCAATTTTACAAACCACTAATTTTCGGTACACACTAAGGTAAGTTACATTATGCGTGCACTTTTACATATTACTTACATTGTTACGTGCGCCTGAACTAGGAATATGATTCTGTATCTCAGGCAAAGAGATAATATACTGATTAAAAAGACAATTGATTGAGTAAATTACCTACTAGGTATATTATAAAAGCAGGACTACTTTGTATTATATTGCGGAGATATAGTTAAATGGAAACCTGCACAAATTTGATAATCATGGTGGTTTTATTTATTTAATCGTATGGCAATTTTGTGCATTAAGGGCAATCAAAGTGTAGCCTTGAGGTTGCCAAGCCAAGCAACCAAGTCAGGCGTTACGGTGTTCAGATCCTCAGCAGGCCCAGGGTATGAGTGGAGTGGGCAGCGTTGAAAGATATGTTCGGTGGTCTGCTCTTCCTCTCCGCATTCGCAAAGTGGGGATGCCGTCCATCCCCATTTGTGTGTGGCTGAATTGCAGCGGCCATATCCAGTTCTCAGCCTGTTCAGGCGGCACCAGATTTTTCGAGGAAGGTCAAATCCTTTAGGTTTTTTAGTCGGATCAGATATAAGGCTATTCAGGGTTGCCGAAGCAGACCATTCCGCTTTCCACCTATCCGAAACGTTAAAGCTGCTTAGGCTCTCAGCTGCGGCACAGGGTGGGTTCCGGGACTTCAGTCGCCTAGGGGGTGGGCGGCAGAATTCCTCGTGGACAGGCATTGCGGGATTATTAGTGATCTTCTCCGCCTCCCTCTTCAGCGCCTGGAGTCGCCGTAGGTGAGGAGGGGCAATGTGACTCAATGTCGGCAGCCAGTGGACGGGTGTGGGTCGGATAGTGCCAGAGATGCAACGCATGGTCTCGTTGAGCTTAACATCCACTGTATGGGTATGTGCACTTTCAAGCCACACTGGTGCGCAGTATTCTGCTGCCGAGTACACAAGCGCGATTGCGGAGGTGCGTAGACAATCAGCTGAAGCTCCCCAGCTCGTGCCGCATAGTTTGTGGAGAAGATTGTTCCTCGTGGCGACCTTCTGAGAGAGTTTTGATAGGTGGTGTTTAAATGTCAATGACCTATCCAAGGTGACGCCTAAGTACTTGGGGCAGGGGTTGTATTTAAGAGCTTTGCCATTCATATAAACTGTTGGCTGATAGCCGGCCAGCTGGTTACTGAGATGGAAACAGGACACCTCGGTCTTAGACGTGCTTGGCATGAGTCTCCATGCGCTAAAATACGCGGCCAGGGCTCTTAAGTCCGATGTCAATGTTTGGGCTCCCGACTCGAAGTCTTTGCTCTGGGTAACGAGTGCGATGTCGTCGGCATATATAAACCTGGCAGAGTCTGTACGTGGAAGGTCAGAGATATACAGATTGAAGAGTATTGGTGCCAAGACTGAGCCTTGTGGGAGGCCGTTGTTAAGCTTGCGTTTTCGGCTCTTTTTGCTACCCAGGAAAACCTCGAAAACTCTTTCAGACAGCATATTGGAAATTAGGTTGACCACTTGTCTGCTAGGAATTACTGTTAGCATCTTGTAGATTAAACCCTGCCTCCACACGGTGTCGTAGGCAGCTGTGAGGTCGATAAAGACTGCACTACACTTTAGGCGTTTTTGGAAACCGGCTTCTATGTGGTTAGTGAGTGACAAGACCTGGTCGACGCAGCTTCTGCCTTTTCGAAAACCAGCTTGGTCAGGTGGAATTACAGGCTCCACGAAAGGTTCTATCCGTGTTAAGATAAGGCGTTCCAGCAGCTTGAACGTACAGCTAAGAAGAGCAATAGGTCGGTAGCTTTCGGTAAGGTGATCAGGTTTACCTGGTTTGAGCATTGCGACCACTTTTGCTAGTTTAAACTCCTTTGGCAGGATATTATTTTCCAGGACGTTTGAGAACATAGCTGCAAGCCAGCTAACTGCGACAGGTCCCATATGCTTTAAAAACTCATTGAACATCTTGTCAGGGCCAGCAGCTTTATTGTTCTTGAGTTGCTTGATGGCATTGATGGTTTCGTCTATGCTGAAGGGTCCAGCCAGTTCATGGTTTAGTGGTGAGCTCTTCTTGAGCGTTGTGAGTTCTTTCCGAATTTTTTTAGTGAAGACATCATCACGTTTTGCTCGCGTGAGCTCAACCATTCTGGATGCAATGGAATCTGGATGAACACTCGGGCATACTGTGCCATTAGGCGCGTGCTTTCCAGTGAGGCTGTTCAGAGTTCTCCAGGCCTTTCTGCTGGACCGCTTAAAATCCATGCCTTCCACAGCAGCTTCCCATTTAGCTTTACGACTCTCGTCTAAGGAAGCAAGGAGTTTGGCGCCAGTGGTAGGGAGGCCTGAAGTCTGAAACTCATTGTAGAGGTCTTCGCTTGTAGGGCTCCAGCCTGGAATGTATTCTTTCCGAAAACCCCTCGGTATGCTACTTTTTGCCGCCTTGAAAGTGAGTTCACTGAAAAAGCTGTAGTTGGAGGCTACCGGATCCAAATTAGCAGAGGACAGATTCAGGTCTAAGTGTTCCTTAAATTTGTTCCAGTCCGCCCGAGCGAAATTCCATCTCGGTAGGGGCATCGAGCGTTTTAGAGGTATCTTTGCACCAATCTCCACGAACACGGGCCTGTGGTCATCATGGTGGTAATACGAGTATAAACAGGAGGATACAGTACGGCTACCATCAGTTTGGCATTGACATAAACACTATCGTAAACGTAATTTACTTTCTATATATCTCTTCCGCACTAATATATCAGTACGAGCGAGATGCATAGAAAGTAAATTACGTTCACGATAGCGTTTATGTCAATGCCAAACTGATGGTAGCCGTACAGGAGACAGACTGATGAAGATTCGTAAAGGCAACTATTAAAACATTTTAGGTACCTGCGAACAATTTCAGCTTGAGTTTAGCATAATATAATTATATACATAGCATGATTTCTTAAATAAACACACACGGCTCTTAGTGGCGAGAGATAACAGGAATTGTGTGTAACAAGTTTTCGATCGAATACTTATCAGAAACATATCAGTCCTTATTAATGTATAATAATTTGATACGACAAATACAAATTGCAGGCGGGAAAAGAGTTGCCGTATGTTAACGGCCTCGTCTCGCCTACGGGACGATTTTCGTCAATCTCTGAGACAAAGCCGAGGGTGAATAGTAAAGGACCGGCGACACTTGAGCGTTTTTTCATCAGCCCATGAGACACCAGTGACGTGCTTTCAAACTCACCTTTTGAGATCCCGTGCAAGATTAGGCACCCGTTTTTATGGTGTGACCCTAGTGAGGGGACAACGTCTCGTTTTAACTAGGTTTATTATTACAATCCAAATCATTACCTAACAACCCATTTCACTGGCTTGCCTATATGGAGCCAATCTGTTGGGTACCTTGTTCTAATGGGGTTATATTTATTTATATTCGATATTGAAATAGGTAATAAATTAAGTTATGTATGTAAGGCAATAGTTATTTGTTTTAATACAAGGGCGCAAAGTATTTGTTTAAACTGTCGTGCTAATATTTATATCCGAGCAAGCGTAATATTCCAAAATGAAACTACGAGCGTAGCGAGTGGTTCGGAAAATGGCATATTGAGCGTTGCCAGGGTTTCAAGGCACGAGGGTTAAACAAATTTTGGTATCGATTGAAAAACAATATTTTTCACCATACCAACACGAGGAAACTACTAACCGTAAGATGTAAAATATTGAACAAAATCAAAGCAAATCAATCAAAAACTAATTTTAGTAAATATTAAAATTATATGTGTCACTGTTCCTTCTTCTTCTTTACGCCACATTCGGCCGACATGTGTACCTTTAAGTTCGATTTAGACGATGCGAGAACTCGCATGCGATTTTCTTACCATTACGGATCGATCGGTCGGTTGAATTGGATGTAACAGTCTGCAATGTAACTAAAATCGCATACGAGTTCGCGCGCCTTCAAAATCAGCCCTTATCCCAATCTTTGTAGTAATACTTTTTCACTATCGATAACTTGGCTATCGACTCGGCCCATCACTACTCAGTCGTTACAGCACATCATCGCTAGCGCCGCCCCGCCACTCAACGCTGCGATGATTCAGCATTTTCAATCCACTCTTTCATTCCTCTTTCATTCTTTTGCGTGAATTCGACGCTTTGGAACGCAACCGCAGCACGAACGTCACAGGGACCATTTAGTACAAGCATTCATAGCGAAAACGTAGTTTTACACGGGGAATAAGGTACCTATTACTTTCGAGCTACCTGTTTTATGTATATATAATGTTAACGCCGTAAACACGAATCGCTTTTGCCTTCGAGTTTAATTTCCTGTAGTAGAGATTAAAATTGAAGTTTTTACGTCGTAAAATATTAATAAGGTGCTGTTTAAACATAGCAGTTTTGTTCGTATGATGAAGTTCAACTGAAACGCCTGAATTAGATACAAACAGAATAATTTTAAACTTTCAATAATCCGGGCAGCTTTACTGCAACCGTAGCACCCAGAATGCTAAAATTAGTTCGGTTTTGCCAGCGCTAGTCATTAATGTGCTCATTACAGAAGCTAGAGAATGTTTGCCTATTATTAATTAAATAACTTACACCTATAGCTTATATCTTTAGGTATTTAAATAAAAGTAAGCAAAATCTACCTTCAAATGGCTCCTTAAGCCAGGTCAGGGTAGATAAAAACATTACATGATAAAAATAATGTAGGTTTAGGTCAGATGATTCAGTGACAGATCCAGGCGACTTTGTATTTGATTGGTTAGCCAGCCAGTTACTCGAATTCATCGTTTCTTTTATGATTATAATTACAGCACGAAATTGCTAAAGTTTCAGACAAACCAAAAAGCACTCTGGTCACATTGGGGCCGTTGTTGTTACTTAACTTTGCTACAATGAAAGTTTCTGACCGAACTGTTTAGGTTTGGGAGTCCATTAGGCATATTTGTTTTACTACCTAACACTTTGAAGCAGCTTGCAAAATGTGCTCTCATCCATCAGACTTGCTTAAGTAATAAATGCAAGCAGAGAAAAAATGAAACAGGATTTATCCTGGATTTGCATGAAACCGACTTGAATAAGCAATAAAATATTCATAAAAATGTTTAATAAGAGTCAACATCAATCAACAAGCGACGCAAAGCCGATGAAAAATGGTAAGCATCATTAAAAACGTAGAAAAAACTTCACGCGAGTGTAATTACAACATTGAGTTACATCAATCATACTGCTCTAGGGGTCTAGCCAAGATGACGATCATTGATAGAAAACGTCATTAGAAACTGAAAAAAAATTTTTTAGTGATGTATCAAAAAATGTAATTTTGGATACCTACCTGCATAATTGAGTCACGGACCATCAAAATATACGATGAAGATCTACATCATCAATCATAATGCATTTATGGGTTAAATCATGTAGGTATGGAATAGGTACATCTAGATGCAACTATTAACAGTGAAGCACCATATTCCCCAAAGGGCGGTGTTGAATAACCTGAATTATGCACGGGCATGTCAAAGGGTAAGTTAGGCAACGGTGCATAGACGTTCAATAGCGGAGCTAATCCATTAAATTAGGATTAATACCATTACCTATACAGATAAAGCTCGCTAATGCTACGTATGGGCCTGATTTTAATTTTATGATTTTAGAGGATTTAATGGGATCTGTCAGTGCCAAAAGTAGCGTTTCTTCAAACAAAAACGTCTTCAAACAATTTTCATTTGTTTACCAGTTTACTTCTATTTATCCTTGTACAATCAATTTTTATATTTTGAAGAAAAAATAACAAATTAATTACCATATTGATATTGAAATACATACGAACTGCAATAAGTCAGTATTGATAACGGTTTCCTGTAGGCACGTACGCAATGTGGCGCCAGGTAAACGTATACACATATTATCAATCACAGTTTACTGTAATTGCATCGATTTTAATATCTGTTGAAATTTTAAAAAATGGAACTCTTCGGTTTCGGTGGACGAGCAGAGGACTGAACTAGATACTATTAACAGTACTTTTTAATTTTGATGACCATAATTTTGATATCAATACCCTCCGAAACAAACAAAACAAAAATAAACAAAATCAAAGTGGGATAAAGTTATTCCTTACATTACTTAGTTTACCTTTTATTTGTAGGTATGTCTTTCTCATTAAAACCATGGTGTAGGTACCGGAGCTTTGGGAGGAATACGCGGAGCCGAAGTCAACACGTAGAGGCCCTTTTGACACTTTAATCAAATGCAAGAGGAATACTGAGCGGATGCTGCCTTTGCCCGACTCATGAGATGCATACAAGACAACACCCGTCAGGATGTAAAGATTATTGGAAGTTGATGGAATCTTAAATGAACTAAGTTATTGGGTGAAAGCGATGGACTAAGTACTGGGTTATCGGAGTTTTATTTCCGGCAGACAGTGGTATTTGTTTTATTATCCGATTTCACAAGACCCAAAAAACTCAGGAAAACGATGTTTACCAAAATAGAAATCTAGCTACATACAAATATTTTTTGATAATATACCACATTAACGAAAATAGTAAAATATTCATAGTTGGGCCGACGTTTTAATTATTCAGTGAATTCGACTCGTCCTTTCACACGACTATTTGCAAATGACGCAGCCGTAGCGAGAGAAAAGCGAGTACGCGGTTAATGAGATCTTCTTTCTAAGTACTCGACTCTACATTTCATAATTTGCACTAGCCTTTATGGGAATGTTCTAGGAATTCCATACTGCTCTCATATGGCAGCAATGAATCAACGGGGGAAAAAACACGTCGAGATTGTAAAATTAAAAACGAAACTAATCTAAATTAAAATACGTCTAAATAAGGCCCACGCGGCCTTGTGCCAAAGATGCTGGCAGCATTCCCTCGCTGAATGGCAATGCTAATGCGTGTTTAAGAATATTTAGGAAATATAGGTATGTATTTAGTAGGTATAATATTTTTTTTAAATAGAACAACAAACCTTAAGTTGCCTTTGTTATAACAGTTTCTTGGCCAGTATTTCCATTTTCTCGTGAAACAGTGAAACCGTGAGAGCACGCAGGCACCGCCGCCAATTTGTTAGCACCTCACAAAGCATTATTCCAGGCAGGATCTTAAATTAAACGCAAACTGTACAATATTTGCGGGCAATATAAAAACCGGACGTGAATATATTCGCCTGGCATTCTTTTCACGAAGCAGTAGGCACGAACGTGTATTACAATAAAAGTGGATAGGTATCTTAAGCTTTTTCTTCATAGATTGATTGAGTAATATTTAATACATTCTACATCGTCTTAATTCATTCAAAAAATATAATTTTAAAGAAATTACATTGATAATCAGTATACTTAATTTATTAACTACTTTTTACTTCATTTCCTGTACATAAATCTTGTGAAATATATTTATCAAGATCATGAGCCTACTTTAAGAGTTTCAAGTTGATCAAAAATAAATTGATACCTATAATTATTATGTATATTTTTAAAGAATGAATGTATTAATAAACGTATCGTAAAATTATCGCAGTCATTTCAACAAATTGTCAAGTGTGAGCAAACTTCTGAATATATGAAATTCATATGAAAAGGGTGATTTTCAAACTTTGAAAGCTCTCAAGATTTTGTTCTTTGCATATTTATGAGGTAAGTTACAATGTAATTAAAAACTTGGCTTAACTCCATCCATTCCACACACGTTTTGAATACGTGATCATTTTTCAAGTCGCTTTAAATGATTCTCATACTCGAATTAATTATACGCCGCGAAATTATTTTGTAACTTAAAGTGATATTAGTAATTAACTAATGAATGGCGTTACACTGATTTGCTAGTTCATTTAATCATACCTACGAGTACATATGTACAGTGAAGCACAATATTTAATATTAAATAGATTTTTTTTTATAAAGATATTTCACTTTATGTTTTCTTTCACCTGTATGAAATGAAGATAAATTAAGATAAATTTATAAACTTTTTAAATACCCCGCAGAGTTATCTCAGACACAGCATTCAAGAATTAGCCATAGGAAAATGTTGCCATATAAAAACCGGCCAAAAGCCAGTCGGACTCACGATCCGAGGGTGCCGTACCGTCACACATTTTTTTTTACATTTTATGTTTTTTTTTACTCACGCGTTACCTATTTTTATTGCACAACCTACCTACTAAAAATAATAAAAATTAACTAAAGTAATTAAAAATAAATCAGTACTTTTATACGTTTTAGGATGTATTTTTATTCGTAGTCCTAATTTCTATTCTAGATCCTACGAGTATTTATATATTTACGCTTTTGTTCTGCGCAAATGGGTGTCAGAGTGGCTATTAAGTCCTTGTAGACCTAGCGAGGCTCTTATCTTCAACAACAGCCTTTTTCCTTCCGTTTCTGTACTCCAGGCAACTTAAAAATGTAAGAAGCGAAGAATTGTTACATTTACAACAGTGCTTTAGAAATATCATATTACGTCCTCAAATTATTTTTTTAATACTTCAATCTGTAAGTAAATAAGTACCTACTATAGTTTTCAATAGTAGCAAAATAAAGGTTCTATTATTCGAAAACCAGGTTTCATGATAAATTATTTCATTTTAGTCATAACTTATTTATACAGTTGTATAAAATGAAAGCTGGTTTATCATGGCAAGTGCCAAATTGTGTTAAATTATCGTCTCCTCCAAAATGTATGTTTATTCATCCAGTCATAATAACGCAACCAACTTCTAATGAGCCCATACAGAAGCTTCACCGAGCCACAGTGAGGATTGCTCGGTTAATTTATATCCCTGCCACTACTCGGCTAAACACAAAATGACCTGACCACATCATTTGTACAGTAACCAGCTAACAAATGTAGACAATTCTAAATTTCGGCCGCGCAATATCTGGCTTCAATAACACTTGCTCCATTAACTCTGTAGCCCATTGTACAAGCGGTAGCTTTATGGTACATCCCAAATGTAAGCATACGAATCCTTATCTTAACCGAATCTGTGTAAAGTCTAATCTACAGCGTTCGCATATTGTGCAAGTATGAGCGCTTGTAACAAAAACGTTACAACGGCTATCTTGAAGTCTGATGTAAAGTAAAACGTTTTTGTATTACAAATGAGACCAAATTTGCCTGATTTGGTTTTGGGCGTCCGATTTATTCTATTTAATGTGGTCCCGAATTGCCAACTGTTAGTTTAACCGTAGTTCCCGTAGGTAGCTAGTGCCTTTGGTTCGCGCTCTGTTGTGCTGATGAATCGCCGGCTGTACTAGAACCCCTGATGGATTAGATGCCGTATTTTTACCTAAACTCTTCACACAATTTTTTTACTGTTTGGGGCTTTCGCTTATAAAAGCGCATAGAGACTGACTCGGTAAAATTAACTCTCTGAAAGTTTTTACTCGGATAAAATGCGATAAACTAACAAATTTGAGATTACTTTTCATGGCTCTCAACTCAAATAGGTACATTTATTTGAAAATATAATGGTTGTCCATCGCAATCCAACGCGGCAACGCAGCGAGCGTGATGGGCACCTTTGCGTCGGGGGCAGCCTGGGACGGGCTTCAGTAGGCATTTTTTATACTTATTTAGTTTATATTTTTATTTAAGTTTAGTTTTTAATTAGGTTTATCTTTAGTATATGTATTATTTTAATTATGAAATATTTTTTTTCCATTTATTTGAACCAATTTGTGTCTTTGCTATGTTTGAAGTTTGTTTAGTAAGTTAAAAAATCTAGCCAAATCCTAGAAGGGTAAGTGGCAATTTTATATGACGTAATCTTATCAATTGTAATTTTAAATAGACTAGACAATATTATATCTACGTTATTACACTTCCTGACTAGCAACAACGGGCCCTTAAAATATAAATATAGATATACAGCCGCTAGCGTGACCATTCGAAAGACAATAAAGAAGAAGGAAAGTATCAATTTCACATAAATTTATGAAGCGATATCGAGCTTATAGCAACACTAGCCGTTGAGACGCAATAAAACCTCGGCGTTTTATGTTTTAAACTTTACGGGCAATATTTTATAAAAATTCATGTGAAAATATAACGCGTTTTACAATCTGTTAAAGCGGTTGTTTATAGTCGGTCTTTTATTTGCAAATAATACTTGCTAGGCCGAAAGGTGTTTGTTATTCATTAATATGCTTCTGGAGTCCTGGTTATTAAAAGTATTATTGCAAATGCAAACCTTACCTAAGTAAAAACCATAAATGCATAAATTACATTACGATTCACTAAAACAGGACTTAATCGCGTATAAATTAACTTTAAAATTACCTCCGATGCTTCGAGTACGGCATTGACCCGTGGTCTGGTAAAAAGACTGGCTAAAGTTGACGTCAACATCTAGCTGCACGAAATTTAACAAAATTTGGATGGTTACCATTGGTAGTTACTACTGGGAAAAAAAATCCCACCTTTTACCACTGGTAACTACTGGGAAAAATAATTCTCAAAAAAAAACCAGTAATTACCACTGGTAAGAACTTGGTGGTAACTAGTGGGAATAACCCAAAAGTACGCAAGCAAACATTTTTTTTTTGTTGTTAAATGAAAACATATTTTAAAGATTGATACACCTAACGTTTTTTATTCATAAAAAAGTACCTACCTACCTAAAGTGATTAACGTTTCCTTAAACCTTTGCAAACGAAAACGAGTGGCCGGACAAATTAGTGATCCAAGCAAGCACCTGGCACAATCCTAGTGGCGCCGCTTACATTTTTAATAACAAAATTAATTAAAACTGTTCCACGTAAACGCGCATAAAAAATACAGTCTTACTTGACTTTCGGCTTAAATTAAAACGTGAATATCACAGTAACCGCAATGTCTGTATCATGGCAGCCGCCATATTTGACAGGGCCTGCAATTTCACCGGATACGCATAATAAGCTGTCCGCAGAAATCTGGCAATGAATGCGTAATGTAATCAAGGCGATAAATACAGGCAAATCCTCTGATTGATTGATTTCAATCCAGGCTGGAGTCAAACCATACTTGGTCTCAATTGAAAACTAGTAAAGAAAAAAAAACAATGACTAGTTGTTTATGTGAATAAATAGTAATGGGCTCACTGAAATAAATGTAGGTAAATAAATATATATAATAAATAAATATATATATATATATATTATAGGACATTTTTACACAAATTGACTAAGCATATTAATTTCATAGCTGGTAATAAAAACATATTTTGATACTTACTTAAATCATTTGACTTTGAATAAACCACAAGTTAGAAATCTCAACTTTCTGTAAATATTTTCTCACTAAAGTCCTCATCTTTTCATAAGCTCATTTATACAAACATTATTTTATCACAACATTTCACAAAACGATTAAATGTAATGCAAAATCGAAATTGCTTTTTCGATATAAATTAAATTATAATATTCATCTCGTTGTAATAAAGCGAGGATAAATATAATTAAAAAGCGGCCGTATTTTAACTAAGGTAAAATAATGATTTTACATTAATAGGATTTGGTTTTCTTATAATAGTAGGTACTCAGTGAGACAAATGAGCAGAAAGTTTATTAAATTCTTATTTAATTATTATCTTAACAGCGGCGAACGCTCGGCTCAGTCAAATTCGGCATTCATATAGGTACAGTCAGCAGCAATAATTGCTAAGCGGGCGAGGTGGTCAAAATGATCTTGACGCGACTTCTTTTTTAAGAGACTAAGAGCGCATCAAGTTAATTTTGAACACCTCACCCGCATAGCAACTTCTGCTCCTGCCTGTAGCTACATTGTGTCTTCGTAATTTTTACTCAAACATTTGGTACTTAAATGAAAAGGTATTTTATTTTTAGCGAGATTTACATACAGTATTATTGAATAAATACTTATTCAACTTTTAGTAATTTATGCGCTGCAAGCTTTTCAGCAACTCTACATTGCAAATTTTTTGAATAATGTTTACCTGACTTGGTGTGAATATAACTAAAATGCAATTCCACAAGGTATGGTTACTAATTATTTATTACCTACGTCAAAAGCGTTTTTCTCAAAGTGAATTCTAGAGTAACTGCCCCATTCGAACTTTAAGATTCTTACGTCAAATAATAGATCTAGAAACGATATGGGTTAGACGTGACAGTGACATTTTTGTTTGAAGAAACGTCATATCTAATCCTTATCGTTTCTAGATATACGAATTGACGTATCTTAAAGTTCTAATTGGGCCGTAAGTTATTTTATAGCATCAATTGAATGCCTATTTACGTAGTAGCGTCTACGTGCGCTGCGCTCGTCGTAGCTTCGTAGCAACAGTTGCAAACGGTTCGCTTTACGCTACGCTCGTTTGCTACGACATTTCATATCTTCTTTGCGACTTTGCGAAGTTTAAAAAAAGACAAGCGTTTTTCTGTGCATACTAAAATCAATTGTTTAAAATAAATTAATCTCATTGTGAAGTAAAAATTATTATATATAAAATAAATATAAGCAATGATTCTGTATTTGATAAATTATAATTGAAAGTAATGTTAATCAAGATCATGAAGAAAATTATAATCGTGTGTTATCTTCTTCTAGCAAACATTAAAGGTAATTTATTTATTTTATAAACATTTAGAAATACATATATATTGCTCCGTTTTACAGCAAAGTGGGTACATTAAAATAAAACAAAACACACTTTAAACATTTAAATAAATTAGAATTTGGTCTTTGAGCGGCATTTAGATTTTAAAGGCCGTCTTCCTGGTTCCGGTGATACTCGATCTGTAGCTCACGGCTCGATTCGGAAAATGAATTAGATTTCTACTAGACTTCAACAAGTTAGGATATGGATAATTTAAAGATATTTGTAAGATAGATATGTAAAATTTGACGTTTCCGCGATTCTGGAGGTCCTTTTGAACGATTTCGACAAGTTATGACTTAGATATCCAAGTCACATCTAGTCGATATCTAATGTAGATCCAACTAGATCTCTAAATCGTCTCTAGATCTTGTGATTATCTCGAAATCCGAATAGGCATGTCATTGTTTACTCGTGTTTTTTATTGTTTTTCGTATTTTCAACAAAGTACGTTTCCTTCAGAACTCGACGTTATTTTCGAGTTATAAGACATATTGACAGTTTTAGACAAAAAACGGTTTTTGAGCATAGGTAACATGAAATGCAAAGTGCTTACGAATTTAATAAATTAAGTAAATAAATAAATATTATAGGACTATCTTAACTTGACCTAGTTCAATAATAAATAATTGAAATAGGAGAAATATCCAGTTATAATTTGTTAAAAATCGATTATTTTCCTTCGGATCTCCTTAAAATTTGTTGACTTTATGGTTCTTTAACCTTATAGAAACCAAGATCACTAGATAGGTACTCATTAACACTTAGTTTAGAAATAAAATAAAATTTAAATGTTATTGATTTGTTACTAGGAACGAAATTTTCTCGGTTCCAAAATTGAAACGGTCCGAAAACTTTGTCATATTTTCCGTAACTAGCTCACCAGTAAAAATATAATGAAATAGGTAAGTCGGTATATGTTTTTCAACTAATGAATACTGAAACTATTTTAACGACGTCTATTTGGATAATGATACTTTTGTTTTCTTAACACAAAGCATAACACATTCAAAAAAATATGACAGCGAACCAAGCCCCCTAAGGCTTTGCTGCCGCTGTAATCGCTCTTATTTACCTACTCTTAATATTATCTTACTGATATAATATTCAAACATTTTTTTTTATTTATATACAAGATATATATACAGTGTTACTACTTAACGAAATTAATAAATAGCTTAAATCTAAAATAGGTAGGCCTTTGAGGCATTGTACCAAGGACGCTGGCAGCATTTCCTCGCTGTATCGCAATGCTGATACGTTGTGCGAGGTATAGCCGTAGCAGTAACTTAATAATATAAGTTTGTGTACACATTTCAAAGCTATGGAGTATCTCATTTCACATGAAAACTGTTCTACCATATTGTTTGTTACGCCCTTATTCGGGACACATTACCTATGTATGTTTTTATGGGTCCTAACGTTGCTTATGAATAAGTAAGCCGTGTCTCAGGAGTGTAGGATTGACTGATAAGAGCATTGCGTGCTCATTTTCTTATTTCTTGAATTACGAAAAGAAATGTACATGCATTTATGCTACAATTTTTTTTACATGCCTACTATAGTTAGTCTCGGTGTTTCTATGTATATGTCTTTTCTCAAACATGCAATGAAATATTGATGTTATGTTCCTTATAATAGGCTGCGAAGTATGACGTTTCAGGTGCGGCTAGGACAAAAGGTATTTAATGGAATTTCATACAAATCTTGCAGGCCTAGGCCGGCAAAGTCCTCTTTTTTAATTTTCATTTCACAGATATTTGTGACACAGCATCGTGGCATTCATCCATTAAAAAAAAAACTAGAGGCAGTATTGGCTTTATGGTTCGTAATGACACTGCCACTACGCCTATAAAAAAAAACAAAAAACAATGTTTGCTATAAATTGCAGTTTTATTTGTATAAAATCAACATGAACTTAATAAATAATACATTATTAACCAAATTTAATAGTTTTATATTATAAATTTAACTACACAAATAAAAACATTTAAAATATTTCATCTAAACGTTAGCGGTAAAAAGGTCTACTCAAACACGCGTAGTTATTTTTTTTAAATTGTTATGGAGGTAAAGTTGAAAAATTTTCATTCTCTTTTATTGGATTTATGGTGCGTTGTTGATTTTTAGTGTTCCGTACAAAACTTTGTTTACGGAACACTTATGGGATCACTTCGGTCTTGCAAATCAGTTAAATACGTTTTTCTCAGAGACCGTTTGACATAGATAGCTAAAATTTGGAACAGTTATAGCAATTACCATCACTCATATTGTAAATAAGTCAAAACTGCTTATTTCTTATTAAAGAGGGAAATTTGGGGGGTTCAGAGGGGTAGGCTGAAACTTTTTTCATTTGTAAGAATCGTGTGGGGTACCATTAGAAAGCTTGCAAAAAATTGAGTCGATGGACTGATTTTGACTTCATTTTAGACTGCAATAGTTTCGTCAAAAAATGCATTTAAAGTTGCAAGTTTTCATACAAAAATTTTCACCTCTGTCCTGGCGATTTTCGCGAAAACTATAGCTAACAGGCAGCTGACCAGTCAATACCCAACTTAAAGAAGCATGGAGACGGCGGGAAAATTATCAGCTTAACTTTATCTTTATTAGTTTTCCAACTGCAGCTTGACCTTTGGTTGCTTAGGGCTAGCTAACTGATGCTTACACTGGTCAATTCATATTAGGCGAGAAACATCCTTAGTTAAAACTTTGGCATTGAAATTTATAACTTATGTCTTTGACACAAAGTTTAATTCTGCTTGCTTATTTTTGTGGGATATTTAATTTTATCTCAATAGCCTACTATAAGTATGAGAGAGATCTACAAAATACGACCTTATTATATTGCAAATAAGTTTCAATTTCGAACGGGCTTTCCAACCAATGGATTAGGCATCTCAAAAATCTGAAAAATTCAAATTAAGAATTCCGTTCTTGACTGTCGTTGTGTTTTTTTTTCCACAATAGGCATGTTGACATGAATCGCGAATATATAACATGTTATGTTTTTACCATAGCAGGGAATATTAGAATGCTGAAAATCATATTTTGCAAGTGTAAATATGCGTAATAAATTAATTAAAAATAAGCAAAAGTATTTAAAATAATGCCCAGTATCACGTGACTGCAAACGCCAATCGGGGCGCGTGACGTCAAGACATGAGAATCACCACAGACTAGTCGTCAAACCTGACCGTAATCCATACGACACCGCCAAAGAGTTTGGATGTTCAAAAACTGTATGTATTTTTTATTTCGACAATAGACATTTATTACGTACAAAAAATATTATTACATGATATAAAAATATATACTTATTTGTTATTAAATAAATAAAATGTTATATATAGCTGGTCAAGCAGATCTTGTCAGTAGAAAAAGGCGGCAAATTTGAAAAATGTAGGCGCGAAGGGATGTCGTCCCATAGAAAATTTGAATTTCGCGCCTTTTTTTACTGACAAGATTTGCTTGACCAGCTATAATATGATATTTCACCAAAATCTTTTTAATAATTTGGCTGAATGGAACTTTCATCGCCATGTTGGCTGTCGGAAACAAAAAAAATAAAATTTAAAAAGTTATATCTGCGCTTAGTATATTTGCAGTGCAAATTTTGCACTCACAATTTTAGTTGTATCATAATAATTCATCTTAAATTGTAACTGTAAGTGTTTTTGTGTGAAATCAGTTATTGTGATTCATTTTTGAAATGGTTTTATCATCGCTGAACGTAATATGTATACATATAGTTCGCAAGTAGCAATATCATTCAAGTGAAAATCCGTAACTGCAACGCAAGTATCATGCAACAAATATTTGTTTTATACTCTAGGGTCTTGATTGTTGTTCTTTTACACATAGGCACTGCATAAGACATGTAAAACTTGTTATTCATTATTTTAGCTTATATATTTACGTAATACTGATCTTTTAGAAGGAGAGATAAATTAAATACTACAGCTTTTGATCTACGCTAGGACTGACATTTTGGCAGCAGTTTGTTTATTTATCTGTTCGTGACGTCACGTGACAGCTTGGAGCGTTTAGGCTCAAACTTTAAACACTAAACTAATTTAATTAAGCTCTATTTAGTATGTAAAACTAATGAATAAAAATTTTAAATATTTTTTTTGTAATAATTACGTGTCTATCTATAAAATGAATACAGTTTTAAAAACTTGTCAACATGCCTATAGGACACATAGAGTTAGTAAGGCGTATAGAGATAATAAAGTCATTTAATATTTATGAACAGCTTTGGCCTCATGTATAGATTTTATTGAGAGTATCTGATTCGTCGAAACAATATACACTATATTCCTTTTCATTAAGTACCATTACATTTCTGTATTATTTGTATAATTATAATATCTATTAATTATATTCAGTACTTATGTATATTTTTGAACGGATCGGTGAGCAACAAGATTCAGGGCTATAACCGCGAAAATAGAAGTTCGCAAATTGCGAGCATTTTTCTCTGTCACTCTAAATACGCCTTCATTGGAGTAAAAGAGAAAATCCCCGCAAATTGCGAATTTCGGTTTTCGCGGTAGCCCCTCAGTCCTGTTACGAGAAAATAATTTTGGAAGACATTAATAGTATATGACAGTTAAATATTACAGTTTTTAGAAACAAAGGTAAAATTGACGAAATATTTAAAGTAAGCCGATCTTGTTTTTTAGCAGTTCTAAATAATATTAAAGTCTATATATATGGCATAGAACTAGAAACAAAATCAAATAAAAAATAATAATGAGTTCTAAATTCAAATTGAAGGAGTATACATTTAAGGTATTATAGGCCAAGCGCGCACCACGATATTAATTTTTGCGACACGATTTTAGAATCGCGCTGTAATATATCGCAGAAAATTCGCGCAGTGAACTGCGATGAAAAAGTCGACGATTTGTTCATTCTCAACATGGATTTCGTACCAGTCGCTTGTCATGAAACGTGTCTTTAATATGCGATTGCTGTATGACTTTGAGCATTTATAACACAAAGGTGATCCCCGTCTATTTCTATAATTAAATGGTCAACATCTAGCGTCTCATTTTGAGACTCCATTGGAGATGCAGGTGCCGAGATGTTGGGGTTTGGAGAGCGAAATGCCGACTGAGGTCCGGCCGGGGTGCGATTTTATTATCATAGTGCGCGCGGGGCCATACAACTCCGCATGCTGCAATTCACTTTGCGACAATCGCGTCGCGAACAATCGCGGAAAAATGTGACAAATCACAATTTTAAAATCGCTGCGATTTTTTTGTCGCATATGCGCGCACTAACATATAAACACATACGTTGCATTTCTGCGACAAAATTATCGCAGGACAAAAAATCGTGGTGCGCGCTTGGCCTTACTCTAAATTATTATAATACATCAAGCATTCGCGAGATGCTCGACTTCGGTATATTAACACAAAGCAATAGTACAAGAATCTAACTAAATGCAAAGACCGAAGGAGCGATTCGAAGATCCGAAGCGTCCGACAGACGCGCGCCTCCCGTAACTTTTCCAAGTATTTTTAAGTACAAGTGTCTAAGTCGCAAGATCCAAAGGCTGAAGTCGCATTGGGCCGAAAGCCCGAAGCATCCAGGAGGTCAGTTCTAAACACAGGTAATTAATACAAGTGTCTAAATGCGAAGGCCGGAGGCCGAGCTCCGCGTAGGGCCGAAGGCCCGAAGCCTGCAAGATGTCAGTGGTTAAACACAGAACTGACAGCCTGGACGCTTCGGACCTTCGGCCCTACGCGGAGCTCGGCCTTCGGCCTTCGCATTTAGATACTTATACTATTGTTCTGTGTTTAAGTACTAACATCCTGGACGCTTCGGGCCTTCGGCCCTACGCGGAGCTCGGCCTTCGGCTTTCGCATTCAGACACTTGTACTATTGTTCTGTGTTAAAGCACTGACATCCTGGACGCTTCGGGCCTTCGGGCTACGCGGAGGACGGCCTTTGGCCTTCACATTTAGACACTTGTACTATTGCTCTGTGCTAAAGCGATGACATTTTGCTAAAGCTCGGCCTTCGGCCTTCGCACTTAGACACTTTGTACTATTGTTCTGTGTGTGTAGTTGAATACGGTATCCTAAAAACAGGCAAACAACCTCTGTAAAATGTAACAATGCGAGCGGTACGGCTACCATCAGTTTGGCATTGACATAAACGCTACTGTAGGCGTGAACGTAATTTACTTTCTATGTATCTCGCTCGTACTGACATATTAGTGCGAAAGAGATATACCTATAGGAAGTAAATTACGTTCACAATATCGTTTATGTCAATGCCAAACTGATGGTAGCCGTACGGAACACTAAATGCCTCGAGCTATCTCGGACTTGGCCAAATTATTTTACTTTAATATGAGTTCCGACGAAATAATTAAATTAATTGTAATCGTAGGTGTTGGAATTGGCAGCGTAAGCAGAATTGATTTTAAATAACTTGCTGCCTCTGCCGCCAAGTTAAAGACGAAGTATGTATATGGTTGCTTAATGCTTATGGCAATTTTATTATTTGAGAAACTAAGAAAAATGGCTTACAGTTTATTACAAACAGTTTTGTGGCATATTTTAAATTAATGTAACTACAAATTCGTCAACACTGTGGAAATTATACTTATTTACTCCATGTATAAAGCAACGATGTATGTGAAACATGATATCAACATGAAAGGCTATGTAAACTTATGTAACGAAAACGATAGTCAGACGGATACAAGGCGAAAAAATCAAAGATACATGAAAATATACGGGTAGTAAAAATACACGACTCGTGTAAAACATACGCGTGATAATGATATAGGTACGTGTTGGTTATATTTTGGGTGTAGTTTACTTGAATCTAAAATCTAAAAAAAATTGCGGTTTATTCGATTTTTGACAAAGTTGCGTTCGGCGCTCGAAGTCACAAACTTGGATTATTCATTGGGCCAACATCATAAACAAGTCTGCAAAAAATCAGAACTACCGGATTTGACGCAAAAGAGCCAGGTTACAAAATTCGACAAAGTTACTGGATTACAAATAGTAGAACGAAAAGTTTTTTAGTACAGATAAAGAGGAAATAAAACAGCCTAGGTGTATACATTCCATTAATGGGCACAAGCCTCCTCTCATGCACGAGAAGGCATGGGCTATAGTCCTCACGCTAATCCAATGCAGATTGGAGACTTCACATACACCTTTTGAATTTCTTCGCAAATGTATGAGATGTACCTATGCAGGTGTCCTCACGATGTAAGTAAAATGTAGTAAATATCGAAACTGTGTGTGTGTGTGTGTGTGTGCGCGCGTGTGTGTGTGTGTGTGTGTATGTGTGCGATCTAGTGGTGACTGGAATATATACAAGAAAAAAATCGTTCTTGTAGGTACTGATTTATTGCAGCCGGCAAGTTGAAATAAAATCCATTATGTTACTGGGCCACACTAACGAGAAAAGCTGTTGATTATCGCGATAATCCCAATGTACGTATGAAAAGTGTCCATTATCGCAATAACCAACGGCGCTTCCCGTTAGAATAAAAAAAGAGAGAAATCAATGCGAACAGACAATTATTACAGCCGCGTGTATTTACATGACCATGACGAGGTGCCATTTCCCAGCCTCTGCGATAATGTAGGTACTTGTTCTATTCAAATATTAAGCAATTGCCACCTGCCATTGTCAATTTACTAGAGCTAATTAAATCCGACTGTGATGTTTGTGACAATAACAGAACTTTGCTTTGACAATGATTGGTGAATGCAGCATTTATCGTTGATAATTTGATACTAAAGTTGGGAATTTCCAGGGTTATTTAATTCAGCGCTAACCGTAGAAACATATATATTTTGTATTGTTATCAAAAGTTGAAAATCTACATATTGCGTTGTGCTTGAATTTGTATCTTTAGATACCTATTTTACTTGAACATGCTCTACCTAAAGGGGATATTTTCTACCTACAGGACTGTCGTGTCTGCGAGTGCTAGGTATAACCGTCCCACCTCTAAAGCAGCGCGGCGACTCTGCCTCATTAACGTGTGATTACGATTTAGAGGGCGGCAAACTTTACTCCGTGAAGTGGTACCGGGACACAGAGGAGTTCTATCGGTATATGCCGCGGCTCCGCCCGCCGCAGCACGCTCACAGGCTGGATGGAGTCAAAGTTGACGTAAGTGACTACTTAGGGCGTACTGAAAATTCCTGGACTGGCCACTTAGAAAAAATAAGTCATCATATATCAGAATCTTTCAGTATGGCACGTATTAGTTGATTGTTCACTTTGCTGTTTGGGTCATAAACTTTTTTATTATGCGTTAACCTGTACTGCACTAGATCTGTGGACATCATAAAATAGGACTTTAAAGCGTTCTGGCTGGACCCTGTAGGCATGTTCAAACCGTTCTACTTCTTAAAATCTGTAATATCTGTACGTTAGTAAAATGTAGCAAAAGCATCAACTTTTATAGTAAATTTTCATCAGGAATTTAGTTATGTACATGTACAGGTTTTTCAAACGCTATACTCAAATGAAAGTCTCAGTACAACCAATACCTGACAAAACAAAGCGCGTAAAAATTAAATATCTGACATGCTGTATTTAATAACGTCTCTACATACAGCGATGTGTCAAGCCTCAGGCACATTATTAAAACGCAATGCGAACCGACGATACACGACGCGATTCAAAATAATTATTGTAGAAATTGCAGGAGCTTACAGTTATGAAAATGTTGAGTAACAGAAACGTAAGTTCAAATTTGCCAACTGAAAATGTTAGAAATTGCATAAATTCCTTGTTTGATGTAAGTACAAACTTGTTTAGAAATTGTCACACACAAATACTACAAGAGAAACGTAAACCTACCTACGTAAGTATAAGTACCTACTTACTAATGTGTTATTATTCCACCCGAATTCCCTGAACTGCTAGATAGTTAGAGTAGATGCTTAAGGTCTCTATGTATAATACGAATATGTACCTATAGTAACTATACGTAATGGGATATCACCTATTTTATTATTATTTACTGCACATGTCAAAAATAAAAATAAACACAAAAGCAAGGGGCATTCTTAATTTCTTATCGTTAATTAGTGCATTGACCGTAGTAGAGAGAATACACCACAATTTATGTTTTGTGACAATCTGAGTTATTCGTTTCTCAGTTGGACAAATCCAGCGCGCGGCGAGTGCACCTCCGAGACCTCACTCTGCGCTCCCGAGGTCTGTACCGCTGCGAGGTGTCCGAGGAAGCGCCCTCTTTCTACTCCGCTCAGGCTGAGGGCTACATGGAAGTCTATTGTAAGTGACGAGCCTTCACGCTAAGCGTGCGATGATTGCTAGAACTGTTCATTAAATAGGATTCATGAGTTTCTGGCGCCATATTAAATTGCTTAACATATGCTTCAAATCCTCCTTAACACACCAAAGCCTGAATTGTGTACGAAACGAAAGAAAGGAAAGGAAGATTGAATGATTTTGACTTTATTAATAGATACATAGATACATACAGATACATATAGATATAGATACGTATAGATAGAGACAAAAAAATTTTACGTAACTAAGCGCAGTTAAGCAGCTGTGATTATCCTTAACTTAATTGATTCATTTGTGTTACGAAAATTAACGATATGTAAATTGTATTGTATTTATTGTACTTAAGTCGTACGCATATAAGTCTATATATAGCATACCTACAATATACGCAGGCTAACACACTTTCATGCATCTAACTTAAATAGAAATGGCTTAACTGTCGTAATACAATTGGAATCAATTAACTTTAGACTAATTACAGGTGCGTAGCTAAGTAAAAAAAAAATTGCAATTCACTCATATGCGTCTTACGAACACAGCTCAGTCGGGTTTAGTTGCTCTCACAAACTATAACTCGATACCAGAGGATATAATACTTTTTTGCCGTCCCACTTAAGGAGACGCCTTTGAACGAATACTTAAATTATGGTTCTCTTAACTCGACAGCTGTGCAGTGTCCTCTCATATCTAGGTAACTTTTCTAGACTTAAGATTTTACCGCTCTCTCCCAGACACTTTAAAATTCATAAGTTATATCAAACGCGCGGTAAGCTAGTTTCTGAGTGTCGCTCCGCTTGAATTAATTGATGAAGATAGATGAACTAGACTTCGTTATAAGATAAAGGTAATGACGTTGTAATTATTAATATCATTTCATTAACCCACCTAAGTTATGTTCGAAAAATCATTTGATATTTAAGTACCAGTCGCTTGATCGTGAGGAAACCAAACTAATCCCAATAAGGTCTAATACTTTATTTCCTGGGCTGGAAGGTCAGACGGCAGTTGCATTCGTAAAAACTAGTGCCCACGCCAAGTCTTGGCATTAGTTGCCAAGCAGACCCCAGGCTCCCATGGGCCGCCAAAAATGACGGGATAACGCGAGCAAGATTTCATAAATCTAGCTCCTGGGATTGAGCAAACTCGGATTACGAGTAGGAGCAAATGAAGGTATGAAAATGATTTCCAGCTTGCTGGGAATTAATTCCTCAAAACGATTTTTAGGGTTCCGTACCCAAAGGGTAAAACGGGACCCTATTACTCAGACTTCGCTGTCCGTCCGTCCTTCCGTCCGTCCGTCTGTCACCAGGCTGTATCTCACGAACCGTGATAGCTAGACAGTTGAAATTTTCACAGATGATGTATTTCTGTTGCCGCTATAACAACAAATACTAAAAACAGAATAAAATAAAGATTTAAATGGGGCTCCCATACAACAAACGTGATTTTTGATCAAAGTTAAGCAACGTCGGGAGTGGTCAGTACTTGGATGGGTGACCGTTTTCTTTTTGCTTTTTTTTGTTTTTTTTTTGCATTATGGTACGGAACCCTACGTGCGCGAGTCCGACTCGCACTTGCCCGGTTTTTTTTGTGCTTTTTTTTGTTTTTTTTTTCATTATGGTACGGAACCCTTCGTGCGCGAGTCCGACTCGCACTTGCCCGGTTTTTTTTTTATCTAATTTGATTGGTCTATGTGTACCTACAGAGCACAAAAATACAGTATCAGTTTCTTTAATAAATTGCATTTGCGTCGCAATTAGAACGCACCGGAGTTGCCATTGACGGTCACGCTGCTGCAGTGACCTGAATGACCATCGGAATATAACCTTGATTAATATCATAAATATGCTTATCCAAAATTCATTCTTTACTATTTCAGACTTTCCCCGCGAAAGTCCATATATAACAGGCCACGAGCGTCCCTACCGTCTCAACGAGCCTCTGGACGTGAATTGTTCCTCAGCCAAAGCGTACCCGGCGCCTGACTTGCAATGGCTCATCGATGAACAGAAGGTTAGTGTATATTTACCGGTGCGTTGAAGTTGATTCTCCAGCTGACAAATTATTCCTACCCTCTCGCGTCGAGTGATGGTCCCTGTCCCTGCGACAGTTCATTTTTATATGAAGTACCTACCTCTAGCTGTGACGTTTAACGTTTGTTTGATGATTTAACACATTAATCCATACTAATTTTATAAAGGCGAAAGTGTGTCTGTCTTCTGTTTCACGCTTAAGCCGCTGAACCGATTTAGTTGAAATTTGGTATACTTACTTACTTGGAGATAGTTTGAGTTCCGGGGAAGGACATAAGATAGTTTTTATTAGGGTTCCGTATGTCGGAAATCATCATTGAAGAGAGTGCAAAGGAGGGTGGAATTGAAAGAGTTAATGAATTGTCTAATAATTAAAGTAAAAGTGTGCTACCTGACATTCATAGTCAGGTGCGATTATAGGTAGATACCTATACTTATCTTGTAAGTATCTAATTCAACATTCTGGCCACGTCTTCTTATCTCACCAAGTAGCGTGTACTGTCTAAATAATATACCTTCGTGTGTCTTCGTAGGTATTCTTCGTAAACACTCTATTTTACATGTGAACGTGAGCGAAGGTAGATAACCAGTATGACTTTTGTCTTTTGCAATTTTCACCAAACAAGACTAAGTATAGCAACAAACACTAGGTAAACAACATTAGGTACATGTACGAAGTATCTGACTAGACAACAGCGATTAGGTAGGTACTTACGTTCCGATCAATCGGAACCGATCTACTGAAAACCGATAACCTATTCCATCTTTAGCCGGTTCCCACATTCCTTAGCATCGTCGAACGATCAATGAAAGACCATGTGGTCTCGCAACGGCCTCGTTGCCCTCACGTCATACTTACTTAATATAATTTGCACATCATTCAACCCATCCGGCGCAAATCACGACACTTTGTCGTTACCTAATACAAATTTCGTTGATTTCAGAAGAAGTGTAGGTACCTACCCTCAGATTTAAGTCACCTTAGGTAATATAATATATTAAGTACCTACTTACCTATTTTTTTCTTTTTTTTCAGGTAACGAAGCGCTCCTGGTTAATCGCGTATGGTGCCAAACCTGCCCCGCAAGGGCTGCTGGTGTCCACCCTGGGGTTGACGGCGCCGGCGAAACCGAATATGAAGCTCCGATGTATCGCCGTCATAGGCACGCATAGAAGGGAGAGAAGCATTATCATAGGTAAACCAATATTATGTACCTACCCTACATAAAATATTGCTGCGTTCGTTCTCAAATGTACAAGACATCCTTGGTCCAGTCTGCACCCAATTTCCACCAACCGTATATATAAATTAAGGATGAGGATTTTTTTAATGACTTCGTATCATTAAAACAGTTACTATTTTGTAAGTCAGAAATGTCAGAATTGCCTGATTTTCACAAATATGAAAATAAGACGACTTAGGTAACTCATTTATTCTAGTGTTAGGCATAGATTGGTATATGGTGTTACTGGTGTTAGGTACCTATTTACTTCAAAAGTAAAAAAAACTTGCGTTCTGTCCTGTTTGATGTTATGTTGTTTTTTACAAGCTTTTATTTAACTCGCCCTGTTAGTTAACTAAATTTGAGCTGAGCTGAAATGCAATAGGTAGGATTATGATGACATGGAACTTGATGATAGAGATTAGAGAGGTGGCCATGGGAACTCTGTGTTAAACTTTGCGTTGTTTGTTTTTGGGGTTGTTACGAGTTGTCTCCATTCTGAGTTAGTTGAAAAAAACAGCGATAAAAGCTTGTACTTACCCAAAAAGTAAATATTTGCCAAGCATCAATGTGCTTTTCGGAACTGGATTACTTATTAGTTTATTACCAACCCGCCTACATTAATACCTATGTACTGTTTGGCAAAAAAGTACTTTTTGGGTACAAGCTTTTATCGCCAACTGTCCTAAAACCCTTCAATTAAATATTATATATAGCCGATACAAGATCTTTGCATAATATGTTTTTTTATTTACAGAAATCAACTCTTCTATCCGTCTCCAACACTACGGTTTTGTGGTCATCACAACACTCGCTATACTGAGCATTATTTACCCAAAAGTGTCATGATGCTGTAAATATTAGAATAAGTACCTTTATTTATTATAATTATAATTTAATGTAAATAAAATATAGTTAGTTACTTAATTTCCTTCTACTTTATTTTAAAAAACAAGAGGGATACAACAATAATAAACAACAGGTGTTTTATTTAATAATATTTATTTATACTCTCTTAACAATATTATTACAAAAATAAAAGATGAAAGTACATTTCACATAAGTATAATATAAGGGACCTACCTAATTAACTTGTTATAATGAGAAAAACGTGAAGCCGTTGACTTTCTAGGCATTACGAATATTACAATCGACAAATTAATATCAGAGAATACGAATCAAATCAAAACAGGGTCTCATTGTCATTATGACTACGGAACCCTAAACTAGAAAAGGCCCGTAAACGACCAAATCCCATCATCAATGCGCGGCATAATACCTAACTTGATGTTTGCTATAAGTAGTTCTTTTTATAATACAAAACAGTTATGATCAGATTTACTTACATCCAGTGGAGTACCTACATATACATATATGGAACAATTTTTAAATACAGTCATACGAGACAAATAAAATATGGATATTATCGACGATACAAGCAATGCATAAGCCAAAATAGTAGACCTTATGCTGCGTCGGAAGATAATAAAAACTTGGGGCTGTTAAAGAGCATGACGCCTACTATATCGTGTCAATCAAAAGTAGCAAATATAATAATGAATTTTTAGGTACGGGTGTAGCTACTTCTTGCAGCTTAACACGTTACTAACAAGCCAAAACTAATAAACACTATAGCAATTAAGGGCCCCCCCACATCTGGCGTCTTCCGAGCATCGGCGTCTGTCGGCGTCGGTCCAGCGCTATGGACGGACGATGGAATGACGTCGCTGCGCAGTTGCGCCGACGTTGCGTCGACGTCGGCCATAGAATTGTAGACGCCGACGCTCGAAAGACGCCAGATGTGGGGGGCCCTAATAAGTTACTACAAACAAGTGATTTAATTGAAATAGGTACCGTTTTTTATGCCTACGTAAAATCAAATGCAAAGGTTTACGTACCAATTTAATCTTAAACTAGTATTAAACTGCTAGCATTCACTGCCTGCACGGGCTAAGCGCTTCGCTCGGCATCATAGCTGATAACACAGGAAAACCCATATATAGCAAATAAACGCTTGAGAATAGAAAACTCGCCTACCGGGTCGAGGCAGTGAATGTGTTAAACAGGCGCTGTTCAATATCTAGATGATCTGCTCATGTAAATAAATATGTAAATTACAGACATTCTCAAAACAAAAGGCCCTGTAAACAACTTTAAAGTAAGATAGGTCAAGTAAACAAATCCTATTTTAATTTTATAAAACCACTCTTTTACATCCGAGGCACATCCGAGGTCGCAATGCATGTCTAGATTTGCTTCCGATTGTAATTCAACCACCATTTTTCTTTGCCAAGTGGTAATCGAAAATTAAAAAAGTAATTTTGTCAAACCCCAGTTCATCATGTGAAGCGTAAAATAAAATTCATACATTTTGCTAGTTACATTCAGGAGCTTAACAGTAATTATTTCAACATGTGATACAAATTATTTAAGTGCTCAATAACTTTAAACATTATTTTTAACCTTCCTGACCAAAGTCATCCATGAACTTCTTCAACTTAACCATGTCATCATCATTGACGGTAGGCTTAGACGTGGCTAGCGATCGAAGCATGTCTGACATTGTAACTGGAGGTTCACCCAATTTTTCACCAGGTACCTCCATCCAAGTCATCTCCATAGCCCCGGGATCACCAGGAGAGCATGGTGTTAAAAGATCATTCACAATGAGATTAGGATCTTTAGGACTAGGCCCAGAAATTTTCTTGAAATGTGTTGCAGATTGCACTTTACGGACTGGCTGCATTAAAGCATCTCTCACTACAATGCTTATATCAGCTCCAGAATAGCCTTCAGTTTTTGCAGCCAAGACTTTCATGTCTTGCTCAGTCAACATGTGTTTTGTGTTTCCTAGATGAAGCTTGAACATGTCCAATCGAGCATGTTCCTCTGGCAGAGCAATATAAATACGTTTCTCGAAACGTCGTCTAATCGCAGCATCAAGAACCCATGGTATATTAGTGGCGCCCAGAACTAAGATACCGTCCATATCATTTCCTACACCCTGCATTTGTACAAGGAATTCAGTTTTAATCCTCCTGGCGGATTCAGATTCATTGTCGGAACGTGATGAACATAAAGAATCTATTTCATCAATGAAAATGATACTCGGCTTGTGTTGACGAGCAAGCTCAAATAGGTTCTTGACCAACTTCTCTGATTCACCAAGCCATTTAGATACAAGATCTGAAGAAGAAACTGAAAAGAATGTAGAATTATTTGCTTCAGTAGCAACTGCTTTAGCTAGATAAGATTTACCTGTACCAGGAGGCCCAAAAAGAAGGATGCCCTTCCAAGGTATTCTTTTGCCTGTAAACAAGTGGGGAAACTTAATAGGCAGGATAACAGCTTCCTTCAGAGCTTCCTTTGCTGCTTCGAGGCCGGCAACATCACTCCACTTAACATGCGGTTTCTCAACAACAATAGCACCCTCAAGTTTCCCCTGTAATTTCTTTTTCTCGGGATCATCTGAATCACTGTCACTGTCACTCTTTTTGTCTTCACTCTTGGACTCACCATCCTTCACAGGCTTTTTCTTTTTGTCCTTCTTTAGGTACTCTTTTAGTTTTTCAGCTCTATCCAAATACTGAAGGCATTTGGCTCTAATACTTTCCTTAGCCCGTTCACCTTGGGCCTCATATTTAACAGCATGCAAGAAGTATTCAACTCCATGTTCATAGAGACGTAGGGCCTCCTCATAGTTTTTGTTTTTATCTTCTTCTGTAGCTTTTGTGACAAGGTCGATTGCTTTTTGTAGAGTGTTAGAGGAAGCCATTGTAAGTTTTCACCTGAAAACAAACAAATTGAATTCGATCTTTCATTATTATTCATACACACATTACAGGGGTTTTAAAAATTAGGTTCTCTTTGGTCATACACAGTGATATAGGAATAGTTTCTGCTTAGTACAAAAATTAATTTAGTATGGGGTCACAGTGAATTTCCAATATGACTTGGAACTCCGGTAGCCGTTTAACAGGTGTAAAACTCTTACAGTTGTTGTCCTAAGGCACCCCAGAGGTGCAAAAACTCTTACAGTAGAAGTAGATATTGCTAAGGGCGTCTCCCTAAGGTGCATATGGTAGAAATATTCACTGCCACAGCATTCCTAGGGCTAGTGATTCAGTGTCACGAGTTCAAGACTGTTAAGACTATTTTGGTAAATGAGATGTCAGTTGTTTTTCTTTAAATGTGGGTGAAATAGGCTACATTTTTAAGCACAAGGAGGATTTTTACCAAAAAATCTAAAGTTGATAAATTAAATGTACCCAAAGGTTGTCTGTAAGAGATAAGCGATAAGACCACCTGTTGTTTACCTCTGCTTGTATTTCGATTGCAATTAAGAGTATTTGTATTGTATTGTAAATATTAGACTTATATTGACCGGGATATGAACCGTGATTATGTTACATCACGGTTCATATCCCAGTCGGTATAAGTCTAGTGAAATTCATATTAACTCACACTTGGATGGAGGTATCTTATGCGAAATTTATTCACCTGTGTTGAATCGTCGGTAAATAAAGGTAATGGAATAAATTTCGCGTTACACCCGTCTATAAGTGTGAGTTAATATGTTCAAAACGCGGAAGATCTAATGAAACTAACCGCGAATCATTCAAAACTGTTAATATAAACATTTGCCTGCACTTGCTAGTAACAAAATAAAGAATCTTGATATCGGGTAACATAATGATGATGCTATAGAATAAAATAAAAGGTTCCAAATTCTATTGTACAGACATTTAAAAAGTTTGTTTAAAAATGTATTAATGCTATAACAAACTAAGCCAATTATATTCAAGATATGAGCAGTAACAGTGATAATGGAAAAGGGATAATAATAATTGGCATATATTTAAAAGCTTTTCCTCTAAAAATAATAAACATAGCCAAAAACCACCAACTCCTCTCCACAATACTACCAGGAGTATACTTAATGACCCATGAGTCACCTAGTAAGAAACTAGATTAGTAAAATCGACTTTAACAGTAGAACCAGCTCCTCAAGACCTGTACTCTGTTCATGACACCATCAATATAAGTAGGATGTTCGCTTAGTCGTTCATGTTTGTGGTGTTTAACTGATGCACTTGTGACTAAAAGCATTTATCCTCCTGATTAAAGAACCGTCAAGGAGAACAAGTAATGAGAAGATTGAAGGGTGAGGTATAATAGTAAATTTACATTATATTACAATACGTACCATTAGCAAATTGGTTATTTTTTTTCCCAAACACTTTAAAAACAATACAGGAAATCAATTAATGCGTAAATTTTTAAGAAAACAGAAATTCAGATTTCCAAATAAGATTTATTTGTCACGAAAAATGAAATGACACAATCATATAATGTTACTATACCACAAAATAAATAAAATGGTGATCTGTGGTGATCGCCCAGGTCACCCTAAGGACCGGTACGCACGAGAGTTTATTTATTTTATTTATTTATTTATAGGTTCACCAACAGTTATTACATTGAAGCTTACATCTATACAAACAATGACAACATGCTGAATGTATAACTAATTACTGGTAAACACCACATGCAAATAATTAAAAAAAGCAAAGTCAACAACAGAGCCGGCACATTTAAACACCTTATTTGCCCTATTTTATAAAGCTACAAGTTACAATTTACAAGCGGAAGTCTCGTTCTAACACATAGGGTTAGAAAGAGACTTCCGCTTGTAAATTGTAACTTGTAGCTTTATAAAATAGGCCAATTATTGTAGAATAAGGAGCAAAGCCCAACCATGATGTCAACTGGTTAAGTGAATAAACTAGATAAATATGGAATTAAAACTAAATATATTAATTACTAGTGAATAAATTTCTAATTTTGGTCAGAGAGTCAAAGTGAATATCGAATCTGTTGCTATATTTATTGATTAAATTGCTCAGGCGTGGTACCGGGGAGTTTGACCCTAACACAGTTCGGCGCTTAGGGCGAGACAGTGGTTTGATAGCAAAACGCGGTGTTCTTCTAGGCACTGAGAATCGAAAGCTACTCAAAAGTTGTGGACAATCTATGTTATTTCTTAAAAGCTTAGTGAGAAATTTTAAATCCAGTAGATCTCTACGGTTCTCAAGGGATAACATTTTAAAATGTTTTAACCTATCCTTATAAGAGAAAGATCTATTCGCAAGACCTACCGATCGAGACAAGTGCCACATAAATCTTTTTTGCAATCTTTCAATCCGAAGACAATGAGTTGCATAATGTGGTCGCCAGACGATACTACCATACTCTAAGTGACTGCGTACTAGACTATAATAGAGAAGTTTTTTGGTTTGTATCTTACGAAATACCTTTCCGTTTCTTATGACAAATCCTAACATACATGAAGCTTTTTTTACTATTGCATCGATGTGAGGAACGAACGTGAGTTTTGTGTCAAAAATAATTCCCAGGTCACGTATGGTTTGCACTTTAGGAAGACATTCGCCAGCAATATGATATGATGAAGAAACTGTATTGATTTTACGAGTAAAACTAATAGACGAGCATTTTTTGGCATTGAGAGACATACCATTTTCTGAACACCATTTGTTAAGTCTGTCAATGTCAGCCTGGAGAAGGACGACATCAGAAGGACAATTTACCACTCTAGCGAATTTGAGGTCGTCTGCATACATGAACGGGATGGAGTGATGAAGTTGGACGGGCAAATCATTTATAAATATATTGAATAATATAGGGCCAAGGTGGGAGCCTTGTGGAACGCCGGAAGGAATATTATAAGTCCGAGACGAAAAAGAGTTTAAAAAGCATCGCGATTTCGCAGATGCTGGAGCGGTCTTGAGGCCTTAAAGTAGCTAACACACTATCGCACCGCACCAAGGTCATTGAGGGACGCACCCATAAGTAAGAGGGAGAAAGAGATATCGCTTTCTTCCTCTTACTTATGGGTGCGTCCCTCAATGACCTTGGTGCGGTGCGATAGTGTGTTACCCCGGCTACTCACGTAACGATAAATCGTTGCGATAAAACTGTGCAGTCCGACTGTGCAGATAAATCGAACCGTGTGTATGTCGATTATCGTAACGATTTGTCATACACACGGTTCGATTTATCTGCACAGTCGGACTGCACAGTTTTATCGCAACGATTTATCGTTAAGCCCCCTCCACACTCGTGCGCGAATCGCGGCGCGAAGCCGCGAACGCAAGTGTGGCGTCGATTTTCGCAGACAGCGAAATCGACTCCACGCTCGCGTTCGCGGCTTCGCCCGCGATTCACGCACATAGTCTGGAGGGGGCTTTACGTGAGTAGCCGGGGTTAGCTACTTAATTCAAGACCAAGGGCCCAACCTTTTCTGTTCTCTTTCACGACGCAGCAACTAGTATCATTTCTCTCTCCTCGCTCTTTTAAAATGCCGTTTGTCAAAAAAGGACAACCATACTGTTGACAAGGTGGACTTCAAATCAAGTGTTGCCTTTCTTGATGTGCCCAGGCTGTGTATGTGTGCGTAAAAGCGTATATGTGTGCTCTTTTAGGGATGTGAAAAGTCGATTTTAATCATGTTATATATCGATAAACGCTACACAGCGGAACGAAATAGCGATTAATTGAAGCTTCAATATCTTCGTTAAACATAAACATAATTGAAATGCTAATGGATAATGAATATATTATAATATAATAATATAATTCAATTATTGCGGAACACCTATTTTAGGAGGTATTTATGTATTTTAATTAAATATCTGAACTTTCCCTTGTTTCCCTGCTGGGGCGTGACTATAAAATTGTGATCTGATAACCGCAATAAAGAATAAAAGCGTTTTTGGTCATTTTAGGTATCGTTAAGCCTTTGAAGTAAAATTAAAATTGCAAGAAATGTCGATAGTTTATCGATATGACTTTATCGACATGGCTACAGCAACGTGGGCCTCATTGTTAATCGTACACTAAACAAAAGTGGCAACAGTGACAGCTCGCTGAGACACCGTCTATATATATATTATGTCTATGTTCAAGACCAAAAAAAGTAAGACAATGTTGCCACTGCAATAATTTGTTTGTAAAATAGTAAATTCCTTTTTGTAAAGCAGCTAACACACCATCGCACCGCACCAAGGTCATTGTGCAACGCACGCATAAGTATGAGCGAGAAAGCGATATTTCTTTCTCGCTCTTACTTATCGGTGCGTCGCACAATGACCTGGGTGCGGTGCGATGGTGTGTTATGGCTTTAAATAATCACTCTAAACCCGGCTACTCACGTAACGATAAATCGTTGCGATAAAACTGTGCAGTCCGACTGTGCAGATAAATCGAACCGTGTGTATGTCGATTATCGTAACGATTTGTCATACACACGGTTCGATTTATCTGCACAGTCGGACTGCACAGTTTTATCGTAACGATTTATCGTTACATGAGTAGCCGGGGTAAGATAATTTATTTATTGGTAATTTTACTCCTACTATTTAAAAAAGTAGCTACTTTTATTTACTAATTTTTACATAGATACAAGACGTAGTAAAAAGTGACAACATTGTCTTACTTTTTTTGGTCTTGAATTAGCCCCCATTCGCACGAGAGCTTTTTCAACGCGCATTAAAAAAGCGCTTGAATCTGTCCGCACTCTAAATTCGATTTAACGACCAAGGCTTAAAGTCGAATATCCAACAACACTTGATAAAAATCCAATCCAATGTTTCTCAAATCCAATGTTTAAAACTTGTATTTATTCCATATTAATTCTCATGTATTGTTTCTTTGTATTGTATTATATTTTAGTTTCACAGTTCCTTGGTTTTACTGTGTGCTGTGCTACTTATTTGACTTATAAAATAAATAAATAATAAAAAGCGCCACCGCTGTCGTGTGAATACATACATGGTTATCCATTTGTGTCATTCAAACGCTTTTTTAACGCGCGTTGTAAAAGCGCCCGTGGGTATAGGGGCTAACGGACGTATGGTGGACCACCTTCCATACGATCGGACAGGCCTCGGACTGGACCAAGCTCAGTTTAGTGCGCCCGTCTGTAATGGAATGGCTTTGTAAAGCAAATCGGAGAGGCCCTAATAACAGACGATCTAACGATATTGATACGATAACAACTCCGATGATGACAGGGGCCCCATTTCTCGAACGATATTAGACTAATATTTTTAGTCCACAAACTGTCACATCGTATGGGTTGCCATGACAACACACTAATAATATTAGACTAATATCGATCGAGAAATGGGCCCCAGATTATAGTTGTATTGTATGTAGTAGGCGGTGGACATTGAATCAGGAATGCTTAGTGGTCGACCCTATGGCGGTGTTGGAATATTATGGCGAAAGAGTGCTCTCTATGTTTCTCAATTTATGTATAGGCCATTCATACTTGCCTGCAGCTCTTATGAATACAACTGTGGTCCCCATCGTTAAAAACAAGACTGGTGACCTGTCGGGCACGGGGAACTATCGGCCAATCTCTCTTGCCACCACTGCTGCGAAGGTGCTCGACAGTATGCTGAACTCGACATTAGATAAGTACCTAAGCATCCATGACACCCAGTTTGGGTTCAGAACTGGGTTATCTACAGAAAGTGCCATCATGTGCCTCAAGCATACTGTCGGGTACTACACGGACAGGAAAACTCCAATTTATGCCTGCTTCCTCGACCTTTCCAAAGCGTTTGACAGGGTTGATTATAATATGCTTTGGAAGAAAATGGAGGAGGCAGGTATTCCGGACGACTGTACAGAAGTTTTGGTACCAGAATCAGACAAACCAGGTCAGGTGGGCCAAGTCACTGTCCGCGGAGTATAGGCTTGAATGTGGTGTCAGACAGGGGGGCTTTACGTCTCCGAAGCTGTTTAACTTGTATATGAACGACTTGATAGACGAACTTAGCAGCATGCATGCAGGATGCTATATTGAAAACACTTGTGTTAACAATATAAGCTACGCAGATGACATGGTGCTGCTAAGTCCGTCTATCGGGGCCCTTAGAAGCCCAGTGCGAGAAGTATGCCGCCGCACATGGACTCGTATACAACGCCGCCAAGAGTGGAGTGATGGTTTTCAAGGCGGGAAGAATAAAACCATATTTTATCCCTCCAGTATCGCTTGGCGGGGTTGTATTTAGAGTAGTGGATCGCTTAAAATACTTGGGTCACATTATAACAAATGATCTGTATGATGATAGTGATATCGAGACAGAGCGAAGGGCGTTGTCGGTGAGGAGTAATATGCTGGCTCGAAGATTTGCTAGATGTTCCGTGGAAGACACATTTAGTGCCAAAAACCCGACTATCGGGTATTTTATGATTTCGTTCCCAGGCCGGACGACCCGATAGTCGGGATCGTGGTACTATTGCTTTATATGACGAAATTGTTGTGGCCTGGCGCGGACGTCTTGTTTGGCTGGGTGGCAATAAATGTGTTAAAATAACACTATTTAAAGCTTATAGCCAGTCTTTTTACTCTAGCGGTCTTTGGGTTCGGTATACAAAACGAGCCTACAACGCCCTTCGCATTCAATACAACAACGCTTTCAGAGTGCTGTTGAGACTTCCAAAATGGTGCAGCGCGTCAGGAATGTTCGCCCAAGCACACAAGGACGATTTTCACGCGATTATGCGTAAAATAATTTGGCCAAGCCCGAGATAGCTCGAGGCATTTAGTGTTCCGTATGGCTACCATCAGTTTGGCATTGACATAAACGCTACCGTGAACGTAATTTACTTTCTATGCATCTCGCTCGTACTGACATATTAGTGCAAAAGAGATATATACAAAGTAAATTACGTTCACGATAACGAATGCCGAAGGCCGAGCTCCGCGTAGGGCCGAAGGCCCGAATTTGTCCCGATTTATTCAGTCCATAACGTTTCCCATCATAATTTTTATTAGTCATATTGTCAATAGTCATAAATTTGAACAATATAAATTGCATATCCGATTTTTGCAGGTCATTATTATTGTTAGTCATAAAATTTGTTACTCATGAAGTGCCCTCCAGACTATGCGCGTGAATCGCGGGCGAAGCCGCGAACGCGAGTGTGGAGTCTAGTTCGCTGATATGCGAAATCGACTCCAGACTCGCGTTCGCGGCTTCGCGCCGCGATTCGCGCACGAGTGTGGAGCGGGCTTAATATTCAAAGTCCAGGAGGTATACCATTAGTCCATTACATAACGTTTTCCACCATATTTTTTTTAGTCATATTGTCAATAGTTATAAAATTAAACAAAACAAATTGCATGCTTGTCTCCCTACCTGGGGATTCTTTTTTATTTGGCTTACTGATTTCCCCTCCATTTCTTATTTTTCATGTAGTTTATTAAGCCATTTCGTCCCGCCAACAAGTCGACGGAGCCCCGCTTCGCGGGGCTCCTATTTCCGCTCTGAGGGACACAAGGTAACTAACGAACCTACCTGAGGAAACAGATTTTTAGTGTTCCGTACAAAACTTTGTTCACGGAACACTTATGGGATCACTTCGGTCTTGCAAATTAGTTAAATGCGTTTTTCTCAGAGACCGTTTGACGTAGATACCTAAAATTTGGAACAGTTATAGCAATTACCACCACTCATATTGTAAATAAGTCAAAACTGCTTATTTCTTATTTAAGGGGGAAATTTAGGGGGTTGAGAGGGGTAGGCTGAATTTTTTTTATTTGTAAGAATCGTGTGTGGTACCATTAGAAAGCTTGCAAAAAATTGAGTCGATGGACTGATTTTGACTTCATTTTAGAGTGCAATAGTTTCGATTAAAAATGCATTTAAAGTTGCAAGTTTTCATACAAAAAATTTCACCTCGGTCCTGGCGATTTTCGCGAAAACTATAGCTAATAGGCAACTGACCAGTCAATACCCAACTTAAAGAAGCATGGAGGCGGCGGAAAAATTATCAGCTTAACTTTATCTTTATTAGTTTTTCAACTGGAGCCCGGTCTTTGGTTGCTTAGGGCTAGCTAACTAATGCTTACACTGGTCATATCATATTAATCAGTAGCTTTAATAAGAAACATCCTAAGTTAAAACTTTGGCATTGAAATTTATGACTTATGTCTTTGACACAAAGTTTAATTCTGCTTGCTTATTTTTGTGGGATATTTAATTTATCTGAATAGCCTACTATAAGTATGAGAGAGATCTACAAAATACAACCTTATTATATTGCAAATAAAGTTTAAATTTCGAACGGGCTTTCCAACCAATGGACTAGGTAGGTATCTAGTAGGTAAAAAACACGACAGTGAAGAACGGAATTCTTAATTTGAATTTTACAGATTTTTGAGATACCTACCTAGTCCATTGGTTGGAAAGCCCGTTCGAAATTTAAACTTTATTTGCAATATAATAATGGTGGTAATTGCTATAACTGTTCCAAATTTTAGGTATCTACGTGAAACGGTCTCTGAGAAAAACGCATTTAACTAATTTGCAAGACCGAAGTGATCCCATAAGTGTTCCGTGAACAAAGTTTTGTACGGAACACTAAAAATTACGTCGCTAATGTGTCGCGTAAGGGAAAGTCGAAACAGCATTCTGAAGGTGATTCCGGACAGATTTAGCTGCCCCATAATGTGGCATTGGATGGAGCAGGTCCGGTCTACTTTGACCTATGCCAAGTAGGTACTGGGCCTAGTATTGTAAAATTAATTAAACATAGTGTAGGTAACTAACATAGCTTTTAAGTTAATGTAACTAACCATATAATTATGGACTTCTGGGTCTGAAATAAAGATATATTTATTTATTTATTTAGTACACATAGGTAAATATGAAGTCTACACCTAGTCCTTTCCCATAATAATGTTCTTTTTTTGACGATCCACATTTTGGAAATTTTACAAAATGCAGAAATTGCCATAAAGGACTTAAGCGCCAAAAGCGTCTATGGCGCTTACAGCTCGCGCGCACAATATCGCCTTGTGTGTAGGGTTGCATATGGAAGAATTAAATGTCCTGATAAAAATCCTGACATCACCCTAAAAATCCGAACATTTCTTGTAGCAGAGATTTGGCGTACCTTGAACGACGTCCCGGCGGCGCGCTGCTCTCTGCGGTATACTGTATCGTGGATCTACTTTTCCCTTTCCCTTCGCCCGTTCCCGTAGCCCCCTCCCCGCGCGCGCATTTTATTTTTATAAGGTCATTTCTAAAAATCCGGACACTTGCCAAGTCCAGCCGCAATCCGGACAAAGGGTCAAAAATCCGGACATGTCCGGACAAATCCGGACGTATGGCAACCCTACTTGTGTGTAATGACCAAAGTAGCACGCTTGTATCACAATGTACTATACTTAATAACTTACTTACTACTGTGGCGCAACGACCTGAAGTACTACAACGTTACTAAATTATAATACTTAGATAGGCGGAAATACTTTGGATGGACAAATTGTAGACACAATAAAATTGATTAACTTTGCCCTTTGGCCATAATTGGAGTGATATACTAACCAACGCGTAGGTATTTATAAAATGCGTTACGAGGATTCCGCAGAATTTATTTTTATACATATCTAAAACCCAGTAATTTTTTGTCATAGATCCAAAAATATTAGCGTGGCGCCATCGCCATATCATATACCTACTTACCCATGTTTATATTTTATTGATTTAAAAAGTAACACAGTCTTCACACGTGATTTAAAATAATTAAACAAGCAAGCGATAAAATATAGTCTTATTATTTAAAACAATAATAAACAGAACAAATAATATCACAAATAATTGGTATTATAACTCATAAGCACCTGCGAGGATAATAAGGGTTTACCTTTTAACTTCAGAGAAAATCCCATTAATTATTCCCATATGCTCTATACAATGTTTCTAAAAAGAAAATAGTTTCCCGACCATTTCGCTTATATTCATTCTGGGGTGTAATTATAGCTAAATAAAGCTCTTTCAATAAAAAACTAACTCTTTATAAAATGAGTTTTTATTTCTATGTGACGGATCCCGAAAATGTAGGTGGGTACTGTAATTTGTAAGGTAAGAGCCTGATTTATTACGTGTAGGTGTGTATTTATTAATGTACAAGTTTCAAGTAAGCTTGAGGGCGATGAGTCGCTCGCAATGCATTTTAACACAAAGAAGTAACTTCAAGAGATATATTTAGGTACCTATGGCTAATTTAATTTACTTCATTACAGGCATATTGCCTATAACAACCATTTGTTTGATACAGTCATCAAGCGCTATAAAACCGGCCATGTTAGCACAATTGATTGAAGACGAAGAACATAACAATAACCAATGTTCTTTGAAAATTATTAAAAACACAGCAGCGTTAAAATATATAACTATAGTCAATGTTAAGAACAACAAATTCCTGGATTATATTTATTCGTTGAATATTAAAACTCAGATGAGGACATTTTTGGCTACAAGACTTAAGCAGCACAACGAAGCTTATGTTGTTCATTGCGATAACCTCGAAGAGTGCGAAAACGGATTCGACGATTTAATAAAGGATATATATTGGAATCCCAGTGCAATATTTTTCTTAACAGTCAAACACTTTAGCTGTTGCAAAGAAGATTTTTTCAGAAAGCTACATTATTTATACGTTTTCAAAACAGTACTTGTGCTTCATGATTATAAATTTTTTTATGATTTTCAACTTGGTGAACATTGTAATTTTACTGTTAATGCTATTAAGGAGTACAAATGTGATAGTCTTTCGTCAGAGAATTCACCTATTTGGGCAGATATTAAAGCCTCTTTGGAAGAACGACATAAAACACCGTACTCGGGATGCAATATATCTGTGATAGTGAGCATTTTGGTGCCACTCGTATTTACCCCATTGGATACCCACGACGAGCCATTTGGATATGAAGAAGAATTCATAAGAATTTTAAAGAGAATTAATTTCACTAATATTTCCATTTCATATAATTCAAATTTGACTAGAAATGGCTTGGTTTGTGAAAATCACACAGCTTCAGGTTTTCTTGGATTGCTTCAACGAGGTGCTATAGACTATCTTTTGGGAGGAACGATTCTGTCCCATTACAGATTGCAAGTTTTTGATTTTACTTACCCTCATTTTTTTGACGATTTCGTGTTAATAGTACCAAAAGCAAGGCAAATTGAAAAATGGGAAGTTATGTACAAAGTGTTTAACCCATTGGTATGGGGACTAATATCCCTAGCGTTTGTATGTGTGACTCTAGTAGCATATTTTATACAGTTTAGTTTTAACAGGGACTTGTACTACTTAGCTTTAACGACATTAGATATGTTCAGTTACTTAACTAATAACCCGCCTAAAAAAAAGATTACATGTTTTGTCTTATCATGGGCTTTATTTGCTTGGCTAATTATTAGTTTCTACCAAAGCGACTTAACAAGTATATTTACAACACCGATGTATTTTAACCAAGTTAATTCCTTGCCCGAAATACTAAGCCAAAACTATAAATTGCACTTAAGTACAGCTGCATATAATTATATGAAGGGAAGCGCGGAGCTAGATATGGGAGGATTAGTACAGAAGAGCACAATATGTAAAAACGACCTTGACGCTCTAAAAGCAGTTGCATATGAAAGAAAACGGTTCACTGTTGTATCTACGTTGAGTTACCTTTACTATAAAGCAGAGTTTTACGATGATAAAGGTGAAGCAACGCTACACCAGGTGGTAGTTCCATATTCCCGTATATTCACAACAGGTTACTTAAGGAAAGGTAACCCTAATTTAAAGCGAATACGCTTTCTTGAACGTCACGTCATTGCTTTTGGATTACAGCACAGGTCTATATCAACATATAGTCATATGAACAAACTAAAGTATTACAAAAATAAACATAATATTTCTAAACCAGTGTTATTTCATGACATAGCCGGAGTTTATTACACATATCTTTGTGGTTGTGTTATTTCAATGGTAACACTTTTAATTGAAGTTGTTTTTAGTAAGTTTAGTTCGTTTCGTTATTGATTCGTATAGATTTCATTATTGAGATATAGTTTGTTTAAAATGGCGCGCTGTATGATTGCTACATAATATGATTTGAATTATTTCATATACATATATGTACCTATAATTAATTAAATTATAGCTATGTTAATATTTAACCTAGAATAGCGTATATTTGGAATGCACGGAGAAAAATCTGAATATCTTGTGTTAAATGTTTAATATTGATACCAACAATACATTTAATTTAAGAAAATACCAAGGAAGTAAGAGAAAATAAAAAGTATTATGTTATTTATTCTTAATATATTACAATTGTATAAAGATTTTTTTTAATACATAATTTATAAATGTATAGAATCAGATATGTAAGTTTTCATTTATGCATCCATGAACTTACAAGTCTGACAATTCGAGTTTTAGTTATTTGACGAGTACCAAAAAATAAAAATGTTGGAACAATAAAAATAATAAGTAGATAATTTTGATTACTTTCCTGATTATTTATTTTGGTATTTTATAAAAATATAACTATACCTACTATTATGAAGTCTCCAGTGTTGCTTTGTATAATTTAAATTTTCCTACAAATTTTTTCACCTCATCTTTTGGGTACGGTTTCAAGGCGAGACATGTGGCTATATTTTCTGGTTGTTCAATCCATAACTTATGAGCTATGTCATTTTCTTTCAGTTTCTCAGCCAATTTCTTCAGTGTTTCTTCATTTGGAACCTGTCACAGAAATGACTACATTAACACTATTTGTTAAGAGTCTCTAGTAAAAACGTACTTACTTATAGGTCATTTTAATAATCTTTAGTTTAGACGTTTCATATATGAATTTTATAATTAATCATTTATATAGGTAGGTAGGACTCTAATATTACTAACCTCTAAAACTACCTTGTGCATATTGTCTAAATCGTTCAAATAACATACTGTCTGCTCGTCGTCTTTGTAAAGGTGTAACACTGCCGTAGCTGCATGGCATGCTTGTGCTACCAATGATCCAATAGACCAACCCAATTCTTTCAACAAATCACTACGCAACAAAACATATTGAACTATTGTATTAGACATTGTGTAAACTCTTTCGGACTTCACCTGTAACGTAAACGTTTAAATTGAAGAATACTTATCAACTTCCTGTACGGTCAATTATATATATGTATAAACTTTATTTTATAAATTTCTTAATAACGCCGCCGTAATCATAAGCTGTTTGTACGATACAATTGTTTATTTAACACAATACAGTCGGCACCCATTAACATTTCACATGAAATAGTTGTCAAAATTGACATTTGTAAATAGAACGAGATTGGTTGCGAATTATTAACAGACGCTCAAACCTCACAAACTGAATTTCGCCAGTAAAGCCAGTCTAGACGTCTAGATCAACGAGCAGTATAAAAGCTGTTAGAATATAACTTTAATAAAAATACGGTTTCAAAGCGCAACTCCCGCTTTTCGTCATCTGGCAACATTGCCACACTGACAGTGACACTTGTTCAAGTGACAAACTGTCATGTCAAAAACACCGCAAAATCGTGGATCTTGTTTTGTGAACTACAAAAAAGCGAAAGCTGCAAAAGCATTCTGACCATCCAATAAAGAAGAAACCGTGTAATCTAATATTAGAAATGGCATCTGGCCTCGAAAACTACGTGAACCAAACAGTGTCTGTCATAACATCCGATGGACGTAATTTCATTGGCACGCTGAAGGGCTTCGACCAAACAATAAACATAATATTAGACGAATCCCATGAAAGAGTATTTTCTTCGTCTACTGGAGTAGCGCAGGTGGTGCTCGGGCTGCACATCATCCGAGGCGACAATGTGGCAATCGTGGGACAAATAGACGAATCCATTGATAGCAGACTGGACCTTGGCAATATTAAAGCTGAACCTTTAGGTGTAATAGCGCATTAACTTCATAATAAATAAACATTATTTCTAATTTACAGTGTGTTTTATGTTTAATCTTAAATTATCATTATTTAAATTTTACTAGATGGACTGTTTGCGTAAACCTGCAGACCAAACCATTGATTTAAATGCTTACTTATCAAATGATACCATACCAAATTATGTTTTAACATTATAAGATCTAACTCAGGAAATATATTGATAATAATTTAGATTATTGTTAGCGCTATATGTATTTTTTACTATTTATTGAGTAAATAAGCAACAGCCATAACTTTTCAAAGATTTTGAGATAGTCAATACATTTCTATATTCAGATAATCTTCCGGTTCTTACATGTTTTTGGTTTTAATATTTTCAAACAAGTTTCGGGGGACTGAAAACCAGAGGTTTTGTTTTATTGCTGACTGTATTTCTCATTTGTATGTCTATGAACTGCTCAAGACCTTTATAATGAACCCAAAACTCGATGTGTTTGTGTTTTTTCATTAATGAGTTCCATTTGCTACCTTCTGACTGCATCATCAGATCAGCTCCGTATTAGCATATTGTTGCATTGTCATCAGAATTATGGTAGTACAGTCAAGGAATTTAAATGCCGACCCATTTCGTACTTTGTCACAGTGACAATCAATATGAAAGCCGCTAGAGACCTCATACGGTTGTCACTGTGACAAAGTACGAAATGGGTCGGAATTTACATTCCTTGACTGTACTTACTCCAAATTTCAACTACATCAGACACCAGGTAGTGTTATTTACAAGATTTGAACCACACACATGTACAAAGATAGTTTGGATATATGGGGTTAAGCTCATAAAAGTGTGTTATTAAAATAATAGACATGCAGTTATAACTTTCAGTTTTATTGCACCTATTTACAAATAGATCCATTATTTACATACATTGAGCTAGTTCATCGTCGTTCAAAAGAAGACAAATTTTCTTTCAATCTAGTATTCCTAATACTGAAGATAAACGAATCATGTTCATCCAATAACATACAAGCAGCATGTAGCTTTGTCATAACAAATTTGATATATTGATCCTTTGCAATAATGCAAAGCTACAATATATCGTCTAAATTTAGGAATATTCAGCCCTATTTCCATTGGCTGTCAAAACTAGCTCTTGATGTCTGAAACCAAAAATGTTTTTAGTAATAGATTTATCTTTACCTCTTTTTAAAGGAATCTCAACACAATATCTTAAAGTCAGTTAAAAAAAGGAAAGAAATATTCATTTATACAAAAGCGTTTGTTTTTTTGGAATTTTTAACCAACAAATAAAAGCAAGTCAACTCTTTTAATATTTCTCTGTATAAAACATTTTCTTTTCAATAATATAGGTACCTCTGGGTCTTATAGTGTAACTAAGATATGGATAAGGTATCACTATCCTCATTTCACTCATTTGTTTCTTCTCTAAGTGAGGGATTAAATGGGGGTGACAAGTTATATTGATATATCTCTGCATTGATTAATTCGGAAAGCTTATTTACATTTTATAGTAAGTGTGACACATTTTATATCATATCTACTTGAAAATTAAACATTATGGTCTAATATCCAACCAAATTATACAACAATAAAAAAAAATTAAATATTGTACCTACCTATGTATGTTCAATTGGAATATTAACTACCTACTTATAAAATAGAGTTAAGCACATCTTTTAGTGGTTATGGAATAGCAACAATAGTTACTTTCAAACAATTCCAAAGGTGTGACTCAAATTACTACTTATAATATAGGCCACCAAACGAAGGAAAAACAGGGGAAATAATTCGTGTATGAGCGAATTTTGGCATAGTTGTAGGTCAAGGTGCCTTACACAACATACTGAAAGTACTGGTTGAGGGGGGGTGTGCTAACGGGTGGAGGGGGGTTTAAAGGTCCCTTTTTTTAGGTTTTCGTAAATAACTCGTAAACGGTGGCTCATAGCAAAAAATGTTCTTATACATAAGTAATCTATATAAAATTGCCTACAAGAAAGATTCCGTACACTTTTTTGCTAGGATCAATATTCAAGAAGATATCAACACGGGAACGTTAATTAAAATCAATTTTGTGGTCTGTTTTTTTATATTTTCGTATAGAACTCGTAAAGAGTGGCCAATAGCAAAACATGTTCTGAAACGTAAATAATCTACACAAAATTTCCTACAAAAAAAATATAGTACACATTTCGCAAAGATCAATATTTAAAAAGTTACTAAAGAAGGAATGTTATTTATAAACAGTTCTAAGGTTCATTTATTTTTAGTTGTACGTAAATAACTCGTAAACGGTAGCTCATAGCAGAAAATGTTCTACAGCACAAATAATCTACATACCATTTTCTACAAAAAATATATTGAATACTTTTTACTAGGCTCAATATTCAAAAAGTTACTAAGCGAGAAAGTTAATTATAATCAATTTTAAAGTATCTTTTTAGTTTTTCATAAACAACTGGTAAACGGTAGCCCATATCAAAAAATGTTCTTTTACATAAATAATCTACATAAAATTTCCTATAAAAAATATACGAAATATTTTTCTCTGGGACTAATATTTTAAAAAATATAAAAGGGGGAATGTTAATTACAATCACTTCGCAGGTCCCTTTTTTTGCTTTTTCATAAATAACTAGTAAACGTTTGCCCATTGCAAAAAAAACGTTATACTTAAATAATCGTGATAAAATTCTCTACAAAAAATATTATTTATACTTTTTCGCTAGGATCAATATTTCATGAGATATTAAAGGGGGAAATTTAATTTTAATCAATTTGCCGGTTTTTTTTTTAGTTTTTCGTAAATAACTTGTAAACGGCGGCGCATAGCAAAAATTGTTCATATACATAAATAATTAACATAAAATTGCCTACAAGAAAGATCTAGTACACTTTTTCGCTAGGATCAATATTTAAAAAGATACTAAAGAGAGAAATTTAATTATAATCAATTTACACATAATAGAGTCTGGCTACTGAAATTTTACCCAAATGTTTGGCGGGAAATTCAAAAAATCTTGGGCTGGTCACACTTTGTGTAGTAGGAATTATAGTTTTGATACTAGAAAATATTTTTGATTTTCTGTGCACACGTAAGGTACCTAAAGGATATAAGTAAGTTGAATATACGTAGACGTGCACTCAAAGACAGCTCACATCATTTCTACAACTATGTAAAGTACAGTCAACGATAAACACATATGCTTACACTTTCTCACCATATACCATTGTCACAAGGCGAAAAATGAAATGTAGTGTAAATAAGACCTAGTTCGATAATACCATAATATTAATCCATCACCAAAAAATTTAAATAAGTACGAGTACATACTATGCCAAATTTCAACTCAAGGTCAAGTTCAACTTACTTGTCTTACTACATTTGCATTTTTCTTGCTTGCTTGGTTTGCTTACAGAAAAGACAGACGGCGAATAGGTATTTAAAACTACTAAGGTCCACTTGCACCATTCCACTAACCCGGGATTAACCGGTTAAACCTGGAGAGCCATGGTTTTCAGTACAATTTGACACTAGGTTAACGGTTTAACCGCTTAACTCCGAGTTAGTGGGATGGTGCAAGTGGGTCTAAGTTACAATTAATAATTTTGACTAAGATGAATATTTACACATTTAACTAACCATGACTAAGGGTCGGTTGCACCAAACCGTCTGTCACCGTTAAAGCGTTCACTAAATGTATTTGTATGGGAAATTTCATACTTCACTGCTGTTTGACGTTAATCAGTCTGTTAAATGTGGTTGGTGCAATTGGGCCTTATTCGCTGTAGTTAAAATCGGACTCTAAATATTCTGCTTCTAAGTAGTTATCAAAGTCGGACAGCAAATACTCCGGCTCCGAGTCCCCTCCTGTATATTGATCAGAACTGCTAGAAGACTCGTCATCACCGACGCTTATGACAAATCTTTTCATGTGAGCAGTTATGTTATCCTTTTGCATGTACTGATTTTCTATGTGGACAACATGATCAGTCATTTTTTTCCAATCGTTAGGGGTCACGCTTTCGAAGCAATCTCTAATAGTTCTTTCAAACTCTTGCGCAGATTGGGCTATATTTTTGCTGGCCACTTTTCGCTTAGCGATACTCCAAATCAGCTCTATGGGGTTCAAGAAACAGTGATATGGTGGCAGTCTTAGAACCTCGTGCCCATGAGTCCTGAGTATCTCATCTGCTTCGTAGATAGGCTCTTCTGTATGCTGTCCAATCAAACACAAGAGTTGTTCTTTGGTACAACGTTCACCAAACGGTATCGATTTCTCTATAAGCCAGTTTTGCAAATCTGCTTTTCGGGATTGTCGATTTGGCAGCTTATTAATTTGCACAGTGTGGTAACTAGCATTGTCTAAAACGACTACACTCGGTTCGTGCAAATTCGGCACCAATTTTTCCCGTAACCATTTGTTGAAGTTTGCCGCATTCATGTCATGATGATAGTCAGCTGCGATCGATTTAGTGCTGAATACTAGCAATGCATTGGGCACAAAGCCACTTTCAGAACCAGCATGCACAATGATATATCTTTTTCCTTGAGAAATGTTTTCAATCAAACCTGTTGTGGACGGGCCCTGCCAAGACTTTTTTGGTTTGTAATGTTGGTGAACATAAGTTTCGTCCAGATATATTATCGGTTTGCCTTCAGCACGTTTCAAAGCAATGGTTCTCAAGAAATGATGCCGCCAAGCTGCAATATCGTGCCGCTCAATTAGCTCTGAACGTTCATTCTTGTTCTGTTTAAATTCAAAACCGTTTGCCAACAATATTTGACGTAAAGTTTCTTTGCATCCAGTAAAATTAATCGATTCTTTTAAATCAGCCAAAAGGGTTCTGAGAGTAGGTACTTGTTTTCTGACCACATAATATTCATTAATTTTATTTTTGATGGCTTGAACATCGAAGCTATCCAAGTTTGATTTGGTAGCTTGATGAGGCCGCTTTTGCCCCGGAGTACTAAAGTCACCATTGTTTTGTTTGCCTTCATTTAGTATATTTTTCAAAGTTGAAACACAAAAACCTGTACGAAAAAAACTTTAATCAATAATATAATTTAATAATAATGGTAGACTCGCAAAATTGCAATCAATATGGTGGTAATTTCCATTTTGCGAGTTTCATACGTCTGTCTATGTGACCATTAAGTTACGTTACTTTAGGTTAGGTCAATGGTTAAGTTAAGTAGGTATACCTAAAGATTCCATCGACACGTTGGCCGCTCATATACACGTACACGGTGGGTAAAAAATAACTGCAGTCCCGGTGCCAGGGAGGTTTTAGGATTAATACTGAGCAACTTACCCTCTCATAGAAAATGGACCAGCCAAAATGTATACGAGTATTATGAAACAGCCAAATTTTTTTTCGCAATGCCTGGGTTGGTCCCATAGTAAAAAATGCTCAGTATAACCCCAAAACTTCCCTGTCAACGAGAATGCTAACTGCATTCTCGTTAACAGCCACACTGTATGGACATTGGACATGTTTCGAAACGTTAACGTTTATTTTATATTTTTATATCAACTTTAACTACTGACCAGTCACTCCACAGATTTCTTCTAAATATTGGTTTTCAGTAAATAACTCCTTACGTTCCAATGTTTTGATTTTGTTGATATTTTCCAGAATTTCTAATTTAACCGTTTCTTTACACACTTGTCCTGTTTATGAGATTCAGGCATTAATAAATTTACGTACTTAATCAAACTTATAGGCAAATTTTAGAACTAGTACCTACTTAAAGTATCAAAATATTAGAGCACCAACCTACTAAATTGCTTACGACTTGTAAACATTGCAGTTTTTCTTTATATAACGCTTCTTGGCGACTGCGTACATTACCGTAATTGTTTGCGAGTTTAAATAATAGGTTCCGGACCTCACTCGGTATAGTCATTATTAATATTCTTTCAAATAAACCGCTTATATACCGCGAACAATTTGAATGGATGACATAAATTGACAACAGACTTTTAGCTTTTTTAAAAATCATAGACAATTGGTGATACCACAAGGAAATATCAGTCAACAAAATTTGGCTAGCCAGACTCTAGTAACTTTATTTTTAAGATTGGGACGTATAGTTCTATAAATAAAATGTCTAATTATCTTCTAAAACTACAAAATCATCATCATCATCATTGCTGACGGTGATTTAGATGGGGGCTCTGTTAGTGCATGAGCCAGAGCATACACCGCAGACACTGGAGCACGAAATTCCTGCTTTCCGGCAGCTGCATCGCGCCCCACACCCGGTCGTGCATCGGCAAAATATGGTGTTGAGAATGGAGTCAGGTGCCACTGGGTCGTAGGTTGTCACCCTTTTGACGTTTCCTGCAGTAGTGAAGTCGACAGTAGCATTATTGCAACGCGACATTAATGCCGACTGCATTACTGCCGCAATTGTCAACATCAATGTTGCTTAGTATATATTTGCTATTTGCGACAGTAATGCAGTCGACAGTAATGTCGCACTGCAATACTACTGCATTACTGCCCGAAAAATTACCTTTTCAACTTTTCCTGAACTAGTGCAGTCGACTGTAACACTATTACAGCGCAAATGTCAAAATCAATGTTGCTGCGCGATTTTCGTCATTTGCGACAGTAATGCGGTTGGCAGTAATGTCCCGGTGGAATACTGTAGCAGTAATGCTGGCGTAGTCTGAATCCAAACGGTACCTTAAGGCTGATATGAAAGATGTAGTAGTAAAAATTTTCGCTGTCTTCGGGTAAGTCTCGGTAGCTCAGTTGGCTTGGCAGAACAATAGGTTGGTTCCAGAGTGTATATAATCTTTTTTGTATGAAATTTTATGTAGATTATTTATGTTCATGAATATTTTTTTGTGTGGGAGCATAAAATTGATTATAACTAACTTACCGGCTTTAATATCTTTTTTACTATTGATCCTAGCGAAAAAGTGTACGGAATCTTTCTTGTAGGCAATTTTATGTAGATCACTTATGTATCAGAACATTTTTTGGTATGAGCCACCGTTTACGAGTTATTTACGAAAAACTAAAAAAAGGGACCTTTAAACCCCCCTCCACCCGTTAGCACACCCCCCATCCACCAGTACTTTCAATATGTTGTGTAAGGCACCTTGACCTACAACTATGCCAAAATTCGCTCATACACGAATTATTTCCCCTGTGTGGCTGTTTTTGGTCTTCATTTGGTGGCCTAATACTTACAACAGATATTAGTCTAAAATAGTATAACTAATTTAATACGATGTTCAAATTGTTAAGTTACAAGTAATTACTATGTGCCTATTACACCCTAATAACCAACTAAATCTATACAGGTACCTTGTAAAGCTAACTTCAAATCACTCAATCTTTATATATTTGGACTTTTATGCCACTCCTGGAATATGGAAGTAGTTAAAATAAACTAGTTTGGCGATTCTGTGATAAATATCGGCTAATATTATATATGTGAATCACCTATGAGTATCGGATTAAAATATTTCGAGTTCCCTTAGGAGATCACTTTAGTTTTTGTGTACATTCAAGGATCTTCTAGGCGATTTCTCAGGCGAGTATAATTATAACATTATGGTCTAATATCACGAGTGTTTTGTTCACCATTATATGATTTTGTAGCATTATAATAATCCTGCTACTTTCAGGCTAAGAACGAGCCCCGTAAAATTCATGAGCTACGAAACCTGTACGTTAGACGTCAACTTTTTTCCTCCGATAAAAATGGCACTAAAATCACAATCAGAACTCTATAACGTGCATTTTTCAAATATTGCCCGAATTCTCCGATCTCCGCCAATGTAAGTAATAAGGATCTAGTCCCGAATCTCCGATTTTCCGGATCTAGTAGGTAATGTAGAAGTACTAGTGCTCGACGATGGACTAGTATTCGACATGGGCACTTTATGTCAAAGTGACACGGATTAAATTTGAATACAGAAAAATCTTCGCCGTTCAAATTTAACCTATATTATTTGACATAAGTGCCCATGTCGAATACTAGTGCAGCGTCGAGGTACTTCTACCTTACGTAGTAAGGATAAGAAGAAGGAGAATTATAGCTAACTAATTGACAAGTTTCGTCGCTCCCGAAATCGTTAATCTATTTCCGGGGCTAGTTCTCAGTCTATTTTTGGCAAACGTAAACGAAAATATATAGCTAAACATAATTTATCATGAATCCGGAAGCGTTAACGGAAAATTGCTGAACAACTTTTTACATCAATGATAACTTGATAAATAAGCAATTGAATACCAAAAGTAGGTAACTAGGTAGTGTAATATGTGATATTACCTTTGCAACTTTTCCTTGTATTTCTGTGTATTATATGTCTGGAAAAACTGTTTTCCATATTCGAAAGTTGCTATCATTATGGCACAAGCTGGTGCTACTTTAAATATTCGAGGTAGCAAGCCTGTGAAAAGTCCTTTAACGCCATGGTTATTGTAGATATTTTTAGCGATGTCTTGCATATTGGAAGCCCTCTGACGATGTTTGTTGTCTGTAAATGATAACAATTTTATTGTAGATAGGTAGATACTCTTGAAATTTCTATTGATGTTGACAATACTAACATATTACACCGCAGGTCATAATCTAATTCTTTTTATCCTAAAATCGACAAAAAAACAGGGAAAATCGGAAGTGAAACGTCCTAGGCGCTCAATGCTTAGTTGTTCAGATTAGGAAAAAAAAATACAAAAACCGTGTGTCGGACCACGCATACGGGAGGGTATATCCGCATTATCCGTTGTATTTTCATACAACACAAGAGCCTTATAATGTAAGTAGGTATATAATTATAAGGGATCCGCGCTTTAGGCACTCACCCCTAAAAAACCGGACAAGTGCGAGTCGGAATTGCCCACCTACGGATCTGTACAAACTTCGCTAAGTACCTATTATTTGTTATTTTTTACTAATTTATAGTTTTCAGATTCTTCCCTGTAGGAACTTGTAGTAAAAGACGATAGTACGTGCTAAATTTCAAGAGAATTACTTCCCATTGATCGGGAAGTAATTCTCTTGAGAGTATCGAAATTTACGGTTTTAGCGACATAAACCCGCCGTATCTTTTTGTTACGTTAACTTAGAAGTTTGATTTTTTTACAGATTAAGGGTTTTAATTTTAACCGGATACCTCCGTCCCCGAGGTAAAGGGCCTTGACAGACAGACAGATGAACAGGTTCCCATTTTTTCCTTAGGCCTAGGGAACCCTAAAAAAGGTCGATGTTTATGACTAGTAGTAATATGTACCTACTGGCAAAATTCCAGTGGGACTAGTAGGAAAACTTAGAATGGTATGATAAATCTAATATTGTCTGTCAGAGGTGAAATTAGTGAATGACAAACCTGAGTAAATCTCCTTTTCACCCAATTCTATTTGTTGGTGTGTCTTCACTACATCAAAAGGTAGCGTGATGAAAGCAGCCAGCTGTAAAGATAATATTTACCAACATTAAATTATCAGTAAGAAAAATAAGAACACCCTATGCGTGGATGTTATTCCTGTTGGAGTGAAATAAATAAACCTATTACTTAGGTCCTTTAGCAACCTTTATACTTTGTACGAATCTTAAAGAAATTTATGATTTAGATATCTAAAGTTTAATGTTCATCATAATAAGCCCAATTAACCAAATAAATTGCTAATAGGTACTTACACTGCCTGCAACAGAACCACAAAAGAAATTGAACAAAAATGTGTGTTTCTCAGGATTAGCATCAGGTGGGCTGAACTTTCTTTTTGTAGTTTCAAATGTTGTCCAATAAATACCTGAAATTAAAGGAGGGTTGTACTAGGTATTCGACGGTATTAACTAGTGATATTTTATAAGTATTTCCCATCACGGAACAAATGGTGTCCCGGTCTTTTGGGAGGCGTGCGTGGAGCCGAAGCCAACACGTAGAGGCCCTTTTGACACTTTAATGAAATGTAAGGGGTACACCGAGCGGATGCTGCCCTTGCCCGTGTCATGGGATGCACCCAGAGTGTAAGTAGTGATTTATTATTATATTTACTGGAGCACAGAATAAATAATAGTACTAGGTACAGAACTACAGAAGACTCACTCTCTAACAAAACGCGTCTGTTACGATCAGCACAGATATGGCCGCTAGGTGGCGACAGCGCCACGCGCGGCTTATGGCTTTCCCCAAAATTGGGGTGGAACGGATGTACTTTAAGCTACCTGTAGCAAAGCGACGAAATCGCGGAGGAGTGAGCCACGCCTGACTGGAGTAAAAAAGGCACGTAAAATACTTTACCCGAAAATGGAACATCTCTGAGAAGAGTAGATCCCAGTCCTCTAAATAATCCTCGGAAACCTTCGTATTTCACAACCTGTCTTAAGGCGGCATTGATTTCTGAAAGAGCAAGTGTGATACAGGCCGTGATCATAGTAGTTTATTGTTTATGTTGATATGAGTTGGATAAAAATGAATATTACCCATTACACTTTAAATTAAATAATTTGATCAAAGTCAGAGCTATACATTGCACAACTTCAATTGGCTTTACAACCTTAGACTGGTCATATTTTTCAAAACGATTTCGATTGGCAAAGCATATTACTTTTTGGCAACCGGGTTTTTTAACCTAATTAGACCCCGCTGAATCCGAATTTGCCGGTTGCTTGATCGAATTCTTGACCGGAAGTGAGATATTTGACATTAAAGGTCCCTTTTTTTCGTTTTTCGTAAATAACTCTTAAACGGTGGCGCATAGCAAAAAATGTTCTATTACATAAGTAATCTGCATAAAATTACCTACAAGAAACATTCAGTACAATTTTTCGCTAGGATCAATATTCAAAGAGATTTTAACGCGGGAAATTTAATTATAATCACTTCTAAGGTCCCGTTTTTTAGGTTTTCGTAAATAACTCATAAACGGTGACTAATATCAAAAAATGTTGTTAGACTTTAATAATCTACACAAAATTTTGAATAAAAAAGATCCAGTACGCTTTTCGCAGGGATCAATATTTAAAAAGATAATAAAGAGGGAAAGTTAATTATAATAAATTCTAAGGTTCCTTGTTTTTATTTTTTCGTTAATAATTTGAAAAGTATGACTCATAGCAAAAAAAATCTTATACATAAATAATAAACGTAAAATTTCCTACAAGAAACATTGAGAACACTTTTCGCTAGGATCAATATTTAAAAAGACAAAGCAGCGGGTAAGTTAATTATAATCAACTAGCTGTTGCCCGCGACTTCGTCCGCGGAATCTTATCTTCAACATTTTACATCTTTAGTACCGTAAAATGGGGTGAGTTGGGTGAAATTTGACTTTCAAACCTCGATAAAATTTTATTTTTACATGTGAAAACTGAATGGTGGTTCGGACGTTTGTATTTTAGTTTGTATTTTATTTTGGGTAGTTCCATTTCATAACTTTGACGATAAAGAGGAAAACCCACCTCACCCCGTAGTGCCTCGTATTTGGGGTGAGACGATTTTTCATACAAAGGTGATTTTGGAAGATTGTCCAATCGATTTTTTTTTATTATGCGTATTACTATAGCCCCATTTTAAATTGGAATACATTATTTTTGTAGCAGGAGCCTTAAAATACCTTCTCACCCCCCTCTCAAACCTTCTCTCCCCATTCATAACCCAACTCTCCCCGCGAAACCTACTCACCCCGTTTTACGGTACCTATAATTTTCATATCCAAGCAATGTTGAAATTAAGTACTTTTCTTTTTTAGCAAGTTGTATGAAGTTTTAAGTCAAGTGGATTTTGATGTTGGTTGCTGAAATTACTTTTCTTGTATTCTCATAATAGGTACCTATGCCCTTATACAAAGATTCAAGTTCCGCACTCACAAAATATCTGATCTCCATACAAACTTTCAACCCCTTTCTCACCACCTTGGGGGATGATTTTAAAAAATGCTTGAATTAGTTTTCATGTTTTTTAATTTAATACCCTTTTTTTGCAAAAAGTTCAAGTTCCTAGCTAAAAATTAAATTTACACCCCAAGATGAACTTTCAACCCCTATTTCACCCCCTTAGGGATTGAATTTCCAAAAACGTTGCAATTACTTTCTTTTAGTAATCGGCTATTATGTCTTTCTAATAAGTTTCAAAGCATTTGTAATGGATTCAAACTTTGAACCCCATTTTAACCCTGTTAGGGGATGAATTTTACAAATCGCTGAAATCACTTTTATTGTCTTCTAATATTATCCCCAAATGCAAAGATTTCAATCCCGCGCTCGAAAAATTTTTTGATATCCATACAAACTTTCAACCCCTTTTTCACCACCTTAGGGGATGAATTTTCAAAAACGCTGAAATTCGTTTTCTTGTATTTTAATGATATATAATTTAACTAAGTTTCAAATTCCTAACTCAAAATAAAACTTTAACCCCATACAAACTTTCATCCCCTTTTTAACCCTGTTAGGGGATGAATTTTACAAAACGCTGAAAATACTTTTATTGTCTTCTAATAATATCCCCAAATACAAAGATTCAAGTCCCGCGCTCGAAAAAAAATTTGATATCCATACAAACTTTCAACCCCTTTTTCACCACCTTGAGGGATGAATTTTCTAAAACGCTGAAATTAGTTATCTTGTATTTGAATTTGATACTTTTTTACAAAGTTTCAAGTTCCTAGCTTAAAATAAAATTTGCACCCGAAGACGAACTTTCATCCCCTTTTTAACCCCCTTAGGGGTTGAATTTCCAAAAACGTTGCAATCACTTTTTTTTATAATCAGCTATTATGCATTTTTAAGAAGTTTCAAAGCATTTGTAATGGATTAAAATTTTCAACCCCCTTTTAACCCTGTTAGGGGATGAATTTTACAAAACGCTGAAATTACTTTTCCTGTCTTCTAATAATATCCCTAAATACAAAGATTCAAGTCCACCACTTGAAATTTTTTTTGATATCCATACAAACTTTCAACCCCTTTTTCACCACCTTAGGAGATGAATTTTCAAAAACGCTGAAATTAGTTTTCTTGTATTTTAATAATATATCTTTTTACGAAGTTTCAAATTCCTAGCTTAAAAGAAAACTTTAACCCCATACATACTTTCATCCCCTTTTTAACCCCCTTAGGGGTTGAATTTCTCAAAATCGCTTCTTATCTCTTGTACACTTTATAAATGCAACCTGGTGTGCAAATTTCAACTTTCTGGCTTTTGCAGTTTCGGCTCTGCGTTGATGAATCAGTCAGTCAGTCAGTCAGTCAGTCAGTCAGTCAGTCAGGACACTTGCATTTATATATATAGATTTTAAAGTCCCTTTTTAGTTTTTTGTAAATAACTCGTAAACGATGTCCCATAGCAAAATAGGTTTTTAAGAACAAATTATGTACATAAAATTTCCTCCAAAAAACATCTAGAACACTTTTCTCTAGGATCAATATTTCAAGCGATATTAAAGGAAGAAAGTTAATTACAATCAGTTTACAGGTCACTTTTTTTTAGAGTTTCGTAAATAACTTGTAAACGGTGGCCCATTGCAAAACAATATTCTACATAAATACTAAACATAAAATTGTCCACAAAAAAGGTTCTGTACACTTTTTCGCTACGATCAATATTCAAAGAGGTATTAAAGGGGGTAAGTTAATTATAATCAATTTTCAGGTCCCTATTTTTTAGGTTTTCGTAAATGACTCGTAAAATAAGGCTCATAGCAAAATAAGTTCTTAATGTTCTTGTAAATAAATAATCGATATAAAATTTTCTACGAAAAACATATGGAACACTTTTCTCTTTTTAGGGTTCCGTACCTCAAAATGAAAATAAACCGGCCAAGTGCGAGTCGGACTCGCGTTGCAAGGGTTCCGTACATTACCCAATTTTTAACAATGTATTTTGTATATGTGAAACGCGAGTGATTGCCTTTAAAAAACCTCTCGGGATCGGTTCAAAAACTAAGTAATGCCCGACTCGCGCTTGACTGCATAATTCTATTAGGTTTTCCTGTCATCTATAGAGGTTCTATTCTGTATATTTTTTCAAAATTTTAGACCCAATAGTTTCGGAGATAAAGCCCCTCCCCCCAAAATAAAACATTAAAATACAAAAAATGACCATCGGGGGGATGGTCTGGCCTTTATCTCCGAAACTACTGGGCCTACATTTTTAAAATAAAATAAAATAGTTCTTTACCTATATAGACGAAAACCTAAAAATAGGGACCTGGAAATTGATTATAATTAACTTACCCCTTTTAATACCTCTTTAAATATTGATTGTAGCGAAAAAGTGTACAGAACCTTTTTTGTGGACAATTTTATGTTTAGTATTTATGTAGAATATTGTTTTGCAACGGGCCACCGTTTACGAGTTATTTACGAAAAACTAAAAAAAAGTGACCTGTGAACTGATTGTAATTAACTTTCTTCCTTTAATATCGCTTGAAATATTGATCCTAGATAAAAGTGTTCTGGATGTTTTTTGGAGGAAATTTTATGTAGATAATTTGTTCTTAAAAACCTATTTTGCTATGGGACATCGTTTACGAGTTATTTACAAAAAACTAAAAAGGGACTTTAAAATTGGTTATAATTAACTTACCCGCTGCTTTGTCTTTTTAAATATTGATCCTAGCGAAAAGTGTTCTCAATGTTTCTTGTAGGAAATTTTACGTTTATTATTTATGTATAAGATTTTTTTTGCTATGAGTCATACTTTTCAAATTATTAACGAAAAAATAAAAACAAGGAACCTTAGAATTTATTACAATTAACTTTCCCTCTTTATTATCTTTTTAAATATTGATCCCTGCGAAAAGTGTACTGATTCTTTTTTGTTCAAAATTTTGTGTAGATTATTAACGTCTAACAACATTTTTTGATATTGGCCACCGTTTATGAGTTATTTACGAAAACCTAAAAAACGGGACCTTAGAAGTGATTATAATTAAATTTCCCGCGTTGAAATCTCTTTGAATATTAATCCTAGCGAAAAATTGTACTGAATCTTTCTTGTAGGCAATTTTATGTAGATTACTGATGTAATAGAACATTTTTTGCTATGCGCCACCGTTTAAGAGTTATTTACGAAAAACGAAAAAAAGGGACCTTTAATGTCAAATATCTCACTTCCGGTCAAGAATTCGATCGAGCAACCGGCAAATTCGGATTCAGCAGGGTTTAATTAGGTTAAAAAACCCGGTTGCCAAAAAGTAATATGATTTGCCAGTCGCATCAAGAAGGAGAGCGATTTTGAATCTTTTTGTCTAGTCTACCTCATTTTGTTTCCACTAATGAAAATATGCCAAGTGCCCAGATCAAATAACTATAATATGACACACAAACTAGTGGGGTTTTGTTATTCTAAAAATATTATTTCCGGTGCTGTACGTCTCTTAGACCATATAAGCTTAGTTTTACCTGAGTAAGTAAGTTTTTTTGACTGCATTTTTGTTCTTATCAGTTCCAGTGGGCTGACAATAGTCACAGCTATGGTCCTAGCTGATGCACCAGATATCAATGGTATCCACATGGGTTGATCAGCTGAAAGATTTTAAGTTCCAAATAAATTTAGTATGATATTTAAGATTTCAGGGTTGATGATTTGGGAAACAATGATAGCAAATGTTTTTGTATATTTAAGCTATGGATCCAAACTAATATTATAAATGCCAAAGTAATTCTTTCTGTCACACTTATACTGCAGAACTGTTTAATAAAATTTGGGTGAGACATAGCATGGGATAGTTTTTATCATGGAAATTGATGGCCAAAGCTACTAATTAACACAATAAAATAATAAAAGTATTTCTCCAACTTATGCACTAGGGGACTTAGAATACAGCAACATAATTATTGTGTAAGTAATCAATGCCAAGGCACTTGTGAAATGTTAATGCAACATTATTCAATTCCACCAGAGCTGAGCTCAACTGTAAATACTCAACCTTGAAATTGTATATTGAGTTCAACTATAACAGCTAGTACAACAGATTTGTAGAAGCATATGGTACAAAAGAAACAAGATCGAAGTGATCCCATAAGTGCTCCATAAACAAAGTTTTGTACGGAACACTAAAAATCAGATATCTGCCAAATATTTGCAAATGGAGTAATAGTTTTTTTTTTGTGGTAAATGTATGGTGGGCTGCTCCCTAACAGTTCTAATAAAATTCAAACTTACTTGTCTTTGTAAGGTTATTATATAATGTTTTCGTTTTGTATCTGAGTTGTTCATATGTGACAAAATATATCACAGTACAGGGTAGAGCCAAAATCAGTGTTGGACTCAAACCAGACCATAAAGCAGGAACTCCTTCCAATTTAGCAATTTTATAGAAAGCATCCTGTAACATTTAAAAATTTATAACTGCTGTTAATCAATATTACTCAAAGCCTGAAATAAGTCATTCTTAAGATAAGAGGATTATAACAATAAAGGAAATGTAAAGTTAAGGCACATTATCTGAATAAAAACAAAATATACTATATAAAAGTTTAGGCACCATAGTTCCGTGGAAGTGTACTCGGCGTGGTATCCAACCTGTTTCACCACAGGGGCATAGATGTTCCATCAAACCATTGCAGTATAGGTAACACTTATTAGACAATAATGCCTTCTGTTGTGCTTGCAAACGTATTTTAACCACGTCCAAGGGAGTCACTGAAAAATTAAATAACACTAATTTACCAAACATATTATATGAAGGTCACGTTAAATTAAATATTCAGATTTATTATTCTTACTGAATAATGAGGTTACAAGTGCACCGGAACATGCTGATGCCATTTGCTGAAACGGTGTAATTCGGAATTGGGGGTCATCTTCCCTAATCATTTTTTTCTTCAAATAGGGCGCAACAGTAGATACTAAAAGGTCTTAATCAGAATTAAAATTTAAAATAAAAACAATGTTTTTTTCGGATTTCATCATATGACAGTCTTTTTTTTTTTTTTTTTAATTCGTCCTTTCTGGACAGGCTAAGACCAAAGGCCATACTGCCTAGTCTTCGGTAAAATTAACTTTCATAAGTCATTTTAGTTGTAAAGTCTTCCTTTTTTTTTCCATAAGTCAAATCCAATAAACATGTCTTCATGTCGTCTTGTTTTGACGATTGGTGTCAGTTCTGTCAATGTCAAACGGAGCCAATAATGCACAGCCAAAATAATGCGCGACCGCATAATTACGACGGACAATGGTATATATATTTAAGCGCCACACGCAACTTATTTATAATTTCTCTCCCGCGACTATAGCTGCGAAATGGCATGTGAATTTAGATAATTACCCGCTAAATAGGTGCAACGAATTCTAGCCCTCGCAGGTCCAGCTCTGGGCCATCGTGTAGAGGAGCCAAAAAAGAGCGAACACAAGTCAAATGCGTCAAGATAATTTAAGCCCTAAGGGCCTACTGCTGCTACGCCCACATCCATCGCATATTCAAAATATTATAAGAGCACCGTGAACAAAGTTTTGTACGGTGCTCTAATAGTCCGGTACACCCGTCTGTTGTAGTTATAAGATTTGTCTATCAATTTCATAGACAATTTGAAGGTCATATTCTCTTTGGTGCTGTGCCTCGCCTGTCCTGTCATATTATAATCAGTCATCACTGCCATTAAACGCATGGAGGGCGTTTCAGTTATTCTAAAAAATTGTGCTTAAAAGACGGGAAGACATCGTTAATTTCCATTAGGCTCTCAAAACTGTAGATGAAGCAATAACTTCGCAATGTTTTCCACGCTCCCAAGATCATTGTTGTAAGTATATTTTAATTTAGAGTTTACATAACTTGACAGTTGTATTTATCGAATTTATGAATAAAACTGTCACAGACCAAATGATACATTTTATAGGCCTTTTAGATGAGTTGTTTTTGGCTTTTGTATGTTAGTAAGTTACGTGCAGTGTGACTACAAGTGGCAACAAAATCTGTATAGTAGGATTGGATTTTATACACAATTCTCAATTATGAATTTGGCTCTTGCTCTCGAGACACACGTACTTATGTAAAAACTACTCTTAAAGACTTGTTTGAATGTTGTACAGTGAGATATAGACGATCTTGTTTCTAAAAAGTGTCTGCAGTTAAAGCTTCAAAACTAGGTATGCACTTAGCCAGTATACATATTTAATTCATATGATTTCTGTTTCACTTGCAGCTTTCTGTTATTTTTTTTGATACATTTTAATGAATATCAGTATATTGATGCATTGAAAACCGTGTAACTATGTTTTTTTATATATATCAAATAAAATTGCTGTGCCTGCTTATTAGGTGTAGCATAATATCTATTAACAGATTTTTGACAATTTTAGACCATTATTATATATTTATATAGATAGATTTGTTAGGCAATGTTTACATACAAGGTACACACCATTTTATAGATTAGAATGGGAATAAAGTTGTAGTAAAGCCCCACTTCTGGTGAAGAAGTCTAGCCTTATTCTGGGTTCAGTTATTATAGCTTGTAATTTAAATTGGGTGTTTGTTATTATTTGCGACAATGATAGCAATTTATTAAGATAGTTTCATCAAATTTGTAAATGAAAATCATAGTCGTCAGGGCAACTATTAACGGAGAAAAAAATGTAATATCATCTTTAGATTTTTTTATTCAGGAAAAAGTGTTTTAATATTACATGTTGCTAGATTCTATTGTTGGCCATTCAATTTGTGTAACTAGGTCACCTAGGCTAGGTGCGTTAACCAACAATATAAAAATGCACAAATGCTTCATAAGTTCTATTCCACTGGGTAAAGAACCTTTGAATAGTGTCAGCTATTGCATGTAAAATCAAAATACATGAATTCTTTTGATTTTCAAAATACACATAAAAAGTGACCAAATAACCAAATCCCAATAAATCAACTGGGGACATAGTGTTAATAACTATTGCAAACTTGTATTAGAAAACCAAATGAGCATTAATGATAATTGGCAAATATGCCTGCCAGTGACTACTGTTTATTAATAGCTAGTCCCAAACTTATTGAGCTGGCAACCATTCACTGTGCTTTAAAATATCTATAGTAGCGATAAAACTGACGTTTTTAAACTGTGTGCTCTGTTTACCTATATAAACAACAATGTTTACTATAAGATTTGTTATTCTGATAAGAAGTTTGAAGGCACTTTGATAATAATGACACTTTTTATAATAGGTCATTCTTTGTTTTATTAGGGTGTGTATTTTGTAAATAAACAAGTGCTTAATCTTATAAGCACATATATTTTGTCATCCTATCTTGTAAACAAAATCTTCAAGTTTTTTTATATAGGTATTCATATAATACAGATTCTTAAAGATTTCATTTGACCTGTATAACATAAAAAATATTGTAGGCAATTTTATGTCTAGTCTATAGTATTGTCTGGTTTATGTGAAATATTATTCAAAACTAGGAGTAAAATTATATAGAAGCTTATGTTCTCATTACATTGACTCATGTTTAATTTGTAAAATAATGTTTACCCGAATTAAAAGGGGTTATCATGCTGCAAAATATACTGTACCTACTGTACTAAATGCTCCTTTATACATTTAGGTTGGTATAGTGTGCTAAAATGGTTAATTACGTAAAGCACAATGTAGTAGTTATACATTTACAATTGCTAGTTACAGGATATAGTCATTAGTGGAAATACACGGGCAGGTGTTGTTAAGTAACAGGATCAGACTAACTTTGTTTGGGCCATGAGAATGAGGTAAATATGTAGTGCATAATTGGTTTCCATCGTACTTTAATCATAATCATAATCATAATCATTTATTAATTTCTTGAATGCGAAACTGCTTGCTTTCTTTCTCGGAAACGTTCGTATTTGTCATGCTACTTCAGTGAATCTCAATAGGTACTTACTTTTTACCGAGACTGACTGAAATCGCAAGACACGTTCGTACGTTTCCGTGAAAATACGATGGAAAATAATTATGCGTTAAAACTGTAGGTACGAACATAAGGGTCTCCCCAAATATATCGACGCGCATTCGGCAAAAGCCGATAGGAAAAAGCTTTATGTCCACGCAATAAGAGCGAAGAAGCCGACGACGCGTCGGCCGGCGCCGGCCGATGCGAGCCGAGCCGAACGACGACTTTTTCGCTCTTATTGCGCGGACATAAAGCTTTTTCCTATCGGCTTTTGCCGAATGCGCGTCGATATATTTGGGGAGACCCTATCAGTCAGTCACCGTCGACGATCGACGACGAGCGCAACGCAAGCTCTAGACGTTCCGGTGCGTTCAATCTGAAATTCTGAGTTGCAAAATGTTGCACACGCTCATACAGGCTCATACATATGTATTTGCGGTTAAAAACCACGTCGGTTTACGCCGGTGCGTTTGCTATCGATGTTTTAGGCGGTTTTATGGCCATGGCGACGCGCCGCCGTCGTTATGCAGAGCCCAACTGGGGCTCGGCTTAAAAAGTCCTAATAAAAAAAAATGAATCTCGCCCATTAAGTGTCTAATATTTGGCACCGAAATAAATTACTAGCACAATTATCAAATCATATAAGTTGGTACTTGTAAAATTTGTAGCAAAAATAATTAATATACGTTGATAGAGCTGACCATAGGCCTAAAGGGTTCCGTGGACCTTGCAACAACTTTTTGATAGATTGCAGCATTTGATGGATTGATTGTGTTTGTTGCATCTACATACTTCGTCGGCAATAGATCTTAAAATCGCATGCGAATTGTTGCGAGGTCAGTTGAGCCCTTTACAGTGAGTGATGTTTATAAACTGATCCACGTCATCTACGGTAATTATGAGTATGCTGCTATGACTTGGCAAGAGCGCAACAACGTAAACAATTCGCCAACGAAAAAGTTTGGCGCGCATGAATTTGAGGAACGCCTTCAAACCGCGACATCTCGTCACGAAACGTTATTCCCACCTCTTACGTAGTCACCTGTGGTGTGGAAAATTTTACACTAATTTATGTTTGCCCTTTTTTTATTTAAATGCATAACTACTGGAACTGTGTGTGTTTATCACGTTCGTAGCCTGGAACCCATAAGTATGCAGTAGGTACATGCATTGCTTAGTTTGGGGCATTTGATTGGGCTAGGTCGATCTGTGATATACCCGAATATGAAAAAAGTAAAATAGATACTCCTCGTAGTCTGTAATTATTTTAAGAACAAGCCAATTATGTTATAATTCCTATAGCTCGAGATGTTAACAGATGTTTAAAGAACTTCAAAGAGCACACGCTCGTGGTATAATGTTTATTTGGGTAGGTATGAGCGCAATACTCTAACTCAAACGTTACTTTTTTGGGAGACTATACGAATTACTAGTTCCAACTAAAGCCGCCAGTAAAGGCTATCAATGAGATGGACAGGCCAGATCAAGGCGCAACTAAGTGCTCGGTTTACGAATGTACCCGGAAAGCTGCAGTCCGTGACGAATGGCGCCGTATTAGCATGATCATCACTCATCGAGATTCACAATGACGACCACGGCCACTCTGGCGAGAGTGTACCGACTAAGAAGAAGAAAGGCTATCAATAAATTACGGTTTTTCCTTCACGCTAAGACAGTTCAAGTCTAATGAGAAAATGGTACAGTTTGAACAAGCTGACATTGAATATTCCTGAGGCATCGATTTTCTTTGTTGTGTACTAGCTACGCTATTCGTTATAGGTACATATTTTGTATTGAATGTAGGTACCCATCGATTATAGGTCTCGTCAACGTGAAAGCAGATGGTTTTATGACTGCTAGCTTTTTCGCTAGTCTCGAAATCTGTACAAACTAACCGTAATCGGCATTTTATTGAACCACACTGCAGTCCGTAAAGTACTGCCACTTATATACATACCAGTATATATGTCGGCGGCCGATCGTAAGATCAGGCATATCGTGAAATTCCTAGGCATATCGTGAAACGTGAAAATCTTTGACTCGTTCCCTGAGTCCACGGAGCGAAGACGGAGCTACGCGGGGCTCCTATTTCTGGGCAGTTTGCCTTTCGGGCATCTGAAGCAACCTAACGAACCTATTTTACCTATACAGGGTGTTTGGTACATCGTTTGCCAAATTAAAACGGCAGATAGGTATCTTCTCAGGCCTAGAAATTTTTAATTTGGTGCAAAAAAATTTTTTCACTTCGACGACAGTTTTTCGTAAATTTCAAATTTTTACTTGCGTAGTAGTGAAAAAAAACCATGGCCAATTTTATTTTTCTAGGCATGAGTAGATAACAAATGACTCAACTTATCTGCCGTTTTAATTTGGCAAACGATGTACCAAACACCCTGTATATATTGGTTTAATGTGACTATCCTCAAAACAATACACAGGAACATTACGATCTGCCTGATCTTACGATCGGCCGCCGACATATACATACGTACGAGTATAGAGGTGCGAGATTACGAAAAATACCACATCCGTGTATCACGCGTCGGAGCTACGCGACGTTGATTCGAACGGCAAAATGATACAAGTATGGACCCAGCTTACAGACTTCGGGAGCGCTAGGACTAGACGAGACGGTGTGCACTGTTATAAGTACCTACATTATCTATAATAATAGGATTGCCGATGTTCTTATTATACCAAGCACTAACCACATGATTCTTATGCCAGAACTTGATGATGATGTATGGTGATGATGATGATGTATTCCTGTTATCCCTAGGGACGTAGCGCTCGCAGAAGAATTTTCTAATAGTAAAAGCCATGCCAAGGTATGCCAGAACTTACTGTATAATTATTTGTTGCAGACACAACACAAGCTCATGTGTTTCCAACAGAGTACTTGCACTAGCCCTAGCGAAATGCCCTGCCATCGGCGACTGTTCCTCCCTGACCCGGGCCCATCACGAGGTCACCGGGGACATATTGTGCCCCAACATGGTTCGAGGAATAGATCATCTAAAAGACCCTCGTCTTAACAAGGTGAGTTGAAAACTGATCTATATAAACCAGGAAGTTGAGACTATGTAGGAGTGTAGGTAGAAATAGATTGGATAGACGGCTATAAAAGCTTAAGTTATATGACGAAATTGTTGTGACCTGGCGCGGATGTCTTGTTTGCCTGATGGTTGGCAACGAATGTGCTAATTGAGGGTTTTCTATGTAAATGAGTATCTTTTTCGAATCGATTGGTAATAAAAACTTACGATTTATCACAACCTGATAAATAGTAATGAATGATGGTAGATATACCACTTGATGTAGAAGATACCACTAGATCTATGATAGGTTTCTTATAATTCAAGACGATACATGAACGTAAATAAAATGTAAAACCTTATCTACCAGTCTATCACTATGTGCCCTTGTAAGTTCGTATCTAAGTATGTTACGTTACATCGTAAGGGCGTCTGAGGCCATGAACGTGAACCTACCTTTAGATGAGGTAGGTGTCTAGAAGGAATATGAGGGCTTTGCCCTTTTTTGACGTCGGTCACTGTGTTCATACATTTTACGTCTAAAGTTTGATATCTGGTACTTATTAGAATGTTTTTCGTAGAATTGCATAATATATATGTATTGTGTTACGTTTCTTTGGTTTGGACTCAATGAAGTCGTCTTAAAATAAAACTCGACCTGACCTTGGTTTTGTTTTAATAGGTAGACGTCCTTAACTTCATAATTGACTATTTCGGCGGAACTAGAGAATGCTTACAATGGACTCATTCATTCTAATTTGGAATAATTATTATCAGGATTGACATTTTAACAACTACAAATATTAAACTAGCGCTGCAATGCAATTTCAGTAATGCAGTCTCAAGAGAAGATGCGTGTGTTAGATGCAGGGTGTGGGGCAGGGGCAAAACTTGACGTCCTAAATTTTTTTTAGATTCCTCACGTCATGGGCTATCATAATATATCCCATGTATGTTACCCGATTTTTCGTAGTTTTCGAGTTATGATTTTTTAACTTTTAACTTAAGTTAATTCCTTATAATTAGAGTTTTTGGTATACAATTTTGGTAGCACATTTAAACGTAGGTAATTTAAGACTAGATATATTATATTTTTGCTTTCTTCTAGGGCCTCGCCTTCACATTAGAAGAACGGCAATATCTCGGCATCCATGGCCTCTTAGCTGCCAAGTTCAAAACGCAAGAAGAACAACTGGATATCTGCAGGATTTCTATAGACAGATACGAAGACAATCTGAACAAATATCTCTACCTCGTCGAGTTACAGGTGACTAAGAGTGATCAAGGTACCATTACTTTATCATTTTGTTTTTAAGGATTTGGCCACGGTGGCAGGAGAGAGCTAACAGTTGTGCGGTTGTTATGTTAAACAACGGTGTGGGTACGATGCAACGATGTCCATGGTATGCTTATGACACAATTATTGGTCGATTTATTTTATATTGAGTTACTTTATTTATTAAAGAATTGTTTGTTTTGGTCCTCCTTATGTCAATGATATGATTATGCGACACCATGTTGGGAGAATTTATTTTTTATTAACCTTCACAACACACTCATTATTTTAAAACGTTGACATAATTATATTTGGCGTCATTTACAATAAAAAATAAATGCACGAATAGGTACATAAACAAGTAGATACTGCGGTGGAGGAAAAAAACTGATTTATTACTCACTTAGATACTTACTTTATTAACAGTTAACCAATAACATTATCTTCAATCTACCTACTCAAGTTTATAATATGGTAAAGGGAACCCAGAACCAATTACAATATTTAATCGATGTTTATGGTAATAGCTACATAATACCGCATTTATTGACAATTGTGTAGTTACGATTCATCTACCAAATGCTCGTCAACTATAATTACTGGACACGAATAGGGATAGTTAGAAATATATCACGAAAACATTTTGCGTAGTTTCGGTGTCAATTGAAAAATCAAAAATTATGTTATCGATTCCGAAGTTTTGTTTTACATTTTGATAATAATTCCTAAGCTCTTTTTGGAATTACCTACTATCGATTGGACATTAAAAAGATGCATTAAAAAAATTAATTAAAGAAAATAGTACATTATTGCAGAGGCCGGGAAAGGGCAATTCGTGGATGAGTTTCGATTTTGTCGGACGACGCGAAGCGGAGTCCGACAAAGAAGACGAATCCACGAATTGCTATTCCTGCCGAGGCATATATAGTGCTTTTCTCCAAACATGCGAGGAAATAAGCTAAAATAATTATTATTTAAGCATCAAGCATCACTCAAATCAAACCTTCACATCCAAAATGTCAAAAACAATTTCCCTCTTTCATTAATTTTTAAAAGTTAAAAGCACAAACTTATTCTGCCATTCAGTACCATTCAATATTCGTTCATTCAATATAATTGCGCAATATAGTTTGTCAAACCAACTTTTCAGTCAGTAAGAACCAGGAAAACTACACCCATCCTTTTCTTTTGGGTGCTAGTACTAGTGTAAGACAAAGATAGTATGATTCTCTTTGTCTATGTTTGAAATGAGAAAGTCCTTTGACAAACTATGTAAGCTTTATGAACACGGATGAGATTTAAAAAAAATATAAAAATAATCTTTGATTTTATTAAGCAGTATTCGCACGATAATACACGTGAAATGATAGCTGATCGGGTCGTGTAGAAGCGGCTCGCTGCAATAATAATTGGCTGTTTGCGTTTTTTATTATTAAAAAGTAAAAAACACTACAGTAATAAGTTATTACTGTAGTGTTTTTTTACTTCCCGTCCGCTAGAACAGGACAGCGATAGTTTGATGTTTTTTAGTTAGAGTTTGACATTAACGAAGAACTTCCCGTACTATTTTTGCTACAGTAAGGTGAACATTTCCGAGCATATTGGAGAAAAAAATATTAATTGAAGATTAATTGCATGTAAAAAATTCGCAAGTAAGTATAACGGGTTAGTACTGATTGACTAACACGTTATCTTTTCGCGGATAAGCAAAGTAATATTTTGGTTTTAATTCATAAAAAAGATGTTAGTATTGTTTGCCCGCCTAGAAACCCCTTACACAGTGCTTTTAAAATATTGCAGGACAGGAATGAGAAGCTTTTCTTCAGACTACTCTCGGAGAACGTTGAGAAATACCTGCCGATTGTCTACACACCGACCGTGGGTTTAGCTTGCCAGAGGTTTGGCCTCATCTATAGAAGACCTAGAGGTCTGTTTATTACGATCAACGATAAAGGACATATTTTCAACATCCTTAAAAACTGGTAAGTGTACACACACTGTTGCACTGTTCTACTCCTGAGGGTAACAAGGACCACAATATCTTGGTCTTATGCTACGAGTAAGCGATAAGGTTACGTATAAATTAATTCCTAATTATTTTAGGCCGGAACCAGACGTGAGAGCCATTGTATTCACTGACGGTGAAAGAATCTTAGGTCTCGGTGACCTTGGAGCCTACGGCATGGGCATTCCTGTGGGCAAGCTGTCACTTTACACTGCCCTGGCGGGCATCAAACCTCATCAGTGCTTGCCTATCACTTTGGACGTTGGAACTAACAACCAGGTACCTATTTGCAGTATTTTTAGGATATACTCATATAAACTGATCTGGGATTGATAGATCCGTTTTATGAGGTGACGATAATTTAAACATTTAGAAGTCAATGACGGACGAATGCGATCTATGTAGATACATATATCAAGACAGACTGTACTCAGTCTACCTAAAAAGAAGATTTGAATCAGTGATTTATAAATTGTTTTTGTAGGACCTCCTAGAAGACCCTCTTTACATCGGTCTGAGGCAGAAACGTGTACGTGGCAAGGAGTATGACGATTTTATCGACGAATTCATGGAAGCATGTGTCCAGAAATACGGACAAAATACTTTGCTGCAGGTGAGTAATAGCTAAATTCGGTCGTTGTGAACGAAAACCATACAGATTTGGCGGCCATGTCGCTAAATACGATAACTGATAAATACTCGCTACTTTTGTATAATAATAGGCAATAGCGGTATTAGTTGAATTACGGCAATATTGTTGTCTTAATAAAAACGTAAAAAGTCACAAATGCATAAAATGGTTTAAAGAATTTAAAACACAAATTTGGAATAAATCAGAATCATATTCTATTGAAGCGATTTCGTCCAATCTTACGTATTGAATTTAGCTACGGTCTTGGAATACAATTAATATTATAACATTCGAATACGCGATAATATTCGAATAATTAGTCACAGTCGCGTAGCATTTCGAACAGTTTTACGCCAGGTGTACTTGGTAGTTCGGTTCAATTCCCTAACAAATTTCTAAAGTACCTATGTATTTATGTATAGTCCCATCCGGAAGAAAGCATGAAATTTGGCAAGATCGGATTATAGCATAATGCTTATCTGGCACTACTCGTAAGGTGCAGAAAATACAGTCTACAGATATTTTTCTAATTTATTAGTTACGCTATTTATCTGGGCACGTGCACGGATTTACTCCATCGTCTTTTAATTTTGAGCTATCCTTAGGATGATATTCCACATGTCCTATTTCTTGGTCCTCTCAGATTTTTATTGGTATTAATCATACACTGTCAGTTACATACTTAGCAATAATTAATTACAACACGATTATAAATTTAGATTCACATGTCAATAATATTAAATTCGCATAATTATAATTTGATAACATCAACAATTCTATAATTCAACTTCATTAAGAAATTAATAACAATAACATAAGATATAATTCAAATTACATTACAATTACACAAATTATCTAATCAAAGCAACCATGGGGACTTATTAGTGACATTAATTCTCCAGGAACTCATTTACTGAGTAGGCCATATTAGCGCAATAAATTTTGCCACCCTTAGACGAGTTCCGATACAATCTTCCCCACGTGTCATGTGGAATTTGTGCAAACATTACCGGACCGTATCTGATATTTTAACCAAATAAAGCGTGCTGGTTGGTCTGACTAACGTGATAAAGAATGACGTACTGCAAAGGATGTTACATAAACGTTCATTCACGCTATGACAGATGGTAATGACCTTGTAAAAGAATTTAAACTTTAGGCTATTGGTTCAGAGCACGTTTTCAAACAATAATGATAAATAAACTGATATGACTTTGCAGGTGATTTGTTTACATAACAACGTGTGATCAGTTACCTACTTTAAAATTATCACAAGATTCAATCGTTGCGATAATGATAAGTGATATAATATGTTATTCGAATAAGTTGTTGCTTACCTGGACAGAGCCGTTTGTAATACTTGACACTCGTAATCTGTAAAATAAGTTATACGTCAGAACAAGAATATTTAGAGATAAATTAAAGAAATTACTTGTTTTAGCCAAATTTAAAACTTCCGTAGAAACTAACCCCTTAATCATAAAACTGTGTACAACCCTCAATTAGTTAATTCATGTTTTATCCCTTTCTTATATATAGGTGCACAAGTTAAAATGACAAATTAAGACAAACGATTAATAGCTAATCTAGAAATTGTTTATGAATAACGCCATAAAACTTCTTATGATAACGTAATGTTTGGCCTAGTGGACTTGTATTAATGTTATCAATTGAAAATTATACAACGTTTATATTAGTATTTGTTTATATTTAGAGAGATTTAGATTTCCAGGATAAGCAGGGTGTATCTAGATTTCTGAAACTATTGTAGATACTATGTGACGTTGTTGACAGTATTTCAAAAATAGTCGATAATAATAATTATCTTATCAAATATATGCGCGAACACAACTCAAATGGTGAAATATACTCGATCGATATTCAAAGAAATGCAAACTGAGATCTATTGTTTTAGTATGTTCTAAGTGTTTTTTTCTGTGAATGACTTAGGGTTTGGAGAAGTAAAACTTGTAGGAATAATAAGCTGACTAAATCTATCACACCGATAGTATATAATGACGGTTAGCACACTATTTAATAAAGCCGCAAATTACGAGAAACATCATACGCACACGCCAGCCAAATTAATGCAAAAGGCCTTGTCCGGTCCGGTGTTGCCAGTTTAGACTTATTTATTATTATTATTCTATTCTATACTGAAATCTTACATTAAATCAAACAGAAAAGTGCCGTGAAACCCTATCGGGTTTGTACCGACACGACATTCGTGGATACATTTTACATTATAAAATTGTAACTTGGAGCATTATAAAATGGGATCATGTGACACGCTTTGGAATCATTGCCCACACTGTTAACTGTACATGTGTACATCGAAGGACCTTTATATGCCTTTAGTAATAAGGTCCACCGATGTACAGTTACCTACAAGTGTGTCGCTTAACTTCAAACCCGGGTAAATCCATTCGACCCTCTCAACAAATATCTACCCTATTACCTTATCTTAATACCAAAATCGCATAATCTGACAGATGGATTTACCCGTGTTTGAAGTTAAGCGACTCAATTGTTGCTGTTTATAACTTTGTACGGCACCGTATGCTAAAGCAGCGTATGTATTTCAGTTTGAAGACTTCGCCCTTCTGAACGCAGGGCGCTTGCTGGAGAAGTACCGCAACAAGTACTGCACGTTCAACGACGATATCCAAGGCACGGCCAGCGTGGCTGTGGCGGGTCTTATGGCCGCCGTGCGCGTCACCAAGCGCAAGCTCAGCGAGAACATCTATATGTTCCTTGGCGCTGGCTCTGTAAGTATCTTCTTCTTCTTTGTCGTATCACTCTTAAAAGAGCGGTCGTTGTCACGTTGAGGCGTCCCCATCGATATTATAGACGGACAGCTCTTCGCACGATCTCCCGCCATCGCTCCCTGTTGGCAGACTGTCGGGCACAATCAGATACGCGGATTCACACTTTGAATTCGCGAATTTTTTTGGTCAGTTCAGCGCATAGGTGATCTGCCGCGCGATCTGGTTCCCTCCACCCTTCCACTCTCTCTGTAAGCATAAATAGATGTTATTAAGAACAAAGTTATCATGACCCCTTTTACCCAAGGGTTAGTTGTCTTTATCTTTTGCGGCCGATGATTTAACCCCTAGGTATTTCCTGAGCTTATGCAATCTTGAAAGGTTTCTTACGGGAATAACTACATGCATACCTTACCTAAGTACACGACACACGTAAACAATGATGCGAACTGAATGCTTCTGGACGATCCGGAACAAGGGCATATTCACGCTACTCGGATTTCTCAGTGCTGTCGCTTATATGATACTTTCAATTTGTTACCAACTTAAATAATTTACTACATTCATCTATAATTATAGTTATAGAGAAGCGTAAAAGGGTTAGGTATGTATCGCCCAGTATATATTCTTGTTTATAACAGCACTTTTGAGGCACGACAGTGAAATCGGAGTTCCACAGATTTCACGTTTAAGTGATAATAGTAGCAAGGTCACGGACAAGCAAAAAAGGCGGACAGTCCAATAGTTCCGTAATTTGTAAAGTAGTAAAGTACCATGATCGTGTTACTCTTACTCATCTGTTATTTTTATATTTAATCTTGTAAAAGATGTGTTTTGAGTACCTTTAAAAATGAGCCCCCATATATCCGTATATTCGGATGAAATACTTACAAACATTTTTTACGGTGAGATCATGCTTTGCAAATAGGTGTTTCCTTAAGATGTTTCTTTAAATTAGCGCAATTATAAAGAATTATACAAGAACCAATATCTAGGGACTCCGTGCACACTGAAGGAGCTCGGGTGGCTAGAGTAATGCTATCACCTCGTTTTCACGCAAAATAGTCACAATGGTTATCGATTTGCGGAAAATACCCTGTATAACTAACTAGCGCAATAAATAAATTGCCGACTATTTGCCTACAGGCCGCCAATGGCATCGCAAACTTGACCGTCGCCGCGATGATGCAAGAAGGTCTGTCGGAGCAGCAGGCGCGCGACCGCGTCTACATGTTCGATGTCGACGGCCTACTGTCCACGAAACGCGAGGGCGGAGTGCCGACTCACGCGACCGCGTTCGGCAAAAACATCGAGCCGGAGAAGGACTTCGCGGCCGCTGTCGCTAAGATCAAGCCTAGCTGTCTTATCGGTGTGTATCATTCAATACAAGGTGTAAAAGAGAATGACGGAGTAGCAAGCGCGCGACCGCGTCTACATGTTGGATATCGACGGGCTACTGTCCACGAAGCGCGAGGGCGGAGTGCCGACTCACGCGACCGCGTTCGGCAAGAACATCGAGCCGGAGAAGGATTTCGCGGCCGCTGTCGCTAAGATCAAGCCTAGCTGTCTTATCGGTGTGTATTATTCAATTAATACAAGATGTAAAAGGGAACGACGGAGCAGCAGGCACGCGACTGCGAGTGTTTGTCATCGACGGGCTACTGTCCACTAGGCGCGAGGGCGGAGTGCCGACTCACGCGACCGCGTTCGGCAAGAACATCGAGCCGGAGAAGGACTTCGAGGCCGCTGTCGCTAAGATCAAGCCTAGCTGTCTTATCGGTGTGTATCATTCAATTAATACAAGATGTAAAAGGGAACGACAGAGCAGCTGGCGCGCGACTGCGAGTGTTTGTCATCGACGGGCTACTATCCACTAGGCGCGAGGGCGGAGTGCCGACTCACGCGACCGCGTGCGGCAAGAACATCGAGCCGGAGAAGGACTTTGAGGCCGCTGTCGCTAAGATCAAGCCTAGCTGTCTTATCGGTGTGTATCATTCAATTAATACAAGATGTAAAAGGGAACGACAGAGCAGCAGGCGCTCGACCGCGAGTGATTGTCATCGAAGGGCTGCTCTCCACTAGGCGCGAGGGCGGAGTGCCGACTCACGCGACCGCTTTCGGCAAGAACATCGAGCCGGAGAAGGAATTCGCGACCGCTGTCGCAAAGATCAAGCCTAGCTGTCTTATCGGTGTGTATCATTCAATTAATACAAGATGTAAAATGGAACGACGGAGCAACAGTGTCTTGATAGTTGGCACAGTCACGGACGCTAATTTAGCTGTCAATAGTAACGGTATGAAATGTCTAATGTAAACCCTAAATGGCTCAACAGTTAAAAGTCCATGACAGCATGTAGGTATGATAGAATCAGTATGGCTCGTAGAATTCACGGCATTGTATGTCTACAAAAAGCAACGGACGCGAGCTGTCTTTTATTTGGCAAGTTTGGCAAAATAATTGTACATCCACATCCATCCAACATTAGCTACACCCACGTAATTTTAAAATAGTGCTGGCAAATAGTGAGAAAAATCTAGTTAGCATCCTCGTGAGGTAGGTAGTGTGATACACACAGTACAGTACAGTAGGGAACCCCTTTTATCTCGGTTTAATACAGTTAGATAAATGTCATACTTATTTTTAACAAAGGAATAATAAGGTAGTGAAAAATATTGTTGCCATAAAATTGACAGCTGAAGTGAATGGTGCCGTTATCATTAAAGTATAGAAATTTTATTTTAATATAATTCATTTATTATCCTACCTGTTTAGCAAGTTGTGTCAATACACGTGAAACCCATCTTTGTTAATAATTAGAGCGTGGCTAATAGACTGAGCGATGTCGTACATTGATGTGTAAATTCCGAACAACTGGCGCTATCGTTTGTCATCCTAGAAGTCAGTCAAACTTGACCACTTACCTTGAATAATGAGAATATCTAAGGGTGTAAAGTGTATTCATCCTTACGTGTCTTATCATGTAAACAGTGTCGTCGAAGTGTCATTCCAACAATACACTTCATATAGACAATCTCTAGACATCGTAATGTTAGATGTTTTTGAGGTGATCCGTTCGTTACTGTGATTATTGATGAAAATATTATTAGAAATTATATTTTTCAGTATTTGTTTTGTTTGATATCAGTACTTTGTGAGTTTATTTAAGTAATGATTATTGTGTAATTCCAGAGAAAAGTGTGATTATGTCTTGAAGAAGTGTTTGTTTACATGATAGGACAAGTAAGGATGAATACCCTTTATGTGTAAGTAAATTAGATACTATAGATATAATTTCAATCCGTATGTATAACCTTTTCAGGCTGCTCGACGGTGGGCGGGGCGTTCACCACAGAGATTCTGAAGCAGATGGCGAAGAACACCGACAGGCCCGTCATATTCGCGCTGTCCAACCCCACGAGCAAAGCGGAGTGCACCGCGCAAGCCGCTTATGACAATACTGAGGTGAGAACATTCTTTTATAAGCCTAAATAAGAATTAATAATAATACCATCGCCCACACTGTTAACTGTGCATCGGTGGACGTTATGCCTTTTGTAATAAGGTCCACCGATGTACAATTAGGAAAGTTCCTGTACAAGTGTACAGTCAGCAGCAGAAGTTTCTAAGCGGTTAAGGTGTTCAAAATTACCTTGACACTCTCTTATGTATTCTCTTAACAATAAAGCGCATCAAGATTATTTTGAACACCTCGCCTGCTTAGCAACTTTTGCTGCTGACTGAACAATAATGATAATTCAGCCTATACATATACGACATATACGTCCCATTGCTGGACACAGGCTTCCTCTCATGCGCGAGAGAGTTTAGGCTATAGTCCATGGGGACTGGCCTAATGCGGGTTGGGTTCACATACACCTTTGAATGATGTTTTCCTTTACCGAAAAGCTAGTGATAAATATCTGATAAACTCATTGGTTTAGTCTGTCCGACGGTTTAAGAGCTAAAAGCCATAAAACTTGTTACAATGGCATTTTTATTTCCAAAGGTTTGAAGTCGTAATACGACATAGTGAGATTCGACCCAAACCAATTCTGTTACAGCTTAGAATGCACTTTATGTTTCTTTAACAAAAGGCATCATCACTTTTGCACAGGGTTGTCAAAAATGTACCTAACATTGGAATGGAGTAAAAATAATACAACATAAAATTATTTAGTCATATATTACTTTATTAAAAATAATGTAATTATTCACTACTAGATAAGAACCCGGCTTCGCTCGGGTATAATAAAAGATAATACTCATTTTGGATTAAATAATTATTTCATTTTAGACTAAACGTTTATCAAGGCGGCGGTTAGCTATCCCATCTCCGAAAACTTTATACTTATGCGTTTATTAAAACCTCGATCTTTCCCCTTTTTACCCGACTGCGCGACGCAAAGGAGGGTAATTAGTTGACCTTAATAATGTTTGCCCGAACAATCATTGCCAACATTTTCAAGAGCCCGGTTTATTGCAGGTTTAGTTCGAAAATGATTTAAAATGTTTTTTTTTGCATTTCTATAGTGGCTATAGTAACCTCTATAGTGATTATAGTAACTGATATTGAAATAACCGGACCTAACCTAACCGGACTTAACGTAATCGTTTTTTGTCAATTTTTGACCCCCCCCCCCCCTAAAATCATCCAAAAATTCGAAAATTCTTCGAATGACCCCGTTTCCTCCTACGTCATGCTACCATCATCCGATGTCCCGACCCCCCCCCCCCTAATTTGAAATGACGTAATTTATGAATAGCCCCTAACGGCCTAACCCACTTTTCAATTTTTCTGTTAGTAGTTTGGTTCTATAAGGATCGCAGTTCCAACCTAACCTAACCCCCTTTTCTGGTAGCAGTTCGGTTCTGTAAGGATCGTAGTTCTAACCTAACCTAAACCATTTTTATGGTAGCAGTTCAGTTCTTCAAGGATTGCAGTTCAAACCTAACCTAACCCACTTTTCTGGTCGTACGTAGTTCTGTTCTGTAAAGGCAGCAGTTCTAACCTAACCTGCTTACTTGTTGCATTTCGGTTCTGTACCTCTCACCTAAGGGGCTGTCCATAAATTACGTCATCGTATTTGACCATTTTTGAATTTTTGACCCCCCCTCCCCCTAACATCATCCAAAAATCATGCTTCGAATGACCCCGTTTCCTCCTACGTCATGCTAGCATCATCCGATGTCCAGGCCCCCTCCCCCTTATTTGAAATGACGAAATTTATGAATAGCCCCTAACGGACTAACCCACTTTTCCATCTCAAAGGAGGGAACCCAAATTTCATGCACCCATCATGGCACTAAAATGTCAGTATGGAAGTTGTGAGTACAATTTCATCTCAATTCACCTGACGATTTATAAAAAGACATGCTGACGTTATTTTTATTTATTTTTACTTGAATTTACAAAAAATATATCTTATATAAAAATAGTACAATTTACTACAACAATCAGTCTTTTGCAATTAAATACATATAAATAAACGAATTAAAATAAGTATATCATATAAAGTTAGCCTTTCACAAAACCAAGTATAGTAAGGCTATGAGGTATTCCACCAAAGATTAGCAAGGACCATGATTCCATCAGAGATGTGCAAGGATGCGTAGAGAGGTAGATTTGTTTCTTTAGAGTGAATATTAGAATTACTTCAATTACCTATCCTCACTCAGCGCAGTCCTGGAGGACAATTTGTATTGGTTCTTACAAACACATTCCTCGCTATGCATCCCCACATCCCAGAAGAAACCGCAGCTTTACCATCTGTCAAACACATTCTTCTCAAAACATTTTTTTGTTTCAAAATGTCTAAAACTTGAAATGACTTACAATTTCTTAAAACATTAAAGTTTTTATCTGAATTTTAATTTTGGATTTTCTCCCCTTAATACAAATTTGAAAAGAACTGAACCTAGTTAATACATTTTCATCATTTGGGTGGTCTTCGGGCCGTGATGTTTAACTTTGTTTTATAATACCGTCCTGCTCTTCGTCTCCTTTTAAAGTGACATAATTAATTCCTTCAGCATTTATGTCAAGATAAGTGACCTTAAATAAAAATAAAATACCTAATGTAATAAATACATGTCCATAAGAAACAAAACTTTGTGCATATAATTATCATTATACATACCGGAAAGTCATCAAAGAAATCCAGAGAGCTCTTCGATATAGAAGCAAATGATTTTGAGATTTCGGATGCTGTAGTGTGGATGTATTTTTTTTTATCTCCACAATCTTATTAATCCACATTTGTCTGGCAGTCTTCTGGCTACAGCATTCAAAATACTTGAAACTATCTGCAAAAAATGAATATTGTATGGGTATATAAATACAGATTTTAAAAGTATAACTGGAACTGGAAGGGAGGATTAGAGCCACTTGCACCATCCCACTAACCCGGGGTTAAGCATTTAAACCGTGAAGGCAGGCGTGGCTCACTCCGTGATTTCGTCGCTTTGCTACTTCAAAATACTTGAAACTATCTGCAAAAAATGAATATTGTATGGGTATATAAATACAGATTTTAAAAGTATAACTGGAACTGGAAGGGAGGATTAGAGCCACTTGCACCATCCCACTAACCCGGGGTTAAGCATTTAAACCGTGAAGGCAGGCGTGGCTCACTCCGTGATTTCGTCGCTTTGCTACAGGTAGCTAAAAGTACATCCGTTCCGCCCTAATTTTGGGGAAAGCCATAAGCCGTGCGTGGCGCTGTCGCCACCTAGCGGCCATATCTGTGCTGATCGTAACAGACACGTTTTGTTAGAGAGTGAGTCTTCTGCATCTAGTACTATTATTTATTCTGTCGTGAAGGCCCACTTGCACCATCTCAATATCCCGGGGCTAAGCGGTCAAACCGTTAACCCAATGTCAAATTGTACTGGTAATCATGGTAACTCCAGATTTAACCGGTTAACCCCAGGTTAGTGGAATGGTGCAACTGAGCCTAACAGTGTCAAACTGTACTGGTAACCATGGTAACTTAACTCCAGTGGCCTATTTTATAAAGCTACAAGTTACAATTTACAAGCGGAAGTCTCGTTCTAAAACATAGGGTTAGAAAGAGACTTCCGCTTGTAAATTGTAACTTGTAGCTTTATAAAATGGGCCACAGGTTTAACCGCTCAACCCGGCCTAACCCGGGATAGTGAAATGGTGCAAGGAATAATTTCACATTGTTTTTGGGTGATAGAAATAGTTTATACATATTAAGTAGCTACATAAAATAATAATAATTATTCATGGATACATGTGTGTGGACACAGCACATTAAAGTTCAATTTAGATTTAATCTTAGGAAAAGCACTTACCAAGATTTGTATGACTTATATTTATATCACATTATATGTATGCATCTGCTGCATATTATATTTGCAAGTACTTTGTGTACAGTCGGCAAAGCTATTAGCTTGGTATGGTACCCCTGTATATACATTTGTATGCAGAATGCTAAGCTAATTTTTGCTGATGGTACCTGGCAAATATTTTACCGTGACAATAGTTACATACAGTAAATAAATCTTTACGAACCGCCCTTCGTTGCATTGTTTTTCAGCGTTTGTGGCAAGGTTTGTTCAGGTAACAAAATTATTTGTCAACAACATGTCAACAATAATAAAAGATTGAAACAATTATGTCGGTTAAAGATACTCACGATTTTCGGCATAGGTTTGTTTTACGCGGCGGTGCCGTGTCATCGTTAGTAAGTATAGTCCTCCTCCTCCTCATCGTTTTCGATGACGGCGACCCCAAATAAATCGTTGACGTTGTCTAGCGTGAACCCTGGCTGGCCAGGCCGAACTTGGCCTTTAATAGGTACTCTATTGCACGCGTGACAATAAAGTTGGCTAGCTGCGTCGAGCGTGTACACGTAGGAGGGCTTAGGTTAGTCACAAACATTTAGACCCTTTACTGAAAATTAAACTTAATTTCAGACTGATAAAGCACAAAGTTTTGGTTTTACCATGGTTTTACCCGTCAATCAATGCACAATACATGTAACATGTTTGTGTGTCATCTGTCACCAGTGTCATCTTACACTGACAGGATTCGTTTTTTTTTAAATAGGCTTACCCACACTCTCACCAGCAATCTGTCCAACATGCATGACGGACGTAAAAATATTTACAATTTCTGAACGAAACCATAGAGCTGTCAAATGTCAAACAACAAATTGAACATTTGCATTCTTTGTCGAAATTTTTTCACTTTTAAATGCAAAATACTCGACAATACGAATTTTGCGGATACATGTTCTCGATTCAAAAGTGATATTTTTTCAAGCTCTTTCGATTGAGCATAATTTCTTTTGGTTTTTCCGTCAGAGCCGCTCGCGTTTATATATAAAGATCTGAGCTCTCAGTCACGTTAATAACGAAGCGTTGCTGATCTTGAAGAATAAATGTGTTCTCGATACCCTCAACATGACTAAAACATGCGGTCCATACATTATTAGCAATTTTCATCGTCTCCTCGCGAACTAATTCGACCACGTTAGAGTTTAGCTGTGGTTGCGTATTATTACGTCGTATTCTTTGTTTGAGTTCACTCCAAACCAACTCAATTGGGTTAAACTGGCAATAATAAGGCGGTAATCTTAAAACCGTGTGACCACTCTCCTTTGCCAATTCATCGATAACCATTTTTTTCTCAGGCTTCAAGCTTTGGACGCGATCTAACAGTGCCTTCTTTTTTATCTTCGGAGGTATTATTTGATTACGTTCTTGTAAAAATGTTATTATATCAGCCTTTCTTGAAGAAGTATTCGGAATCTTTTCAGCTTGCCTGGAATGATAGGAGGCGTTGTCTAGCACAATAACACTATTTGGTGGCAAGTTCGGTAGTAATTGCTCTTGAAACCACTTTTCGTAAAGATTCGCAGTCATATCTTCATGGTAGTCAGCTGAACAGGTTTTAATATTCTTAGCAGATAAAAGAAGGGATCCTGGTACACTTCCGTGTTTAGATCCAGCAAGAAGTATTATAACGCGTTGTCCCCTGGAACAAGGAGCGTTAAGGCAGCATTTACCGGACGTATCAACCCAACCTTTCTTCACAATGTCGTGAGTGTCATACCACGTTTCATCTGTCACAACTATATTTCGACCTTCGGACCGAAATTCTCGTATTTTTTTTAAATATTCTTTTCTGAGATCTACAAGTCGAGGTGATTCCATGATTTTCTGACGTTTGTCAAGGGTTTTATAGGAAAATCCAGTATGCTTTAGGTACTCACAAAGTGTCGTTCTGCCATAAGGAAAATTTTCATCACACTCTTGGATTTTTTTCAGAAGGCTATCAATAGTCACAACAATATTTTGTCTATAGCTGTCATAAATTATTCGACTTATGAGATCTTCTGTGAAGTTGTCAATTTTCGGAAACTTTTTTGCTTCTACGTTGGTATTGGTGGCTCTTTCACTTGTACCGAGACACATAATTTTTTTCACTGTTGCATATGGCACCTGAGTAAGTTCAGCAGTTTTTTTAATGCTGTAGGTCCAATTTCTCTAAAAAGTCCATTGTACACATTTTTGACTATTTGCTTACTTTGACTGTTTAAATGAGTTCGAGCACTTGTACCGGTTTTCTTTTTATCTACCCACGGACGAAACATTTTTACCAAAACAACTTAAATAGTATAAACACGTTATCACTAAATCAGTTCCAACGGAATACTAGATGGACTTTTCCCGTTTGTTGCAGCCCTACCCTCCAGATGTTTGTTATTGCATTTGCAATTTTAGTCATGCCATTTGATATTGAACCCTAATGCAAACGTTTACGTTAGACTTTCATATATGTAAGAAACCACTTATGCTCTTTTAACAATAGATGACTAATTAGCTTATCTTTATGGCTTTTGGCTCTTACGCCGCCGGACGAACTATACGAGCCAGGATTTTAAACCGCGTCTTCCGGATCCACCGCTTAAAAATAATAAAATAAGAATTTAATAGGAATAAGCGTAAACTCGGACCCGGGTATGTCCTTAAACTACGTCCAGGACCCGGATATGTCCTGAAACTACGTCCAAGACCACCGGTGGACGGGCAGCAGCGTCCCTCAAATTCGGTGTACTCGACTGCGATCGCCAACCCGCCTGCCAAGCGTGGCGATTATGGCATTCACCCCCCATCATGCAGAGCACAATCAAACCACGGCCCCGAGGTTCCGGCGACCCCCGGTGCTCTGGCTATGGTAGCGGTCAGGGCATTAGCGGGGTCAGGGGTGCTAAGAATCTCCGGCAAAGATCCGGCTACCCACCCCGACGACGACTGGCCCTGGTAACACACAACATACGCACTATGAGGACTGACGAAAAGATCTGCGAGCTGGAAGAGGAACTGAGCAGGTTACACTGGGATATTGTAGGGTTATGCGAAGTCCGTAGAGAGGGGGAGGACACGACAACCCTGAAGTCTGGTAACTTGCTCTACCACCGGGAGGGCGACCAACAGTCCCAAGGTGGTGTCGGGTTTCTCGTTCACAAGTCCCTCATAAACAACATAATAACCATCGACAGTGTGTCCAGCAGGGTCGTATACCTAATACTCATAATATCCAAAAGATATTCGCTGAAGGTCATTCAGGTATACGCACCGACCTCGTCACACTCCGATGATGAAGTAGAGGCTATGTATGAGGACGTAAGTAGGGCCATACATACTTCTAAAACCTACTTTACTGTTGTTATGGGGGACTTCAACGCAAAGTTGGGCAAGAGAAGCGGTGATGAGTTGAGAGTGGGGCAATTTGGGTATGGGCAACGGAACCCTAGGGGTCAGAGGCTGGCCGACTTTCTGGAGAGAGAGGAACTCTTCGTGATGAACTCTTTCTTCCAGAAGCCGCCTCACAGGAAATGGACCTGGATGAGTCCTGACGGTTTCACGAGAAACGAGATAGACTTCATCATGACCGACAAGAAACGGATATTCAGCGATGTCTCTGTGATCAACAGGGTAAAGACCGGTAGTGATCACCGAATCGTAAGAGGCTCACTGAATATCAATATTAAACTTGAAAGGTCCAGCCTGATGAAGTCTACGCTCCGACCTACTCGAGCCCATGTTCAAAACCCCGAAAGCTTTCAACTCGAGCTCTCTAACCGCTTTTCTTGCCTAGAGAACTTGGCTTCAGTGGACGAAATCAACGACGGGCTAGTGGAAACTGTCCACACAGTAGGGTCTAAGTTTTTTAGACCCCGCCGTAAAGATAGACCTCAGAAATTTACCGAGCAAACCTTAAACCTCATGGCTGAACGACGCTCGCTACAGTTGCAGTCTCCCGATGACGCGAAGTCATATAGGCAACTCAATAGACATATATCTAAGTCCTTGCGACATGATCTGCGTCTCTTTAATACTAACCGTATTAAAGAGACTATTGAGCGAAACCAAGGCTCCAAAGTGTTCGCAAAGGACAAGTCTATTGGGCAAAGCCAGCTGACGAAGCTGAAACGGGAAGATGGCAGCATAGCGTCGAGCAAAGCGGAGGTTTTAGGCGAGATCGAGAGGTTCTATGGACAGTTATACACTTCCAGGAGAGGTAGGAGATCCAAGAGCCAAGCTGTCCCGACATTATACCGAAGATATCCCGGACATCAGTCTGTACGAGATTAGGATGGCCCTGAAGCAGCTTAAGAACAACAAGGCGCCGGGCAAAGACGGAATCACTTCAGAGCTTCTGAGAGCGGGTGGAACACCGGTACTTAAAGTCCTCCAGAAGCTCTTTAATTCCGTCTTGTGCGAGGGCAAAACGCCTGAAACATGGAATAGAGGCGAGGTGGTGCTGTTTTTCAAAAAAGGTGATAACAGCCTATTGAAGAACTACAGACCCATCACGCTTCTGAGCCATGTCTATAAGCTGTTTTCAAGGGTCATCACGAACCGTCTCGAAAACAGACTTGATGACTTCCAGCCTCCCGAACAAGCCGGGTTTCGAAAAGGCTATAGTACCATAGACCACATCCATACGCTGCGGCAAGTTATACAGAAGACCGAAGAGTATAACTTACCATTATGCTTAGCGTTTGTGGACTATGAGAAAGCCTTCGATTCGGTGGAAACATGGGCGGTGCTTGAGTCTCTTCAGCGATGCCATATTGACTATCGGTACATCGAAGTGTTGAAGTATTTGTATAGTAACGCCACCATGTCGGTCCGAGTACAGGAGCAGAGCACGAAGGCGATTCCATTGCAAAGAGGCGTAAGGCAGGGAGACGTTATCTCTCCGAAACTGTTTACTGCCGTAATGGAAGACACCTTCAAGCTCCTGGAATGGCAAGGACTTGGCATCAACATCAACGGCGAATACATCACTCACCTTCGGTTTGCCGACGATATCGTAGTCATGGCAAAGTCGATGGAGGAACTCAGCATGATGCTCGATGACCTCAACCGAGTTTCACAACGGGTGGGCTTGAAAATGAACATGGACAAGACGAAACTTATGTCAAATGCCAATGTTGTGCCCATCCCAGTCTCTGTTGGGAACTCGGTACTCGAAGTTGTTGACTCGTACATCTACCTAGGACAAGCAGTCCAATTAGGTAGGTCCAACTTCGAGAAGGAGGTCAACCGCCGAATCCAACTCGGTTGGGCAGCGTTCGGGAAACTACGTAATGTCTTTTCGTCCGACATACCTCAGTGCCTCAAGACGAAAGTCTTTAATCAATGTGTGTTACCAGCGATGACTTACGGCTCCGAAACGTGGTCTTTCACTATCGGCCTCATCTCAAAATTCAAAGTCGCTCAACGAGCTATGGAGAGGGCTATGCTCGGAGTTTCTCTGCGTGATCGAATCAGAAATGAGGAGATCCGTAGACGAACTAAAGTCACCGACATAGCTCACCGGATTAGCAAGCTGAAGTGGCAATGGGCAGGCCACATTGCGCGCAGAGAAGATGGCCGATGGGGTCGAAAAGTGCTCGAGTGGAGACCACGGACTAGCAAACGCAGCGTAGGACGTCCACCCACAAGATGGACGGACGACCTTGTTAAAGCCGCCGGAAGACGCTGGATGCGGGTGGCTTCCAACCGGTACGAATGGAGGTCCAAGGGGGAGGCCTATGTTCAGCAGTGGACGTCTTATGGCTGAGATGATGATGATGATGAAGCGTAAACTGCGAAATGGGTAAGGACTGGATTTATTTTATTTGTACGGCTGGTCCTCGAGACCTATAAATATTCGTGTACAACATTATAAAAAAGTTTCATAAGCTTGGTTATTCAATACTTTCACTAGTCCCGGTTGGCTTATTAATCTATCTCTGTAGGTAATAAACTGTGTTACACTCATATCACCGCAGGGAATAAAAGCTTGTAAATATCACGTTGCAGGGTAAATGCGTGTTCGCGTCCGGCTCGCCGTTCCCACCAGTCAAGTTCGGCAACAAGGAGTACCTCACGGGGCAGGGCAACAACTCGTACATCTTCCCGGGCGTCGCGCTCGGCGTCATCGCCACGCAGACGCACCACATCCCCGAGGCTATGTTCCTCACCGCTGCCAGGGTATGTACTCGAGATGCCACGAATATTCGGCAACTAATCGGTATTCGGCCTATTCGGACACTTTGCCGAATATTCAATATTCGGCCGAATTTTGCTTACTATTCGGCCGAATATCGAATATTTCTTGTGCCGGCTGTACACGCTCGGCGAAAGCCTCTCGCCGAGAAGCTGTCGACGAGAGCACACCATGTACACATTGTAAAAATAACCGCAAATCACTAATTTTAATGTTTAAAATGATTTCTTGGAAAGTTGGTAAATACGAAGACTGTTCATTTGAGCATTTGTTGCTTACTAATAATTTTATTCCTATCATGGGTTCGATTTTATTGACTCTTGACTACATTAACTAGTTCTGAGCAACACAAATTAAATTAAATAGCAAACGTTGCGCTTTGTTGGCGAACAGTTTTCATAATTAATGTGACTCAAAAGTACTAATGTTATACCGAATATTCGGTCGCCGAATATCTAGATCTAGATGTATAGTTCTAGACGGTGCTAAATGCTTTACTCGATTAAAACTTGTATAAAGTAGTATTAGTAGTGAGCGTTCCGACTGAACATCTAGCGACCTTCACCAAGGAGGAGTTTTGGCCGAAGGGTGTCAAGTTCCGTCGGTTCCGCGGCCGGCTCCCTGACACTGCGGGGTTGCGAACTGCATCGCAGCCATAATTGTGTTTTTAGTTTTAAGATATATTTTGTATTAATATGTATGCTAGTTTTAAGGTATTTATCTATGGGCCAATAGTTGCCTGAAAATAAATGTTTTCATTCATTATTGTATATTAGTAAATTAATATTTTATTTATTGTATTTCAGACTCTAGCTAACTTCGTTAGTGAGGAGGATTTGAGCCTTGGACGTATTTATCCGCCGCTGTCCCAAGTGAAAGAAGTATCTCTTCAGATCGCCATTGAAGTCGCCAAGATGGCTTACGATGAAGGTACGTAAATGTATTATAAATATAATGCCCTAAAAAAAAATACAAATAAAAATGGTCACAGGGGTGACTCTTCATTTTCTGTTCCAATCGTACAGCGAATAATATACGTATGTATAGTATATACGCTGTTGCATATATACGAATGTTTTTGCATGCGTAGTCCCATGTACATGTACCACAGACTACACAGACACCGCATTACGAAGCGTTTACAAAGAGCATGAAGTCACCACACATGTACGATTTTACTTGTAAAATGCTACGAATCCAGCAGCAGAATAGAGTTGTATTCTACGCTATTTTATACTATAATAACACAAGAACACCCCCAAGGGCCGCCATACACGGACTGCTTTAGTAGGAGTAGTACGGAGTAGTCAGTGCCAACAGCTTCAAGCGGTCGCCGTTGGGTGATCTGCAGTTTCAATACAAAATCGTCATTCGCAATACACGAACCGCTCAAGCAGTTGCAACTGCTTCGGGCGGTTGGCTGCGCGGTGAAATTTTATCATGCGCTCAAAAGCAGTCCGTGTATGTTGATCACTGGGTCACTGCTCGAGCAGTCCGTGTATGGCGGCTCTAAAGCTTAATAATTATAAATATTTCTAAAATACTTGAGTAGTGGTCCTTATTGTGGTCGCAACTGAAATAAGCGGTCGCTCTGCCATACTAAATTTGTACGGGAGAGCATGTGTGGTGACCTCGATTGACTTATGTGCTCCGTCTAGTAGTAGAGGTGGTCTGTAACTTGTACCAATGGAAGCGCATGTGTCAGATTTTGTGGATACAAGTATTAGTCTAAACTTCTAAAGCATTTAAATGCGCGCATTATTCGGTTTGCCTGAAATTCATAGGAGAGAGTTAGTTTAATGGTACCAATTTTTACGTCGATATTTTTTTATAAATCGTTGACTGTCATGTGTATGTAAAATAAATATTAAAATTCTGTCCATGAAGAGTTTTGCATGTGTTTGCCTAATTTAGGTTAAATACTAAACTTAAATATCTTCAATGTCAGACACCAAGTTATAGTACATATATAATTCATAACTAATTTGTTTTAGATGAACCAAATGAAAATATAAGCATATAATTCTTTTATAAACGAAAAATCAGCCGGACTGCACGACAGTTTTTTTATAACTATTTCAAATCGTTTTTCTTACTTATTATAAAATGTGTTTTAACCATTTTTCTCAGTGTGTGAAGATATTTTTTTATCGGATGTGATGGTTTGTTTTCTTTTTTGTTTGTTTGTAACTTGTTCCAACAAAAAATATCTCTCATTTTTGTATAATTTTGTTGAGTAGATTGTAACTGTTAGGTATTGTAGTGTAGATCAGTCGAAAGTGTTGTCAAAATTGATAGGAACCGCGTAGATAATGGTTTACATGAATATTTTTTGTATCTGTAGGTAACTTTATTACAATTTTTAGTATCTATATATTAGTGAAATATTAAAGTACTCCGATTTTCCTCTATATATCTGTAATTACATTACAGGTTTAGCGTCATTGTATCCAGAACCAAAAGACCTGTCCAAACACGTCGAAAGCCAAATCTACGATTTTAACTACGAGAGCTCGATGCCGGAAGTATGGCAGTGGAAACCCGAAGAAACCTTCAACGTCCGACCTATTCAACCCGTTCCCAAAAACATCTAAACACGGTAAACATGTTAAAAACTGACCGGTTTACTTGTCATCTCTCACTTTTCAGTAACATGTTTCGCATCAGCATAAAGTAATGATAAGACAATAGCGAATCAATCATGAAAATGCGGTACGTACATATACCCAATGACTTACATGAAAAGTATTACCCATTTACTAATTTAAAAAAAGTACCCAGTACAAGTAACCTTTATATGTAAGTATTTATTTTCAAGTAGTAAACTAGTTGTTCCTATGTATACTAGCACTTGCAGAAGTTTGTAGTATTAGGAAAAAAAGTTCAAATATGTGTATGTGTATATTCACGATATCGTGATGCCTTTCTAAGCTACGTCTTCCAACTAGCGCGCTACTAGTTAAGTAATTTTATTGATCCAAGTTAATTTATTTCAAGGAATTATTTATTTATAAATTTATTTAAAGCTCCGTTTTGTCTTTCGCTGTACGATCCTGAAGACAGACGCTTTCGTCTGATTCCGACTAATAAAAAAATGTAAGATATGCCTCACGCTGCTCAAACATAGTAGGAACATTTCTCTTACTGTGGCGTGGTGTCACGAGTTAAATATGGCTTTACATTGTCGTTATCGACATATCGACACGATAATCTTGACCGTAATTAGAGTAAAGGGATTTTTAATCGAGGTAACCATACTTTTTGCGGTATGAATGCCGTGAAGGCTGCATGTAAGTATGTTACAAATCAAACACATTAAACTTTAACAGAAATATAGTATAGTATTTGTAGTAACGCGCTAGATGGGATTCGTACCAGCTTCGATTACCTACACATAAATATTATTAAACAATACATAGTATTTCAAAAAGTACTTAGTATTTCATGTTCATAGTTGAAATCGGATGTAGAATTTATTCTTGTTTTATTTTTGACTAAATGGAATGTTATTGAATATTTATTAAGTACCTTTTAACTATCACGTTTGTAAAACCATTAACATTATTTGAATGTGTGTAATTGTATAAACTTTACGATTATGTGACGTACGTCATTATTTCATCATCAAAATACATTTCATTCTGATGAATGTTGTGAGCGTTATGAAAACAATAGGTAATACATAGTAAATATGACCTTAAAAAGAAAACTCTAGTCACTGCAGCATAAAAATGTCGTGAAACAATCAGGTCGTCATGTGTTTAATGCATTTTGTTATTTTTGCTACAAGTTTCGTCATCGAAAGGAAATATTTATGTTTCCTTGTTCAGTGCTAGGTATATCTGGTAACGACGATATAAAAAACAAGTTTTATTAGCAAATATCACACAGCATTCGTTCGTAAATGTCATTATATTATTATCAAGGTCTCATTTAATAGAAAACGTAATTCCTGTCTTGTATTCATGCATAGGTACAGTGGTGTTCAAAAGTGTATGAGTAGATGTCGACCGTAATGCCTTAGTATAACGGTCGAAAAATGTCGATGCACTTCTGGACGCCAGTGTACAGTCACCACACGGCATTGTTATGCCATTTAGAGTTCTTGCTAGATTAGAAATTCTATAGCGTAAGTATTTAACAACCAATTTAGCTAGGACCCTAAATGGCGCAACAATCGCGGAGCGTGGTGGTACGATGATAATTATTAGTTATTATCAATTCTAAGAATAAATATAGCTATCACCGAAATAATGTCATAAATATCTACAATTTATGTTATAAATATTTATTGTGACTCACTACCTAATTGGTAAAATATAAGTATTTACCGGTGTTGACATCAAAACAAATACAAATAATCGTATTTTTTTTAGTTTCTGTTAACCTTTTCGACGCCGTGTCAAACACAAAAGCTGTCACTCAGCCGCCACGTCACCGAAGTGTCAAAACTGAAATTGAACTTTATACATATGCACGTAGGTCTATGTGGCTCTGTGGTTTGTGACCGATTAATCAGTCTTTGGCGTTGGACCTGCGGTGCGGATATATCAGTCATTGGCGTCCAAAAGGTTAAACGTTTTTTGTCTGGTGGGACCTATATTAAACACTAATGACATAATGCACTGAATTGTCTCCACTACTCGAACGCGTTGTTATTATTTATTATTTTACATATCTTTATGTTTAATTTACCTATTTATTTATTTCTTCGGTTAAATAGATTTACTATTTAGGTATCCAAAGTGTTTGCCTTTTTTTTGTCGATGTGGGTTACTCTTACGCTGTTACGGATCGTCCCCCGTATGGTACGGTATGTGGGATTCTCGCACCTCCCAGCTCTTTTCAATTGTGAAAAGAGAGGGAGGAGCCTAAACAAAGTATTTGCCTTACTGAAAATCAGTGTTACAAGTATGTATATCAAGTATACCAAAACGCATAATATGTAAGTGATACAAATACACATTTATCCTAAAGCAAACACAGAAGCGGTCTCAATATTATAACAAAAAAGTGTTTCAATGTTAAAGTGTCATACACAATCATGTAAAGCAAAGAATATCATCAATTCATCATATACGTAGTCATCTACTAAGCTAGACTCATTTTTCCTACTTCCGCACTCGCTATTTAGTTTTCATGAGCGTATTCGAGTAGTGCTAGAACCTAATCGCTACGTACGAAAATACATTATAACATTAGTTACACACGTAATGTATAGTGTAAATTCATGTTAGTTATAAAAATTACGAATCTGATTTCGTTTAGTATTATTTTTTATGTTCAGTATTTGACAACAGTGAGACTTGTTTTTCGCAGGGCGAAACATTTACCTCTTTAACGTATTTGTAAGTATTACAATGTCATAATTTATTTTTAATTAGGTTCGTATCTGTCGATACAAAGTGATATGTTGCTGTGACGATGTATGATAATATTATGTAACTGAACGTCTTTCTAGAATTTGTTTTGCATCGACGACGGTTTGCATGTAATTGGCATCAAGGAATTAAAATCGAAAAAATATTTCATAAACGTGGTGAAGCCAGCCAATGTATAGGCAACATTCACTTGTTTTTACGTCAATTAATCATTTCGGACTTACACCAGGGTCCTATTTACAGTATAGCGATGTAGATCAATTTTATGAATTATTTTACATATACCTCTTTTGCAATTTTATCGCAGGTTTATTGTTTAGGTCTGTATAGTTGAAAATTGTTGCATACAATTATGAATGTTACTAAATAAACATGTTCTAAACGATAATTGTTGTTTAATTTTGTAGATAATTTATGTGGTATCTAATGTATCTATTTTACCTTTATTTTAAATTATTATTATTATTAATTAAGTATGAGAGCCCTATGTCCCTGATGAGGGATAACAGCTGGATATCATCATCATCATCATCATCATCATCATAATAAAGCAGATTATAATAAACGCCGGTGTGCCAAGGCCTTTCTATAACATATTGTTCGGGATATTTATAATTATGACGTATGACGTGCATAGGTAAAATTATTTTCACGGAAACTTACGAACGTGTCTTGCTAATTTCAGTCAGTTGGGTACAAAAAGCACAGTACTGACTGACATTGACTGAACTAGCATGACAAATACAAACGTTTCCGAGAAAATACGATGGAAAACAGTTATGCACTACATCTGTAATTATCTAAGTATGGAAAGTTGCGAAAAGAAAAGCCTAATATATAGACTAGACTTTAAATCACCTAAAAAGTCTCTTCTTGCAACAAAAAACCTGCTTTGCATAGCTAAACTGGGGAATAAACCCGATGAATGAGGCCCGAGTAGAAAACGAGAATGACATAAGCAGACCTTACCATGGTCGCGGTCCGGTACCACCGTCTTAACCTTAATATAATAGCTCCTCTACACGATGGGCCAACGCCGGCCACTCCAAGGGACGCATTTATGCGTTAGAGGGAGCAAGTGATATTGCTATCTCATTCTACCGCATGGCTGCGTCCCTTTGGAGTGGCCGGCGTTGGCCCATCGTGTAGAGGAGCCATAAGGAGTGTGCATAAATTGAAAGCACAGGAGCCCCTTGTTTATTGGCGCAAAGTGTAGGTAAATGCCAAGTTTAAGTTTCCGATTTAAGCCACAAGATGGCATAACCGATAACGCGTAAGGGAGCGTGCGTGCACTGTAGAGGACAGCACCTGCTTTGGCGTGAAGTGTCAATTTCAAGTTTAAGTTTCCGATTTAAGACACCAGATGGCAGACCCTCCAACGTGCACGGTCCCTATTCAGTTTAATATTAAAAGGTGCGCCGGTGCGTAGTTTCATTCCGTGACCGTTACCAGTATAACTAAAAATCAAAATATCACATAGCATTCACAATATTTTTTTTCATTCTAGAATATAGTGTAATACTTAAAGGTAAGGATTTTTAAGGGAAGGATTGATCAGATAAGCTAAATTAAATACAAAAATATACATAAACAACTGAGATACCGAAATTCAATACCGATTAGTTTGTATGAAAAACATACCGGTATCGGTCCCTGGTTTGACGTCGCTGTACTTTCCAGCCGGCTGTTTATGCTTGTCACTGCATTCAATATAAGTATATTATTGTAGGTATAGCTTCCTTCTTACCGAAACCTAAAACACAAGAAGAAACGAAGGATTTCATGGTAAAAAGGTTATTCAACTACAAGTACGAGCCAGTCGTTCCGGATGTATTCATATACAAAAAGGAGCCTGAAGTGAAACTGAAGACCGTCAATGAAGTGGCCCATAATTACATAAAGTAGGTTTCTTTTGTTTGTCAGTAGATATATATACAGCGTGGCAAAAGAGTAGAAATTAAAAAGTGGCAACACTGTAGTGTCGTCCCGTTCTCTTTATATAGGTATATTGATTTGAAAGGCCACACCACTTTTTAGGGTATTGTAGTCGCCTAGAAACCCTTATAGTTTCGCCAGGTCTGTCTGTCTGTCTGTCTGTCTGTCTGTCTGTCTGTCTGTCTGTCTGTCTGTCTGTCCGAGGCTTTGCTCCGTGATCGTTAGTGCTAGAAAGCTGCAATTTGGCATGGATACATAAATCGTGCATTGCGACAGAACGGTAAAATAAAAAGTACAAAAAACATTTTTTTAAGGGTACGTCCCATGCATGTCGTATAAGGAAATCAAGGAGGCGGCCCTGGATAGAGTCAAATGGAGAGAGCTACACCGACAAGAGTTTAACTCTTAAATATACGACGACGTCCCATACAAAAAGTTTTTTTTTTCTTGTTCCAATAGTGTGGGGTATCGTTGGATAGGACAAAATGAATAAGGGTCTCCTAAGACCATTTTTTGATATAGTTGATATTTTAGGAAATATGCGCTCCGAAAAAAAAAAATATGTGTCCCCCCCTCTAACTTTTGAACCACGAGTCCAATAAATATGAAAAAAATTGTGAAACACGAGCTTAATAAATACTTTCAATGAAAACTATAGCGAACATGATCGGTCTAGTCGTTTGTGAGTTATTGCAAAACATCTTCTTTTCTTTTCTTAGTAAAAAGACGTAATGTACAAAGCGCTGCAAAGGTACTCCCTTATGATACTTATACTAATAGCGCCCGTTTGGCCTATTTTGACAAAATGGAAACTACGAAACCCTACACTGAACATGGCTCCGTGGCCCGACATGCTCTTGGCCGATTATCAATTTCTACTCTTTTTTGGCTGTATATTGTATTACCAACACCTCGTGTATAGTTCGTAGTTTTGTAACAGAGCCCGGCGGCTAATCCTATTAACTATTGTTAAGTAAAACCGCACGTGCTACTTACCTGCAAAAAAGGGTCATACTCATTCTATTTGGCACCTGAGCGCGGGCTAGTCCAACGCTCAAAAAACCAGTGTAGGTGCGCTCTCCGATAACGCGCCTTTGTTACGCATCTCGATGACACATTTTAGACTGGTTCTGTAGTGTTCGACTCGCCGGCACTCAGTAACCGAATTACGCAGGTTTTTATGCAGGTGGTTGTGGCACGTGGCACGAGCGGTTTTACTTAACAATAGACAATAGGATTAGCTCGGGCTCAAGTACAAAACTACGAACTATAACATAGATCATTGGAAGACGAATGAAGAAGAAGAACGTTGGAATATATTTAACGAAAGTATGCCCTATTTATTATAATGGTGTCGGTTATGGTAAATGTCTGATAGCACTAGCTTACATACAACCAACCACTTTACAGTTACCTACTTGTACCTATTATTCGCCTAAGGTCCATCGAATCGAAATCACTTTTTCACACAGGATTTTAAGTAGCAAAGTAACCTACTAAACTACCTTTGTAGGTGGTAGGGAAATTTAGTATTTTCATCTATTTACCTACTTATTATTAATTTTTCCTTTATTTATTTTTATTATCAGGGGCAAAACATAACCGTCAAACATGGTTCTTACGTTGAGCTGACTATAGTCAAGTCAAACCTATGTAGGGTCATTGCATCAGTTTACCGTCCAGTGCCTGTTTCCGTCTACTTGGCGTAGTTGCTACTTAATTGCGTATAATTTGAATATATCATATGCCTGTATATTCAAAATATACGCAAAATTCTTTGTATAGCAACTGCGCCAAGTGGACGGAAACAGGCACTGAACGGTAAACTGACGCAATAACCCTAATGTACAGTCGTACTTACGTAAATATCGAGTCAACCCTTGACTGTACCTATACTGAGATAGGAAAGTGGCAGCTTACTAAAGGTTATTTTCTTTTCAGTACTAAGAAATCTGGAGACAAAAAATAACTATGAAGATGAACATTTAGCTCGTACGTAGTTTTAGTTAATTTTATACGTTTTATGTATTAGCCGATTAGACATTACGTAAATAAGAAGCAATTCAGATTTCAAAATTATGATACTAATCCTATGACTTGAAATTTGAATTGGCCTGAGAGGTTGTTTCTGGTATTAAATAAGAGTTACCTAGCTAATATTATAGCGTTAGAACTACTATCGACTCACCATAGCTATCAGGGACAAAATGGCTGACTGAGTGCCATCGTGGCATATCCACTTGTAATAAATTTATTTATTTATTTGTTTAATCGACATACGTTTTTGGTGAATCGACTTACTTAGATAGATACCTTAAATATAACAAAGGTATATTATTGAAAATAATGAATATATTTTTTACCTGCAGCATGTTAAATAAAGTATACAATTGTAACTGATTATAGTGAGAAAAAAATAGTTTTATTTATTTAGCAATATGTATAGGTTGACTGCTATTTGCTATACCTACTCTAGTTATTGGCCTTGGCCTATACATAGTAATTAGCCACTTAAAAAAAATTGAAATAAGCCAATACTAAGTAGGTATAATACTAGGTAGGTATGTAGTGGCCAATAATTATACAGTAGGGGGCTACTGTTATATTATTTAGTAATTCCTAATAATGGGTTATTTAAACAGCCATGGTTTGCTGTAGGCGGCACTTTTACCAGAGCCTCAAACAAGCAAAGAAACCAAGTATGCGGTAAAAAATCAAAATGATCCGGTAAATGTCATTCCCGATTTTTATATCTATTCATCCCTGTTCCCATACTTTGGGTTCATGTGTATTGTGTACCTATATAAAAAGTCGCTACTCTTTAGACTTGATTTAGACCAACTATTGCGACATTTCCGGGCAGTGGCGTTGCGACATTTAAGAGCTATTTAAATTGGAACAGTCTGGTACAAGTGTTTCCTTGACACGTTCTGAATTCCAAACGACTTGAAGTTCTGGAATAAGGTGTCGCTATGAACAAAGTGTACCTAGTGTACCTACAAGTGTACCAATTGATTTGTGAGTGTCACATATTTTTACTTTTTAAATCAGTGTAACGTAATGACGAAGTTAAACATCAGGATGGAACAACTTTTATTATGGCTACAATGTGGAAATCGCGAAATAAAATTTGGCTGTCCCATAGATATCAGCGCCATCATATCAGCCGGAATTTAGGTATGAAACTGCCAATTTATTTTTGGCGAACTATTCATAGCATAAGTAGTTGTTCCTACAACTTGGTGGTAACTATACTTCGTTTTTTTTAGCATTAGAAATAAGGTAAACAATCTTGATGTGTCTTTTTATTGATAAACACGTTTTTAAAAAATAAGTCACGGCAAATATGTAACAATTATGAATCTAATACGATCATTTATATTCTTCTGCTTTCATAAGTAATAGTTGCTATTTTTTAAATAGCGTTTTTCAATTAATAGACATGTCAAGATCGCTTACCTTCTTGCAAGTTCTTTCTAATGCTAAAACAACGAACTATAAGTAGTGGGAATAATCCATTTTTTGATAAATGAAAGAATGTTTTAGGCGTTTAATAGGTGAGATTTAACTAATTAAAGCACTTCGTAATTTATTATGAACCATAAATCGATTTATAAGTTTTGATATCCGAAAGAAAATAAGTACCTATCCAAAAAGTTAGTTCACCTCACCCAAGTACTACTTACAATACTCCAATGTTCAAAAAGCAGTTAATTTACTTTGCAATAGCAGAATCGATTAAAAAACCCGAAAATAATAACAACGCTGTCCAGTCTAGACTAGAATAGATGTTTCTGTAGTCACTTGCACAATGGCGCCGTGAATATTTGACGAAAATTTACTTCATCGTACAGCTTTTGGCCTAAGCCTTGCTGTGAAATTGCAGTATGCTCTTTTACTTTACTTTTGCTTGTCAAAAAAGCAACGGCTTAGAAGTGTTCTCTATTATTCACGTATGGCGTGTCTGTTCATGCCGTACATATTTAATAGTTCTGTCTAAAACCGGAACCCCTGAGCGATGGCTCTTAAACCGACATTTACTAAGTAACTTGCTGCTTGTGTTGATATACCTTAATTATTTACAATATTTACATACTTTTGAGGATGAATTATATGTTTTATTAAAAATTGTATTTGTTGTTTACGCTGGCTTGCTTTAGCCTGTCGAAGTCGAAATGCATGAAAGAATAATCTTTGGTAAGTAATTTAGTTAAAGTAGGTACTATTTTTCAGTTTGCTTTGCAATGAACACTGGTACAGTCAGCAGCAGAAGTTGCTATACGCCAAGTGTTCAAAATGATCTTGACGCGACTTTATTGTTAAAAGAATAAGAGCGTGTCAAGGTAATTTTGAACACCTCGCCCGCTTAGCAACTTCTGCTGCTGACTGTACCTATATACTCGTAGTGTTGTTTGTATTCAAGAAAGACTCTGCTTGTTACAGTTCCTTCATCTAGGTAGGCAAGTTTCATACCTGAGAGACCACGCAAACAAATAATTCACGTAACTTATATCAAAACTTCCCAACATTTAGTATTCTGAAGAATACTTCAAGTGAAGTGAAGCGCCTCTGTAAATTGAATTCGGTATTTCGTAGTGGAGCAAAGAGCACGCCGGCACTAGCAGCCATACATCAACACACTTGTCTTACTTCGCTGGGTTTATATCTCAACCCTCTCACATCATATATTCTACAGTAGGTTTACATAATTTTTGTTGTTTAATTTTCTGGTAAGCAATATAAAGTAGTAAATATAAAGTCCATGCATATGCATAGTTCGTGATCAGCTACGCAGGCTTCGTCAAGTGGACACAAAAGTAAATCAGCTACAGGTTTCGTCACCTTATGTTATAAATGATGCCATCCGCAACAGCCTTTGTCAATTTTAACCACTAATAAAATTACTGTTTAGACGACAACGGTTTCACTCACTTGAATTTTTAGTCGCTATTGGCGACATGTTGCAGTCGAGTTGCAGTCGCCGCGAGCACTCGAGCCTGAGGAAGGACCCCCGACGAGCCCAAAACATGACGCCAATAACGACATATGTCTCACGAAAGTTTAATATCGACTAAAACTACTACTACTAGTTCTCACCTGCAGCACAGTGCTCAAACCTGGTCGTTGACGGAAGCTCAGAAGTCCAAATGCCAGAGAGCTATGGAGCGCAGCATATTAGGTGTAAAATTAAGGGATCGAGTCCGAAGCACTACCACGCTGCGCTGTAAGACTCTAATAATAGACGTCGCTCGGAAAGCGGCTAAGTTAAAATGGGACTGGGCTGGTCATGTCTGCCGAATGCCGGACGACTTGTGGGCCAAGTTAACCAAAGAGTGGGAGCCCCACGAGTCTAATAGGGGAGCTGGCAGGCCTCGTCGGCGATGGCGGGATAACTTGGACTCCTTCTTGAGAGGCTGGCCAGATTTAGCACCAAACAAAGACAAGTGGTAGAAGAGGGGCCTCCCCCCTCCGTGGGACACAGTGGGTCCTTTGCCCATCTGTGGGACACAGTGGGCTCTGAATTATAATAAATTAAACTAGGCTTATGGTAGGTTAGGTAGGCTAGGCTAGGCGTAGGCGCAGCCGGCCCAAACGTCAACGTCAACGTTGATTTAGCCAAGGAGATCTGTTGGACCAGGTATGATCTGGAGCGAGGATCGCAACTCCTATCTCTCAGGACAGTCACCGACCCAATTCCCACATGGAGTTTGTGTGTACCTACGCACCCTAAGGTACTGCAGTCTCCACCGCAACTGGTATAAAATCATACATTTTTCACATTTACCTTCATAAATTTCTAAAAGTACTGGTTGAACCCACTGCACCTTAAAAACCATGTGGCTGGTTGCAAGCAAGCTGAGAACGTTTTCCTCAAGGCAGTCAGTACAAATGGTTATAAGACAGGAGTTCCCAATCTTTTTCAGTCCGCGGCGCACTTGCAAGTTTAAAATTTCGGCGACGCGCCCTAACCTAGCTAGGCTATTCGAAATATATCAGTTAACATGGTAAGGAGGATTGCCTCATGGCGCCCCTATCTACTGTCTACGGCACCCCAGGGCGCCGCGGCGTATGGTTTGGGAACCCCTGGTCTAAGATATGTATATTGAATCTAACCGTATCAAAGTAGGGTTGCAAAATAATCTACAACTCAGTCTTTGCCCACGTGTAGTAAAAATATTTTTCCAAAGCTTAAATCCTGTTAATGAATCTAGGCATCTATTAATTGACCTACAAAGCGTTTAACTATAGTTAAAGGGACTTTTTACCTTAATTGGGTTAAGTATTCTCAGTGCTAAATGGTAGTTAACCGTCAGCCGTCAGAAGGCATTGGGTGGGAATGGGAACAAATAAGAGTAAGTAGGTACTTATTATATTTTTTAATGAGACATCTGGAGATTGAATGCCCTTATTACAATTTAGTATTATAAAGAACTCCGCATTATGAGAAGTCATATTGAAAAATTTTCTAGACTTATTAAATATTCTCAACTGCATTATTATTCATCATTAGGTACTTAGTTACACTTCAAATGTTAATCGCGCTAAATGCCTGATTAACCTAGAACTTCCCACTTCTACAGAATCCTACAAATACTAAAAAACAAAAAACCGATCATGTGCTAGTCTGATTCATGCACAGAGGGTTTTGTGCTAACTATCGTAGGTACAGTCATCAGCAATAGTATCTTACACAACTAAAAAAAAAAAAACGTATTTGGAGCGCAATAAGAGCGCGTCATATATTTTTGCGGCCCTAGTTGTGTAAGATACTATTGCTGATGACTGTACTATACTTACCTATAAACAATGAATACAACATATACCAAAATAAAAACGCCTATGAATTCTATATTGGTAGTTTTTGCAGCTTCGCAACTGAATTATTATTACAAAATTATAATTACAATCTGCAAAGTTTATTGAATAATGTTAGTTAGGTCTAAAACTTTCAAAAATAAGGGACCTTAAACTGACAAACTTTTCCACTAAATAATAAGTTGCAAACAAGAAACTTTAATAACTAGCTCCTGTGTTAAGTTAATTTAATCTTACGTATGATAGTGCTACTAATGTATAAAGTGTGACGGTTTCAGGGGCGTCGTACCCTAGGGAGCGTTAGAGTAGTAAATAATCCTCGCCGCCCCTCGCATAAAGATTATCTCCATTTTCAGTTTACGTGTTGGGTCCATAAACTGTAGTAGTGGGCGTGACTCTGACGTAAGTGGCGATGCAAGGACCATTTGACCCTTTAGAGCCCAGGATTTACAGATTGAACGAGTTGCGATTACGGTAAAGTTACTGTCACCACTACGGCACGTACTCGTAGGTACATCGTGCACGTGCAATCTTTGTTATTCAGAGCACCGTGGCAACATTCCAACAAATACTTAGGTACCCGTTGCCTATTAGGTACAGATGTTTTAGGTGCCAAGTGCCAATCAATATCTGTACGAGTAACATCATAGTTGCAACGAATAAATTATTAATGGTATTTGGGATACCTAATAAGGTATAAATTCTCTTTCGTTACTTATCCTATTTTTCTGAATATCATCATCTTCCTCGCGTTGTTCCGGCTTTTTGTCACGGCTCATTCCCATGACCCATGAGCTCCCGCCTGGGGTCCGCTTGGCAACTAATCCCAAGAATATTTACGAAAGTGACTGCCATAATATGGCATTCTAAAATTTGATTTCAACCTAGGGTTTACGAACTTTAGTCCATACCTCTATCCACAGTAGGTATTGTTTAAATCTATATTTTGTTTAGTAAATTTTAAAGGAAAGTTTATTCTTCAAGTTTGGGATTATTAAAATTCACTTATGAATGTCAAAAAAGTACCCCGGTTTACCCTACCCGGTGTGGTGTAGTACCCTACACCACAGCCGCGAGAAGATACTGGCACAAGAAACTCGGTGGCACGCATCGCGCATGTTTAAAAAAAATGTATTACATATCTAAGAAATATACGTAGTTCTTCCAGAAAGCAGAATATTTTATTTAATAAAAGGGGAATTACTTCCGATGTATCGGAAGCCGTTGTTGCTCGAAGGGAATTACTAAAAGAAATATGTATACCGTGAATTACAAAACTAGAAATTTAACATTCTCAGAATGGATGGAACCTGTGGAATGTAAATATAATTAACTGTTTTTACTTTCTTACCAATATTTAATTACATAATTTTATTACAGTAGTTTAGTGGGAAATAAATTACATTTGTACAAGTCGATAAATGCTGTGATAAATGTCTTCCTGAAATGAAGCTCTGACGTCGGAAACGCTGCGAGATAAGAGCAGCGGCACGGCACGACGTTTGTCGGGTTTGCATCTGGATTTGTCTTATTTTTTTACTTCTATCCAAGTGTTTTTTTCAGTCTCATGCAAGTCACCCATCGTTCGTAAACATTTGATTTTATATTCACTGCAATATTGTTATATACTTACTATATTGACGACCGGTCTGGCCTAGTGGGTAGTGACCCTGCCTATGAAGCCGATGGTCCCGGGTTCGAATCCTGGTAAGTATGTATTAGGATACAGATATTTTGTTCCTGAGTCATGGTTGTTTTTTATGTATTTAGGTATTTATATATTATATATATCGTTGTCTGAGTACCCACAACACAAGCCTTCTTGAGCTTACCGTGGGGCTTAGTCAATTTGTGTAAAAAAAATGCCCTATAATATTTATTTATTTATTTATACGTATAGGTACTTACTTAATTGTGTATAGGTACCTACACTGAATTTTGATAAAAATGACGAGCTTGAAAATGATGTATGGCGGTGCTCTTTTTCTTCTTCATAAAAAAATATGGGCTGAAAATCTCATTATATGGTTGAATTGCAAAAAAATGGGTGTAGTTAAAAGGACGGCTTAATTTTCGTAACACGATGGAATAAATTAACGTAAGACAAATTATAGGTCTTTAACTCTGTATTTTTTTGCAAATAACCCTGTAGTGCTTTTGCAATTTTGGTTGGAATGTAGGGGAAGTAGGGGAACTAAATATATTCTAAAGATATAATAAAATGAAGGTTACTGTTATTGACTCTAATAAAACATTTCGCTGCACCGGGATTGTCATAAAATTTATGACTAACCTAATACCTGCCGATACTTTGGACCCGATTCGGATTTTGAAATAGACATCTATTAGACATCTTTTAGACATCACCAAGATACGATAACGTCGATAACGATATGTTTAAGATCTAACCTGTCAAATTTGACATTTGCGCGATTCTGGAGATACTCTTGAACGATTTCCACACGATATGACTTAGAGAGCCAATTCACATCTAATAGATATCTTACTCTATCTAACGTAAAAGTGACATTGGTTGCCCGAATTGCGCTGCAAAAGAGAACTAGTTGATATATAAACTAACGTATTTAGAATGGATCTAGTACGTGTCGTCTCTTGTGAATATCTTGAAGTTCGAATACGGCAGTTACTCAAAGTCGGCATGCCTAACCGCGTAGCCTGTGCCTGATTTCATTGTCTGAAATCGCTCTGAATAATTCTGTTTTATAAATAACAAGTATAACAACCTGTGTTGTACTACACCTTACATCAGCGGTCGGCAACCGGTGGCCCGCGGGCCGCATGCGACCCGCGAACCTCTCGCTTGTGGCCTCCCTGGCTATTTTGTACGTAATATTGACAAACGACAATGTCTGCTAAAGTCACAAATATTACCAAAGTGCGGCCCGCGTCAACTTCGTTAACTACTATGTGGCCCTTGGCTACTAAAAGGTTGCCGACCGCTGCCTTACATAATAAAGTCCCCCGCCACGTCTGTTCGTTTGTGTGTTTGTATGTTTTATCGCGAAAAACATAAAAACTACTGAACAGATTTTCATGCGGTTAACACCTATAGGAGTGGTTCTTGAGGAAGGTTTAGGTGTATAATTAGTTAACCTGTGCGAAGCCGGGGTACTTGCAGTACATTATAAGTATCACACATATTTTTAAGGGGCCCACTGATTAACAGTCCGCCGGACGGTATCGGCCTGTCAGTTGTTCGGAACTGTCAAAATTTTGTTCTAACTTACAGGCCGATACCGTCCGGCGGACTGTTAATCAGTGGGCCCCTTATTAAGGAGTATTTAGTAGGTATCCTTATTTTTCACCATTTTCAATTTGTGAATCATTCTAAATATGACATTTAGAATTAAAATAAGGTATAATTACTGAAAGCCGAACTACGAGTAGGTAAACCGTGCTCGGCAATAATTGCCGCCTACCTATGTAAAAGTTTCTGGCGCTATTCTGAGTTGTGAATTTTGGCCTCTAATTATCTAACTTCTATCTCCGTAATTGCCCTGACATTAGCATATTGGTTTTATAATTAGTAGCCGGTTCACCAACGTGACAGGTGCGACGAATTGTAAAATCACTGTTGCTGACGTCACAGGCATCCATGAACTACGGTTACCGCATACCATCGGGCGGGCCGTATTCCTGTTTGCCACCATCATTGTATTATTAAAAAAACTTTATGATATCGGAAAAAAACAGATATTTCTCTTGCTAAGTTTATGACAATTGTCACAAGAAACACTACAATTGTCACGAAATTCCGACATATAACTCATTACCTGTCAAGAATTACCTACAATTCTTCTAAATCTTTGACAATTGTCAGAAACTTCGCAGGAGAAATATCTGTTTTTTTTCGATATAATAAAGTTTTTTTAAATAATACAATGAGGGTGGCAAACAGGAATACGGTCCGCCCGATGGTAAGTGGTAATCGTAGCCCATGGATGCCTGTGACGTCAGCAATATTGATTTTACAATTCGTCGCACCTGTCACCGATGTGAAATTGGGGCCAGCCTTTTGATATCTCTTCGATAAATGTACCTAAGCAAATAACGTAATAAATTAATATATGAACGATATTAGTGGTGTTAGTTGAACTTAAAACCGGTTGCCGGTTAATGCGAGCTTCAATTGGAATTTAATCCTAAGAATATTATACCAGATCTGTTGGGATATATTTTAGCTATAATATACAACGCACATAGGTTGGAAATCACGATTTAGGCCGCCAAAAGTCAACTTTGTAAAAGTCGGCTTATCGCAAAACTAATTACTTTTCGAAATACACCACACTATCACGGAATTAATCCCACCCCACCACCACCCTTATAAGTTACGTAGGTAATCTACCAGGTTCTCAAAACTCAGTCATCACATACGTTGCGCACGCGGTTCTTAGCACTCTTATCCGAAGCAAACATTTCTAAGCCAAGATTTATTTTTGTGGAGTTTATTAGTCAGTGAAAGTGATGGATATCGAAAATTCAGATAAGTTTCTATTATTTTCAATTATTTCAAATTAGAAATATTGATTTTATGATAAATAAATAACCCACCAAACATGACCCTCCTCTTGATGAAAATTTTATTATTTTTTCATATTCAATTGTGAAAATAGTATACTTCCGGGCCCGTCCCAGTGATATTTTTTATGTCATTCTATAAATCAACTATATATTTACATTTTATGAAAAAATTGGAGGGCACTTTTGGGCACTTTGTAAAATATCGAATTTCAAAAATTTTTTTCGGAAATAGCAAATTATTACGTTTTTTTTTCATTAGCGTTAAAATGTCTTTTCTGTTATTCTAGGTTTAGCAAATGCCTCTGGTTTAAATGTTGTGACTCAGAAATACCTGTCTTATAAGTTAAATGAACAAAATTTTCAGTCAATAACTGAAAAATTGGATTTTTTGGAAAATTATCTCCTTATGCACTCAGGTGACGGAGATAAGGAAAAAAATAACATGAAGCATAAATTTTCACATTCTAAATCAGAATTTAGAAAGAGATGGATTAGACCACGACGCGTTGTGGAAAATTTTCTGATATCTAATGAATCTTGGTTGGAAGGAAACTCCGCCGCTCCGCTCATACGCTCTGGAAACGTCAAAGCTTTATATAAATTTGTTTGAGTGGCATCCGATGACACCGACAATGCAAAAAATACTGATCCATGGCAGAAATGAATAGCAATAATACTTAGTTCCCTTTGGACGATTTTCGGAGGAAGCTACAGAAGCCCGAAACAAACGGTCATATCGTTTAAACTATGCCCGAAAGTTTTCTAGAGAATACTTCAATCTGGACATTTACCATATGTTGCTTCTGACCTCCGATCCGCCTATCAGCAGTACGAGAAAGATAACGAAACCTCGAGTTAAATTATTTCTGCCAGAAACTATGCAGCTATTGATTTCTGCTGAGCCACATAAGGTGAGAGCGGAGAATGATCAATGCTACCCAAGCGATGAGGAGGATTTTTCTTTAAGATATGATGATGATTAAATGTGACGTGTGTTTTATTTATTTATGTTAATCTTTTTGAGTAAATGTTTCAGTCGTAATAATATTAGATAACAACCTTTGTATATTTGTATTAGTTTCTGTAATACGTATGTTACTCTTATACCTAAATATAATATATATTTATAAATATATGTGTATTTTATTATTTATATATTCAATGGGAAAAAAATACACATTTATTTACTATAATATATATCATTAATATATAAAATAATCAAGCGAGGAAGAGCAAAATCAAAATTTTTTTGGATAAAAGGGCCATAAATATAAATAATTATTGTAATTATCTAAAAATATGTTTTCTTAGTTCGAAATCGTATATAAAGCGCAAAAATGCAATAAAATATTTTTGGCGGCCTAAATCGTGATTTCCGACCTATGTGCAACGTTTAATCCGACGGATGTTATTAAATATATCCTTAGTAGATACAAACAATGAATAGCTTGAAGATACCGCGTATGCACAGAACAGTGTATATTCTTAAATTACAAAACATTTTTTTTCTAATGGAACCTTTAGCCCTTCTTTAGGTATACTATCTTTGTCTATGAAAGCAGGTTGCAACAAAAAAACAAAACAAAATGTCACAAATAAACACATGACAATGTACCAAAACTACGAAAAAGAATACATGAAAGTCATGAAAGAGCATATCATATACTTAATCACTACGTTCTATAATGTTACTGTAAAATTACCATACTGCCGGATTCGAACTTTAAGATACGTCAATTAATAGATCTGCAAACGATATGGATTAGATATGTCAGTGTCAAAAGTGCCGTATTTGTTTGAAGAAACGTCACATTTGACACTGACATATCTAATCCATATCGTTTCCAGATCTATTAATTGACGTATCTTAAAGTTAGAATCGGGCCGTTATTCACTGTAAAGTTACTTATATAGGTATATCAGAAATAGGAAAGGCATTCCAGAAATTCTATCCGCTTAGTAGGTTGCACATCATAACGCATACCGATAAATAGGTGCATATTTACCGAACTAGCTACGTCAGTGATGCTGACTTACCGCCGCTATACATTGGTACCTACTAGGACTCATGTCCTGAGCTCTTATTTAAAAAACCGGTCAAGTGCGAGTCGGATTCGCATTCCAAGGCTTCCGTACATAAGTCAGACTCACGCTTGACTGCACATTTGTAATAGGTTTACCCGTCATCTATAGGTAAAGAACTATTTTGTGTATTTCTTTCGAAATTTTAGACCCAGTAGTTTTGGAGATAAGGGGGGGGGGGGTGGTCAGACAGACAGACAGACGCACGAGTGATCCTATAAGGGTTCCGTTGTTTCATGTTGAGGTACGGAACCCTAAAAATATCTAAAATCACACTAAAAATTAAATATCATAATAAACTCTTACCAACGTAAAAAATTCTTACAAGTTTTTTTAACCTTAGCACACAGTAGCTCTACTATGAGTTCCGTGAATGACAGTGAGAAGTGAAGATAGTGAGAAAGTTAAGGAAAATGTATGGAGTAATTGTACAGTGCCTCTACCGGTCACGTAAAGAACTAAAAATTTTTACGCGAGTTTTCCATACTTGCCTAACTTCAGACCTAAAACGCTCTCTTTCTAATTATATAATGAAAACTGAGCCAGAATTATTCTGCGTAAATACTTTACGCGAGTAAACGTGACAGATGTTATCGAAAAATACGTGCGTTTCCAACGTGACATTTCTGTCAACTTGTAAACACAACAAATACGCTGATTTTTCACGAATATTAATGCAATTTTCAACGTAATATGTATAAATTTATAACAGTATGTGAACTTCAAGCAAAACTTTAAGGGATAAATCAATTAATAGTTCGATAAAAGGCTGATTTAGTACAAAGGTAATGAGTTATACTTGACATCATATTTTCCTATTTCTACTGCTACATTTGCGAAAATCACATTGCTTACGAGCAGTTTTTGGTTTTAGGCAAGAAGCTGATTGAAAACAACATTTCCATGAAAACCCGGATTGCATCATGTATGCATGTAGAAGTTACATATGTATTAAGAATTAAGGCTCAATACAAGGAGCGGTACATAGACATGTTGCTGTTTTTGTTGCTGGGTGCACATAACACATAGTAAGAATAAGACATACCGCAAGACCTATTATAATATTTACACAAGAATTGCTACGTATTTTATTAAGCATTATTATCTTAAATAAAATAAAACATACAAATGTTCTGTGGGTTTATTTATTTTTCTTTACTAAGTAAGTATTATTTTATTTTCCGTTGGTCAAATTATTGTGTTTGGTACCTAGGTAATCGTTTTTCATGTCAACTTGGTAACAGGAAATATAAAACTTTCTTCAAAAACTTTTGCTGGTGGTTCTGAATCTGAAAATTTAAATAAGATTTAATCACATTTATTGCCAAAAACCCGCTGCGTGGGTTCATTTTGTATTGGAAATGGGGCGCTTGGCACTGAAATATACTCGAGATCATATAGGTAATATAAAATAGTATAAAATAATAAATATTAGCTTTTAATCTTATGTTGAACATAAGCATCAAAATGCGTTTAAATATTTTAATTTTAATTATGTACACATGTGCCTGCACTGTACGTCCTAGTTATAGTTTAGTTTTAAGAAACATTTGCTGTGCCCTAACAGGGTTCATGTGTGAACTTACCCTAATGTAATATCTGTCTTGTACCACATGATTATTATGCAATAAATTATGAATTATGAATTATTATGAATTACTATAAAATTAAGATCGCTATTAAGGTCATACGTAGGGTCTGTGCGGAAAGAGAAGAGTCGTAGGTATAATGTATGGGCTCCCCTAAATTTCACGACTTTTCTCTTTCCGGACACTCTATTAGATAATGTTACTTAGCAGTAGGAGACGGCCGCTGTCATGATGCGGACTGAAGCGGACCATTATAATACATACCTATTTTAATATTTTAAGATTTCTTCTCATGTGTGTACTATTTTCATCATAGGTAATAAATATGTAGCCAAAAGTAGCCTGTATAATCGCGCCGTATACTTTGCTTCCTATTTTTTAACACGCAATGTCATAATTTTAACTCGATTATTAATGATGTTTACGTAATTATCATATTTTGCAATTTTTGTCTTGAATACAATTATATTTTAATGTATACATTGTTTACTAACATTGATGTTTATTATTTTCGTAACTATGGCAACGTCAAATCTTTAAAAAATTGTAGAATGAAGGTTGAGTCAGTAACAAAGTGACAAAACTGGTCTTAGAGCATTTAATAACTGGAGTGGCCATTGAGTGCTTACTGTTAGGATTTAGGATTAGGGTTCCAAGCAGGAAAGAAAAGCTTGTTTTAACACCATATTGGTAATGTTTATTAATCTCAAGCAAGACTACATAGTAATGGCGTCTCATACGAGAAGAAAGAACACCTACATTTGTTTTATATTGACAACCGAATAAATCAAATATCATAGTCGTAGTAGTCTCGTAGGTATACTCTTTATTTTTTTCCTGACATTGTTACTTACCCCTCTGCCGAAAAACTTGCACAATTGTGCAAACTTTTGTATGGACAATCATGTACAAATCATGTAGAAATAGCAATACATTTGACGTCCCCTCCCCCGCAAAAATCGGCAGACTGTTTTGTAAAGAAAATGACAGCGATGACATCTCCCTTCTAAATGCTCTTAGTGGATGGTAGAGGTAAGGAATACAATCTCCATGTAATTAATAATGAAAAAGTCTCCGTCAAAAACCTTAAGAGGGAAGTATACTACGTAATCGTCCATACAAAAAGAGAAAACGTTTTTCCACTTGTAAATACGAGTATCTTCCATTCCCCATGATTATTAGTACGGTATTGATACAATGAAAAACTACTCGCTACTCTGGAGAGATTTAGAAAAATTATAATAGCTGACAGCGTGCCCAGTTTTTGCAAATATTCTCCCATAAAGGAGTTTTCTCATAAAGTCATAAAGGATTCTCCTTACCTCTACCCTCCATATTCACGGCTACCATCAGTATATGTAACATTACTTTCTGTGCATCTCACTTGCACTAATATGCGAGAGCGAGATGCATAGATAGTAAATTACGTAGACGTGAGAAAATGTGTCAATTTTGTTATTTAGTTCTTTAGGTGAATCCTAGAGGCGCTGTATAAAACTCCGATAACTCTTGCTCTGTTTTTTAGTATACTTAGAAAGGGACAGCATCGTTTGGAGTGGAGTGAAGTTAGGTACATAAGACCGCAACGAAACGTGAAACGTGACACACGGCACGTTTATTCACTGAAAGTAAGTGAAAAATACTCTGCCAACTGATGGTAGAGGCACAGGAGTATTTTATACATCATGGTGTATTTTTTTCGTTTGAAAGGCGACTTGATCGTGTGTGTGTGTGTGAGATTCTTAGTATTCAAAGTCACTTGCCACTTTTATAGCTTTCGATTTATAGCACGAGTAATGCAGTCCGTGTGATCGATTTTATGACATGATACTGGTGTCCCCAGTGTGCGACGCTCTGATTATTTTATTACATATCTATCTGAAATGTACGTTCTTATAGCATGGAGAAATGGGGTGTAATATGATAGAATTACGTGACATAATCGAGAGGACCCAAAATAGGCGACATCAGGAGCTGTTATTAACCTCAAACGTGGTCTGAAATGAGAACCATAATACGCATTTCTATTTTAATTTTTTATCTTTAATGTTACCGATTTCATTATTATATATGTGGTTATTTATTGGTATTATAGTTTTCGTTAATATTATGCTTTATAATAAATAAAAGTGATGATGATAAATTTCACGCATTTATTCTAAGATCTTAAATATAAGTTACTGAACCTATTTTTATGCAACACACTATTTTTATATGTAGGTACCTGAGTACTAAGTACACTTATTTATTACACCCTATTGGCACTAAAATTTAAATAAACGAGGAAGGTCACGATCCTCATAACGAATGAAAATATTTCACCCTCAATGATTTAATTGGGTTTGCCCTCAATTGATATTAATGAACGTTATTAACATTTTCCTTATTGTACTATCATTTGTTACTGTTACTACGCTATTTTGTATAAAATACATATTTTTTGTTTATCTACATATTTAACATTAGCACTTAGTCTCAGAACAACGTCTGAACTTTATAAATCAATGAAATCTCACCGGTCATTCCAGTAAGTACTCGTACATAAGGGTGTTATTCCTCCTATCCAATTGTTTTTGTCCAATATGTAGTCTCACATTTTGCCTTAATGAGTGAGACGCACTGACATTGGACAGGTGGAACATCTCCCTAAGCCGGGGACTACACCGGAACTAAAACTAACTAGTTATAACAAGGTACATTGTGCAATTAGGGAGGTACTCCCATGCCCATACCTACGGGTACAATTGTTAATGAGAGTCGATAGAAACGCGATGCGCAGAGCACAGAGGATTTTTGTGACTCGAGTTTACAAGTTTAATGTTTTTCAAATCAAATCAAATCATCTCATTTATTCGTGATAAACTATAACATACACAAGTAAATAACAACAAAGAAAGTTAAACATAAAATAAATAAATAGTTTACCACGAAATGGTCCCGCCTCAGCATAAAATGCTAACCCAAAAGTCAGCGCTGATCTTCCGGTGAGACCATTTGTGGGTCACGAACGCAGCTGTACGACACGGCCCCATCGCCCCATCATAAAACAGAACGCGACTTGGCGGCGGAGAGTGGACGGGCGGACGGGCAATCAAATAAAAAAAATTTTTTTCATTAATCACATTTGCGAAGAACAAAAAATTAAGTGAAATACACTTATTTCACTAAATACGGTAAAATTATAGAGATTGTCCGCAATTTTGTTTATTGTTTGACACAAATGACACAATACTCTCTATACCCGTCTCAATTAAACTAGTACAAATTATTTCGCTTACCGGCCTTCAATAAAAATCAATCTTTATTTTAGCTTAAAAAAGTTATATTACTACAACTATTGTAGGAACAAAAAAAAAATCCTTTAAGGGGTCCACTGATAAACAGTCCGCCGGACGGTATCGGCCTGTCAGTTAGAAGTGTTAGAACAAACAAAATTTTGACAGTTCCGAACAACTGACAGGCCGACAAGGCCACCGGTGGACGGGCAGCAGCGTCCCTCAAATTCGGTGTACTCGACTGCGATCGCCCACCTGCCTGCCAAGCGTGGCGATTATGGCATTCACCCCCCATAAGGGGGAGGCTTATGTTCAGCAGTGGACGTCTTATGGCTGAGATGATGATGATGATGACAGGCCGATACCGTCCGGCGGACTGTTAATCAGTGGGCCCCTTTATATAGTGTCAAACAATTAGTAACTACTAGACGATACCTTATGACCTCGATCTATACTGTTCAAACAGTGAGAGGCTTTTGAAACGCGTTCAAAAATTAGGTATATTGATATTATTATTTTCTAGCAAAAAGTAAATTCGTAGGTACGATACATCGATATTTATCAAAATAAATAAATATTGCATTTTTTTATTTGCCTACTTTGGTGTCCCACTGCTAGGCAAAGACCTCTTCTCGTTTTCTCCACTCGACCGGCATTCTCCCACCATTTGGGGTAGAATGCGCCCAAGTAGTCCCGCCATCTCCTTTTCGGTCTGCCTGAACCCCGGCCTGCACCATCTATTGTGTTCCGATGGTCCCAGTAACCATTTTGGCCCACCTTTCTGGGTGCTTGCGGTAAACATGTTCAGCCCAGTCCCACTTAAGCTTAGCGGTTTTGACGCCTACATCTACAACTCTAGATGTGGAGCGTAGTTCCGTGTTTCTGATTCGATCAGTTATTTAGGTTAGGTATAGCAATTAATGTTACAAAATTTAGGTCCTGGGCGTTCACCTTGCCTTATTATTCGTCTAGATCAGCGGTCGGCAACCTGCGGCCCGCGGGCCGCATGCGGCTAGTGAACCTGTCACTTGCGGCCCGAGAGCCGCCTTGGCTATGTTTTATGTAATAGTGACAAACGACAATGTCTCATAAAGTCATAAATATTAACAAAGTACGGCCCGCGTCACCTCCGTTAACTACAGTGTGGCCCTTGGCTGCTATAAAAGGTTGCCGACCGCTGGTCTAGACCATGATTACACGGCAACCTAATTGTTAGTAGCATGACCGCGATTACTGGCCTGCACGTCAAACGCCAGTTTCATGCAAATTTGCCGGCCAGCTTCGCATAAACCCCGCTTTTAACACGTCCAAATAACGAAAATGATGTTACAGGAATAAAGTTACATTTAAAAGTGTTTATGACACTCGACGAAAGTTTAGCGGAGTTGTTAGTGAGTTTACCTTCACCGATGATTTTTCTGGGCTTTAAGCATATGGTAATCAATGTATGCTTTGTTCCTGAGTCATTTATATTTTTCTTATAGATATGATAAATACAGGATATTATATGATAATATTGCGACGTAAGTAAGTATTGGTGGCGCTTAACTTAAAACTCGGGTAAATCCATTCGACCCTCTCAGCAAATATCCCTATTTTTGTTAATACCAAAATCGCATTACCTGACAAATGGATTTACCCGAGTTTGAAGTTAAGCGACTCATTGCAAGCTTATCATCTTTGGGATTAGGTCAATGTGTGTCACATTATCTTCCTGCAAAATAAAAATCTTAAGTGCTCAAAAAGCCTACTAATGGCCGGTCGTAGCTCATTCAGTCCGTCGCGGTCTCTACGAGCGCGCAGTCGTCTACGCCGTAGCATGGTGTTACAGCGCTACGGTCGTGCGTAACTTTGTGTAACTCGACTTCTACAATAAAGTAACTAGCCTACTTACTTGAATAAAATACGTTATCTGATATTCTAGATTGTCTTCTAGCATGTGTTTAAATACAAAATTATTTAGTGACATTAAGGAAAAACAGTGACTGAATAGTGCATAACGGTAACCTACTTTATTTGCTACGGCATAGCACGGAGGTGAGTACTGAGTAATGTCAACTATATTTAGAATCTATTCGTATTCAATTCAATAAACTTTAGAATTACTATATTGCTTATCGCAAAACTGTATGCAAAAAAAATGCGGTACGGGTCTCTTAACGCTCTTATTTTAATACTTCCTCGGAAATCCCTCGTTCGCTGGTAATATCGGGAATCTTTTGAATACCAATTGCAAAATGGTTTTAGTATTTCTTTGCAGGCAAAATGCAATTTCGTTCGTGCTACCAATTGCTATGCAAAACGAGAAAGAGCGGTTGTGTTCGAAAGCAGCATGGACTTGGTAAACATTTGTAGGCTTGCAGCCTGAATTTTATGCACGAGTTTACATATGTATAGGTAACACTGATAGTTCTTAGGATGGGCCACTCAGAAACCATGTACCATGTACCAAACCTTATTAGGATTGCTACATGGTTTTTGAGTGTACATGTAGGACAAAGAAAAAGAAAAAAAGAAGAAAGAGAAAAAAGAGCTAAACTCCTCTTTTTTCTCTTTCTTCTTTTTTTCTTTTTTTTTGTCTTTGATGTAAGTTTTATTCCGTTGTCATTTGAAACGGCTTACAAAAGCTATGTTTTATTTATGCTAATAAAACAGTTTACACACATTTGATTCCTTTAAATTACGTTGTAATAGCAGAACCCGAATACCTATTTGGGTTTCTGATACCTATCATTACGTGCTTTTATGTTAGTTTGATTTATTACTTTTCCCTAGATTCTTTCATGTCCCGATTTCACCAGAAACTATCAGTTCTGTGGAAGCCGTTACAAACTTTTTATTTAACATCAAATTGAGTATTCACGGTTATTTTGACTTAAAAGTTTATGACTTAATATAACGTTACCTATACCAGAGATATATATATGTCGCAGGAGGATCGTATAATCCGCCGTATTACATTACGGCTAGCCGTTTTCAAAAACAGGGGCGTTTTGAAATGCGGCGGTTTAACGATTAGCCGTATTGAATGCGGCTGAATGAGAATCCGCCGGAATGTATTCGGCGCCATACGTTCTTCAACACGGCTAGCCGTAATGTAATACAGCGAGTCATTAGCCGCCGCTTTGATAGTTTTTAGTTCCCATTTTTAACACTCGTGGCGCTGCCTGACTAACGCTGGGGTGTCCATCAAATCTGGAGTTTGTCGGACTGTTATTTTTAAAAAAAAATTTCCTTCGCAACTTAACTAGACGGAGCCCCGCTTCGCGGGGCTCCTATTTCTGAGCGGTTTGCCCTTCGGGCATCTGAAGCTACCTAACGAACCTAACCTACCTACCTATTGATTAAGTGAGACGTCCGTGAAAACATTACACTTTGGGGAAAAAAGCGTAGGTAGGTAATTAGGTTAGGTTCGTTAGGTAACTTCAGATGCCCGAAGGGCAAACCGCCCAGAAATAGGAGCCCCGCTTGCGGGGCTCCGTTTATTTAAGTTGTGAAGGAAATGTTTTGGAAAAGAAACACATGTAGTGCGGTGGGACCATGGTAGAAATAAATTAAATTGCAAACATTGTCAAACTCCGGTTACGTAGGCGACCGAAAGAACTGGTCACTCTACAATGTACGATGCGGCTAAACGTGGGCCGCCTTATTGAAGAACGTATCGCAGTGACAATCCGGCTAATCGTCGAACCGCCGCATTTCAAAACGCCCCTGTTTTTGAAAACGGCTAGCCGTAATGTAATACGGCGGATTATACGATCTGACTACGACATATACATATAACTCCGTATAAGAAAAATAAAGTCTAAGAAAAAAACGTGCCTCGGAAATCAAGAAAAAGTCATTCTCGAATAGATGGCGCACACACCTTTTTCCTATTCTCGGCTAGATGGCGTTGACGACACCGTTTGATATTTAACAATTTTAACACATATCAGTGAAAGAACATGGGTCAGTATGGAACAATAAAAATTAAAAATAATTTATTCCTAAACATATTTTGATTAATTTATACATTTACAATTTTATTTTAAGTTTTAATGGTGTGTCGATAGATGGCAGTAAATGTACAATGACTACAAAATTTACTTTGGCAATAGCCCTCTATACTATCTATTCTCTTTGCCTATACTATAGCATACATAGAAAAACGGGTGAATGATAAATAACTCGATCAATAGCGCCCACAGGCGAGAACGGGTAACAAAGCGTTATATCATGCGAAATACTACCTATTTATCCTTCGTAGATTTCATTCAAAAGGTTCATACTATATGATATGAGTGGGGTCTAATCGGCTAATAGCTTTCCACATATCAAAGATCTTAAGGTTGTCTCTTTAATAATTTCCTAACCAATTGATCCTATACCCAATATAATGCGAGTGGGATCAAAGACGATTTACCTGTTCAGAGTTACTTGCAAACATTCCCAATCTAACAGATATAAGTACGTCTGTATAGATAGGCTTGTGTAAACTGTTTTGTTGTTTTCTTATCGAAAGATATTATCAATATTTGCGTATTGCTTGGCAAGTTGTTCACGATATTTAAAAGGATATTATAAATACAATACAATACAATTTAGGTACTTAGTTTTCATACATAACACAATCATTGACTTTAAGATTAATTAGGTACCTACAGGTCTTTAACTACGCTTAATAACGTAATTTATTTTAGCGATTTAATTACCTGTTTGATAATTAATATTCAACGAGAAAACAAAATATCTAGTTAAACAACAATCTCAATATTAATTTAGTAATGGAATCCAACATTTTAAAGATACTGGGCTCGATTCGGATTTTCAAATAGATATCTATTAGATATCTTTTAGACATCACCAAGATATGATAACGATATGTTTAAAATCTAACCTGTCAAATTTGACATTTGTGCAATTCTAGAGATACTCTTGAACGATTTCCACAGGATATGACTTAGAGATCCAATTCACATCTAATAGATATCTTACTCTATCTAACGTAAAAGTGACATTGGGTGCCCGAATTGCGCTGCAAATGAGAACTAATTGATATCTAAACTATAACGTATCTAGAATGGATCTAGTACGTGTCGTCTTTTGTGAATATCTTGAAGTTCGAATACAGCTGACTGAGAGCGGATGATGAAAACGAATTTCGAGTAACAAATTTTACAGGAGAGCGAATAAACGTTTATTTTTAATGCATTACTAAAATATTCAAGAATAGTAGGTATTATGTGTAGTGAAATAGGGTAAAATTTCGAAACTGTTTTGCAAATTCCTTTTGCAAAAGTTAAACTCACTGATGACTGAAGTTCCCCTGTTTTTTTTATTATATAAAATTACCATGGGCACTTTACTATCCCAAAATTTCTTTACGATTCTAAAAATTTGGAAAAGGAAAATGTCGAGAACGAAACCTTTATTTCAGAGATTTTTTACGCAGGATTTTTCGCTTAAGCTGCAGTTGCCCTTATCGCACTAATTTTAGGAGCCGTCCCCGACAGCGCGACGGAGATATTTACCTAAAATTCTCAAATGTGATAAGGGGCTCAGTTGGTATTTCCTCTTAAAACTTCATCAACCTTACGTAAATAGTTCAAGTTCTTAGTAGGTATATAATAAACACACTATTTCCTCAGCGAAAATACTGTTATTTTTAGGGCTTACTGGACGAAAATTTGCTCGGAATAAAACTTGTTTATTTGGAATGTACGAAAACCATTTAACGCATTTATTCAACATTTATACGGTGGATTTAAGCTCAAGGTAATACATACTTTGCACCCGAAAAGGCGAAAAATCCTGTACGGGTTCGATTTTAATTATCTGCTTGTTGTCTATTCTCACAGGATTTGTCTAAAATAATGGCAGTAAGTGTTAGGGTTTCTTTTGATGGATGTTTTTGAATGTATGAAAACTGTGAAATTAATCAATGCCTTATTTTATTGTATAAATTCAAGTAGTATATAATGCCACTGATCTATCTACATTTCTTACGTACTTGGGTGGATTAATTTTATTTTTTAAGTATTAGGGGGCGTCCCTTAATTACGCGATGCGATTTTGAGTATTTTTTGACAATTGAATAAAATATGAAATGTGAATTTGCTAAAGATGCATTTGGGAAATGAAACTACATACCTACTGCTATAAGTTTTTTAGGAAGTGAAATTTGGTGAAAACTAGTTCGCCCAAACGGCAGTTAAAAAAAACCGGAATATAGGTACTCAGCATTATTATATACCTAAATGTGACCTAAATCTACTATTCGTTCCCACTTCCATTTCTTCGTCCTTGGTTAGGCTACATGCACGCCAATAATCATGCTTTTTGCCAGATGGTACCATATTTTCTACATATCCAGATGTTAAATGTTTAAGTAACAAATTGTATTACCTAATGTAACAAGTACCAATCGTCTTAACTATGTTGAAAAACTTAAGAAAAATTGGGTTCCCATTATTGCCTTAATTAAGGGCGAATTAACTGCGACCGACTGATCGCGTGAAAGAAATTCCTTGAGTATTTTTCGAGTCTTTTTTAATTAAGCTTTTTAAAATTTATGAAGATTGATTTTTGTTTAAGAAAGTTGCTATTACCAGCTATTACTTAATAGGGTTTTAATACAGTCTTAGTTTAATTCTAGCTTTATTATATTGTTTATCTTGATAATTAATCGAATTTCGCAGAAATTATACGCACAACTGTACAACGTCAAATAATTAAGGGCTGTACGTTATAGATTAATTTGGAAACTAATTTGAACGCAAAGTTATTAACTTGTAGTCCGTTGAGAAATCACCACGCCGCGCCCATCGAGACCTATCGCTGTCAAAATGGTGTTTCGATACGTTTTACCTTTCCAACCTAATGGAACTGTTATTATTAGTTTAGCAATACTATTATAGGCATTATAGCATATACTATCGGCTCGATTCGGAAAATAAATTAGATTTCTTCTAGACTTCAACAAGTTACGATATGGATAATTTAAAGATATTTGTAAGATAGATATGTCAAATTTGACGTTTCCGCGATTCTGGAGGTCCTCTTAAACGATTTCGACAAGTTATGACTTAGATATCTAAGTCACATCTAGTCGATATCTAATGTAGATCTAGTTGATCTCTATATCGTCTCAAGATCTTGTGATTATCTCGAAATCCGAATAGGCCTGTATATATATGGCACTATTTGACTCTTGTACTCAAATTATATTTGTATAGGTACTTTAAACATACATTGTATAGCTATATTTCTCTGTTTATGAGTATAATTTATTACCTCACTTATCTTGACGCGTTAGATTATTAAGTTATTTTAAATATTAATTTCTGTGATTGATAGCTGCTGTACATTTAAAACCACATAAACTTCGTGGCTTGAGCTACTTTTATCTCTAGATGCAATATTTCAACAGTACGTAGTACAGTCAACAACAGAGCTATGAATACAGGCAAAGTGCCAAAAATATGTACACACGACCTTAATGTACAGGCAATAAAGTACTGTATAGGTGTATAGGCAATAAACAACAAAAAAGGCCGTACAACGACCTCAATGACCACGACTGCTCTGACAAGAGTATCCGAGTAAGAAAAAGAAGACATATTTTTGACACTTTGCCTGTATTCATAGCTCTGTTGTTGACTGTACGTGCGACGCAATAACACATTTATGATAAAATGACTGTTTTGAGAATCATAATGTTATTTTGAAGTTATATAGCTTAGCCGTTTTTCGATCAGCATATATCTGCCATTTACACGACTTATACACAACGATAATAAAATGATGATGTTAAAATAAATGTCTACCATCAAATAACCCTTTATTGGTCAATTACCGAAGTACTCGAGTGTGGAACCACCCGCCACCGCTCGTGCGGTTAGGCCTACCACGGAACACCCACTATTAAAACAATCTCCGTTTTACTCTCTGCTAGTTAGTTGTCTGACGGTCTCCCTATCAGGTTGATTAATTCATTGATTTGGCGTTGGCGCTGCGTAAATCGTTAAGGTATTAGTCCTTTTCTTAAAATCTCATTACCTACATTTATTATCGAGAATAATCGCAATCCTAGTCGCGTTTAGTCATAATATTAATTGGTCTCAATAATGCCGCGATCAAAACAGGTTCAACAATAATTATATCTGTTTGGATAGGCATAGACAAGCATGTATTGTGTATATATGTACATATTTGATTAAAACTTTAATAATACTTACCTAATAATGAAATTGTTATAATTCATGAACTTATTGCTCAATCTCACTTTTTTCCGAAAATTCTATCCGATTAAAAATTTAATACTTATATTGAATTTGATTTTAATCCATTTTTTTAAAATAGACGCTATCCTACATCCATTTTTATATATTTACTTATAAGTTATGATTTAAACTAGTTTTGCCATGCCGATTTATCACCTGTTAAGTCATTTTGTACATATCAATATTATCTATATATGAAAGAGATCTACTTAATGTAATAAGCCATCAATCATGCTATTACTTGAGCTATACTGGAAAGTACAGCCACATCCAGTTTTCATTTAGAAAGTGGCGAGCGTTACCATTTTTATCACAAATCTAGTGTGACGGCAAAACTTAGAAACTATGTAGCTACTGCTGAGAGTTTCTATTTTCCCATACATTATACTTAAAATGATTGTAACCGTTGTTTTACCGTATATAATCTTGTTTATAGGTAATATTTAACGATTGTTATTCGTAAGAGTAATATATACAAATGAAATATAGAGGTACTTATATAAGTCAACAGTAATCACGTCACAGTGAGTATAACATATCAAGGACCCAGACACAGTTCGCACGTGATAAGCTTAACTAGAGACCGTCAAGACGTCAATAGTTATAACGGATAAATACCTGCTAACTCATAACTAGCACGTTCGCTGTCGTTTTTCGCACGACATATTTGATTCCTAGGGGCCGATTTTTGAATTTCGTTCAATAATATCTCCAGTACCCGGCATTCAAATTCTACTAATAGAATTAAAAACGAGTGGTCCATACCAGTACCACTCGATTCCCAATTTCTATCGCTCGTATTTCAAAAATTAGCATTTCGCTGTTTTCTACCGATTTTCGAGTGACGAAATCGAACGCTCGAAATTCAAAAATCGGCCCCCGGGTCTTTTATTGAATAAATAATATCTTCAAACACCTAATTTTCACGTACTTATTTTTTGTGCGTTTCATGCTATTTTAACATACTTCTCAATTTTAGACCATAAACAGTACCTACCTAAAAATAACTATTTGATAAATAAGAGGTTAGAACTGTTCAATACTAAATTTTATTAGGTGAGTACTTGAGTGACTTATATATTGGCGTTGGTTGCTTTCTAAATTAATCAATTCTTATTTTATGAGCTTAATGCGTTTGTATTGGTCTTTATATCAAAATAGAATAAAATTTCACTAAATATTATTTCATTACTTGTTTGCAAACTAAGTATAAGTATCATTGCTGGTTAAAAACATATTTGTGTTTCATTCATGCAATTACATAAGTATGTAGTTTTAACCAGCCAAGCATAAACAACCTGATTCAACTAGACTTAGTATACTTAGATTAGATAATGTGATGACACATTCACAAGCAGTAAGTACCTACGCATGACTCTAGTAACTTAAACACATCGAGGTATGCACTAGATTAAATTATAAACTCATGTCTTAACTGTTATGTTGATTATTATTGATTAGTCTTGTTCGAGACGGCTTAGCTCTGCGTTCAACTGAGAAGACTAGAGGTTGGATAACAGCAATTTCGTGGTAATTAACCACGTTTGCGATGCAGGCTTGAGTTTCTGTTTTGTTTAGTTTTAATTTGAAGCGTTTGCTTTGGTTACTGTTCACAATTGTACAACTGTGTTTATGAATAGCGAAGTACCTAGTGGTGCTTGGTAGCTTTTGGAAATTATTTATTGTTATAATGTTGCCAACAGGGAAAAATAATAGTAACTATGAAAATTCAGTCCGAAAAACATTAAATAGTATATAATGTCCAAACGGTTTGCTATGTATTATTGATTATGGAACCAGGCACTTTACAGTTGTCCATTAATGCCAACCTAAAAAATGGAACCCGAGAAATTGGTCTCTTTTTAAATTAATACTTATATAATTATATCATATTGTTAAATTACCAGAATATCCTATATAATTAATTATCAACACCATTTTAGTACTGACAGTGCCTAGAGAAAAGTAAAGATCTATCTTTGGAAATTGTTGTTTGTCGGCGAAATTTCTTTACCAACTAAGAAAACTGGGAACACCCAAATATTCCGAAATACGTTTTTCCGACTTTCATAACCTCGATTTTCATAATCCCGATTTTTTACATGACCGAAATATCGAAATTACGACTTTGAAAACCACGAAAGAACAAAATCACGACTGTGTTATTTCCGAAAACTTAAAATCCGATTCTCATATGGACGAAAGCTTAAAATTCCGATTTAGAAAAAATCCGAAAATATTTTTCCCGAATTTGTCTATTCCGAAAAATCATTGACCGATCGGAATAAAATAATTCGGTATTCAGAAATTCGATCTTTTGTGAATTCGGAATAATGAAATTCGTGATTATCAAAATAAGATTTAAACGCGCTTTTTTAAGTTTCACTAACCAAAATCCGAATCGGACCACCCACTATCCACGTCGTCTTGTCTGTCCTACCCCTAGAGTGTATGTAAAAAGCCAGAGGCGCGGAGGGGAAGCACGCCAGCCGTAGCAAAGCGCAGAGCAGCCGAAGTGGCTGAGGCGAGCATTAGTGCCTGCGCTTTGCTACGCAAAGGCGAAGAGGCTGCTATGCCCGTAGCGCCGGAGCAGTTGCGGAGCAACTGTTGCCAGAAAAGTGGCTCAGGTTAGGTTAGAACTGCAACCCGACGAAATCAAACTGTTGCCAGAAAAGTGGCTTAGGTTAGGTTAGAACTGCGATCTCACGAAAACAAACTGTTGCCAGAAAAGTGGGTTAGGTTAGGTTAGAACTGCGACCTCACGAAAACAAACTGTTGTTGTTGTCTGTAAAGTGGGTTAGGTTAGGTTAGAACTGCAACCCCCAAGAAAACGAATTGTTGCCAGAAAAGTGGGTTAGGTTAGGTTAGAACTGCGACCTTTACAGAAACCAATTGCTACTGGAAAAGTGGGTTCGGTTAGGTTAGTACTGCGACATTTACAGAAACCAACTACTACTAGAAAAATGGGTAAGTTTAGAACTGCGACCTTTACAGAAACCAACTGCTACTGGAAAAGTGGGTTAGGTTAGGTTAGAACTGCGACCTTTATAGAAACCAACTGCTACTGGAAAAGTGGGTTAGGTTAGGTTAGAACTGCAACCTTTACAGAAACCAACTGTTGCTAGAAAAGTGGGTTAGGTTAGGTTAGAACTGCGACCTTCACAGAAACCAACTGCTTCTAGAAAAATCGGTTAGGTTAGAACTGCGACCTTTACAGAAACCAAATGCTACTATAAGTTTAGAACTGCGACCTTTACAGAAACCAACTGCTACTGGAAAAGTGGGTTAGGTTAGGTTAGAACTGCGACCTTTACAGGAACCAACCGTTGCTAGAAAAGTGGGTTACGTTAGAAATGCGACCTTTACAGAAGCCAAATGCTACTAGAAAAGTGGGTTATGTTAGGTTAGAACTGTGACCTTCACAGAAACCAACTGCTACTAGAAAAGTGGGTTAGGTTAGGTTAGAACTGCGACCTTCACGGAAGCCAACTGCTACTAGATAAATGGGTTAGGTTAGGTTAGAACTGCGACCTTTACAGAAACCAACTGTTGCTAGAAAAGTGGGTTAAGTTAGGTTAGAACTGTGACCTTTACAGAAACCAGCTGCTACTAGAAAAATGGGTTAGGTTAGGTTTGAACTGCGACCCTTGCAGAAAAAATGCTACTAGAAAAGTAGGTTAGGTTAGGTTTGAACTGCGATCCTTACAGAAACGAAATGCTACTAGAAAAGTGGGTTAGGTTAGGTTAGAACTGCGACCTTTACAGAAACCAACTGTTGCTAGAAAAGTGGGTTAGGTTAGGTTAGAAGTGCGACCTTCACAGAAACTAACTGGTACTTGAAAAGTGGGTTAGGTTAGGTTAGAACTGTGACCTTTACAGAAACCAGCTGCTACTAGAAAAATGGGTTAGGTTAGGTTTGAACTGCGACCCTTGCAGAAAAAAAATGCTACTAGAAAAGTAGGTTAGGTTAGGTTTGAACTGCGACCCTTACAGAAACGAAATGCTACTAGAAAAATGGGTTAGGTTAGGTTTGAACTGCGACCCTTGCAGAAAAAAAATGCTACTAGAAAAGTAGGTTAGGTTAGGTTTGAACTGCGACCCTTACAGAAACGAAATGCTACTAGAAAAGTGGGTTAGGTTAGAACTGCGACCTTCACAGAAACCAACTGCTACTAGAAAAGTGGGTTAGGTTAGGTTAGAACTGCGACCTTTACAGAAACCAACTGCTATTAGAAAAATGGGTTGGGTTATGTTAGAACTGCGACCTTTACAGAAACTAACCGCTACTAGAAAAGCGGGTTAGGTTAGGTTAGAACTGTAACCCCCCACAGAAAAGAAGTGTTTTTAGAAACAGAACGAACTACATACACAATTATGTAGAAACATACATAATACATAATTATGTTGAAAAATTGTGCTTGTGAGTAACTCTTATAATATTATGTAAAATAGGAAATTTTAACAGGCATTTCTGCTTACTTTAACGACGTAGGTACCATTATTTATTATGAACAAATTCGGAATTAAAAAAATCGGAATCACGTCAAATCGGAATTCTAAATTTCGGAATAATGACAATTCGGAATTCGTGATTTCAACAATCGTTAATGTTAAATTCGGTATTTTTCACTATCGGAATTGTAATATTCGGAATTATGTGGTTCGGAATTTTAAAAAATCGGCGGTTTTGCCTTTCGGAAATATAAAACTTCGTGATTTTCATCGTTCGGTAATTACGACATTCGGAATTATGATGGGTCGAGCATTTAAAAATCGGAATAATAAAATTCGATATTCTAAAATTCGGCATAAAATATTTCGGAATTATGTAGTGTACCCAAGAAAACTAATACGTTAATTCCGTACAATCTTGATAGAAATCCCTACCATTCATACATCAACAGATGAATCAGATAAGTACAACAATGGATTTATAGTCAAAACAGTGAGGGATACTATCTAATTAGATATTAGTGCAAACATTGTATTATGTGTAGAGTTAAAGGTGACTCAGCTCAGGTAAGAAAGCACATCAAATTGTATGAAAGCATCTCATAACAATCAGTTAGATTCATATAATATGTATTCTCATTTCTTTTATTGATTTTATTTTCTTTTCCTTTTGTAAGATTTGATTTGTTTTCTGAAAGAGCTACGTATTTGTGATTTCATGTGCATATATGTTTATTTTTTATATCAAATTCTATAAAGTTATGTACTCACTGAGTATAATTGCATGAATTCTATAGTAATTTAAATTGTATTAATTACTCGTAATGCATGTTAATTATAAGATGTAATAATATAATATTTTAAACTTTCGCGTTTTGAATACATATTAACTCACATTATAGACGGGTCTAACGCGAATTATATTCAATTACCTTTATTTACCGACGTTTCGACACAGGTTTCACTGGTCGTGGTCGCGGCTGACTGATTGTCCCAGCAAAATGTCAAAACAGAGATTTGTGCATCTACCCGACGAAAAGTGTATGGAAAAGTTTGGGGTAGACATCACATTTTCAAACCACCCACCACACATAATGTTAATTATTGTCAATAGTCCGACACGCAACACTCACAATATCCACGCACCCGTCCGAAGATAGATCCTTTGGCTTTAGCTTCTGTATCACTGGTTCCCAAGTTGGCGATAAGTTGAAACCATCCTCCCTATTAAAATTCCTGGGGTGTTTCTTGATTTCAATTGCTTCTCGCACAACTCGAGGATAATAATGGCGTTCAGTGGAGACAACTTTTGGTCTATGCAACTCAATCCAGTGATTTGTGCCAGATGTAAGAAGATGTTCGGCGATTGCGGATTTGTGTAATTGGCGATTTTTAACTGCCGCTATGTGCTCTTTCACCCTCTCTTGCACGCTCCGTTTAGTTTGTCCAATGTACACACTTCCGCAGCTACAGTCTATTTTGTATACGCCCGGATTTTGGTACGGAATGACATCTTTTGGACTGCGCAACAGATCTGCTACTTTGAATAACGGCTTGTATACAGTCTTGATGGAGAATTTCTTAAGTACTGCTCCAATTTTGTCCGTTATTCCTTTCACATATGGTAGAAACGCTGGTTGTCTGTTGACCTCTGGATGTCTCTCCGTTCTCTTCGGCTTGCGTTTCATCCTCCCACGGTATCCATTCCTCTCCAGTACAGCTTGGACATGGGCCAGTTCACCGTCCAGGTGCTCAGGGTCACATAAGTCATGACTTGAAGGAATGGATACCGTGGGAGGATGAAACGCAAGCCGAAGAGAACGGAGAGACATCCAGAGGTCAACAGACAACCAGCGTTTCTACCATATGTGAAAGGAATAACGGACAAAATTGGAGCAGTACTTAAGAAATTCTCCATCAAGACTGTATACAAGCCGTTATTCAAAGTAGCAGATCTGTTGCGCAGTCCAAAAGATGTCATTCCGTACCAAAATCCGGGCGTATACAAAATAGACTGTAGCTGCGGAAGTGTGTACATTGGACAAACTAAACGGAGCGTGCAAGAGAGGGTGAAAGAGCACATAGCGGCAGTTAAAAATCGCCAATTACACAAATCCGCAATCGCCGAACATCTTCTTACATCTGGCACAAATCACTGGATTGAGTTGCATAGACCAAAAGTTGTCTCCACTGAACGCCATTATTATCCTCGAGTTGTGCGAGGAGCAATTGAAATCAAGAAACACCCCAGGAATTTTAATAGGGAGGATGGTTTCAACTTATCGCCAACTTGGGAACCAGTGATACAGAAGCTAAAGCCAAAGGATCTATCTTCGGACGGGTGCGTGGATATTGTGAGTGTTGCGTGTCGGACTATTGACAATAATTAACATTATGTGTGGTGGGTGGTTTGAAAATGTGATGTCTACCCCAAACTTTTCCATACACTTTTCGTCGGGTAGATGCACAAATCTCTGTTTTGACATTTTGCTGGGACAATCAGTCAGCCGCGACCACGACCAGTGAAACCTGTGTCGAAACGTCGGTAAATAAAGGTAATTGAATATAATTCGCGTTAGACCCGTCTATAATGTGAGTTAATAGATGTAATAATGTTTTGAAAAGATGTGTCCCGCCGAGTTTGTTGCCGGTCCCATATTGGGATACCCTCCTCCAATCGAGGGGGGATTTAAATCTTCTCGGGGCAGAGGTGTACGGTTGGAGCCGGTAAAGGTTTATTTGACGTTCATAAGCGCATTGTAATATGCCTACTTGAATAAACTATTTTTTATCTTTTATCTTATCTTATCTTATCTTAGTGTTATCGGATATTGTATGGCGCCATCTATAAATATCTGTCAGACTCGAAGCTCGAATTTGTTTTCTATTTTACTTTACACATCTAATACATAGAATCAGTGAATTATTGGGTTAGTGGAGAAATTTAAATACCAAAAACTTGTTAAACAAAGTGGCTACGGTATGGTGTATTTTGCCGCATAGTTAGGTATTGAGCGCTCGCGTGAATTCCAAGCCAACACGCTTCGGGAAGTTTCCAGAAGGCTCGTCGGTTACCTGCCAATTACCCGCGGACACTTTACGTATCGATGTTTTATAAACAACAGCTAAGTCACTCAAACTAGTAGACTATTATCAATAAATAAATAGGTACTCTGCGATCATCTTATACAAATCGACCAGCCCCACAGAAGGCTCGAATCTCGACAAAAAGTCTATGTACGTAGAAAGAGAACAGTCGTGGAATGTATGGGAACCAATGCATTTCACGACTCTTCTCTTTCCGCAGAGACTATAGATAAATATTTAGATATTTAGAAAACATCCATAAGGAACTCGTGAAGAAATATTTGTGATGTGAACATACAAATAAATTCTCTTAACGGGATTTGAACCAGGGCAGGGAACAATAGGTAATAGATTGACAGAGTTATTTTATTATGTATAATAATTATAATGTTAATAGGGAGGTAATCATCAGAAATAATGGATAGCTTCGATATCAAACTTAAAAATGCATAAATACAACCTGTATTGAAGTTTTGTACCGATTATTTATTCGTTTAAATATCTACAGGAAAATATTTGTTTTGATTGCGTTGAAGGTATGGAGCCAAGTGCCTGGCTCCACAATGGAAGTCATTTTGATACACCTTCCTAAAACGTAATAAAAGCGTTTTTACAATAAAGCGTTTAAACCATTTACCGAAATCGGCTAAAAGATTTCATTCGATAAAAATACAGCTACGTTTAAAACTACAAAAGCTTCTTTTTGTGATAGAAAATAAATCCACAAGTAAGTTTCCAATCCGCGTAACAAGAAAGAGTTGCATCGCCTACGATAAACGTTATGTAGGGTATGTTCGGAACGCTTTGAAAAGGAAAGCGCGGAGTTTCCAATTCCTACGTGCTGAAGTTGCCCGTTGCGGCGTACTTGTTATTTTACTTCTGATAATTATTGGAAGTTGTTTGGGAATTCTTTTTCTTTTTGTTATAAAGGCGGGATTCCACCAGTGTGCGGCACTGTGCGGCACAAGCATACTTGTACTGAATATGCTTGTGCCACACACTTGGTGGAATCCTGCTTTAATGTGTACTTATCCTGAACAAAAGTGCATCATGATAAAACTAAACGTAAATAAATAAGCCTATACAACACATAGTACTCGTAAACTCATCGAACAAGCAAATAATTTGCAATGTTTCGGACGTGTCGTCTTAAAAATTACAAATTTAGATAAGTTTAGGTACTTATATATTCCATTAACTCAATTCAAGTTGTGGTTCAAATAGAATGCACACTTACAGTATTGACTGTAATAGACACTCAGCCTTCAGTTTAATAGCGTTATTGTACGTTCGAAAGTTTTGGATATTAGCAACATCCTCGGGAGTGTCGAAAACATTTCTAGTTAAGCTCAACTTTGATTGAATCCCACCATTATCATGATTTATATTTAGATTGAAGTGTCAACGTAAAACACAGGAAGTTTTGAATAAGCAATTATAATCAAAAGTCGGCCACTCTCCTTTTCATTCGATAAATTCAGGAATTAATTATCAACGAGACAAAAGACTCGCTTTACCAAACTTTGTTGCGTCAAATTATTGGAATATATAATTGGAGTATTAAATTGGGAAGTTTCGTAACTACATACTCGAATCTGAAATAGGTTTATTAAAACTGGTACGAGACAAGAGTTCTGTAACAATAGTGTACAAAACCTTGAGAATTACGTCACAAAACTACTATAATATTTTTCAAACTTGAAGGGTGGGGTAGGATGACACCTGTCATCTTTATATAATTTATAACCTATAACCTAAAAACGCCAAATCAGCAAAATTGTGTTAAAATGACAGGTGTCCTTCGAGTTTGAAAAATATTATAAAATATATATTTACGCACGTTTAAGTTTTCGAGCAGCCTGTAGATTGATAGAATGTTAGTAGATAATGATTTTAGGTTCGGTAGTCTACTTGGATTAATTATAGTTTCGCCTGTCTGTTTGTTTATCTGTCTGTCCGACCGCGGCTTAGCTCAGTAATCGTAGTGCTAGAAAGCTGTAATTTAACTTGGGTATATTCAATCACGCCGACAAAAAGGTTAAATAAAAAGCTATGTGTTGAATAAAAAAGTAGAATTAATATTTTAGTGTATATAAATAGTGTATGATCCTAAGTGAACATAAAGTAAAGTTTATTTAATTTATTGCCTTCATACTATTGGACCAAAAAAAATTATGAACTGCTCCCAGATATAAAGGTAACTAATAAGAGTAATAAGAAATTCGAATATTCTTATTTAAAACGTTAGCATTAGATATTTTGTTATTTCTTAACTTATAAAAAAGTAAAGATTCCAAAGATCTAAACAGACTAAATGCTTATCCATATTTGCCCCGGGCACTATTATATAATCTGTGACAAAAGTGCTTTCATAACTGTTTAAAACATTCGCGCTGCTGCCAAATCCGTTGAATAATATCGTAATTTATTTTATCCATTCCAAAACAAGTAGGTAGGTACATTTTGAATTGAGAAAAATACTTTTCTAGTATTTGTTTGCAGTCTTTAATCTTTATAACGCCCACTACTGGGTCTGGATAACAAGCCCCTTTTGTTTAGTGGAAAGTGGTTTATTGCCGTACGAAAATATATTTAATTGAAAAAAATCAAATAAATATGACATGACATATTCGTCGAAGTATTCTGTTTCGTATTAGACATTTACCTTTTTATATACATAGACCTTAGATGTATTTGCTTAAACGTACACGTTAGTAGAATAAAAAAAATACCTATATGTTTAGGAATTTGAGACTTGAATTTTGCTCGTTTTTGGCTTAGATGTTCCAATTCAGTACAGGCAATATTACCTAAAATATTTGAGAATGTCGATTTGGCACATGAATACCTATTTGCTTTTGGTAATTAATTATATGAATAAGTAGGTTTAATCATAAATGTATTTTATTTGCGAATATTTCTACACGGAATACCTTTAATATCAAGATTTTGAACATAATTATTAGAGTAGGCAGTGCTACCTAATTGCTCGTCCCGGTTATATTAAGAAGGAATAGGTACCTACATAATATGATCCCAAATAAGTATATTATGTACATTCGGGATGTAGAAATAACATTGGTACTTCAAACATCTCAAGACTGAAATATATGTACCTACAGTTTGAAACGAACGAAAATTAGGTTCACTAATTTACGATAAGAAAATGTTTATATTTGTGATTTCAAAGCAAAATAAATAGAAGTGTAAAAATAAAGTTCATTTTTATTCAACTGTTACATAAATACCCCTAAAGAATTATTTACTTGGCTCAATTTGCTTTTATATACTTTTTAAATAAAATATGGGTTGTCCATTAGACAAAGTTGTACTATTCCCTAAACTAAATAAAGTAACAAAATAAAATCGCTTAGTGGTGATAAAAAAAGAATTATTAAGTGAAATTTACGTTACATTTATTATACGAGTATATAAACATAAAGTGTCTAGAATAAAACTTATTTAATCTTTTAGTAGTAGTAGTAAACACTTTATTGCACAAAACAAGTACATAACACAGAGAGAATACAATAAATATGTACAAAGGCGAACTTATCCCGTTAAGGGATCTCTTCCAGCTAACCTTTAAGTAACTGAGAGATACATATGAAATGGTAGTCAAACTAAGATAAAATGTACATGACGGCGAGACTTAAAAGAAGTAGCTAACCCTAGGAACATAACTTAATACAATGTGATGCATTAGGCCAAAAAACAAATAGGTAAGTAATTAGTCGTCTTAGGCCCTCTTGCATCATCCCACTAACCCGGGGTTAAGCAGTTACACCGTTAACCCACTTAACCCAGTGTCAAATTATACGGGTAACCATGGTAACTCTAGGTTTAACCGGTTAACCCCGGGTTAGTGGAATGGTACAAGCGAGCCTTAAATGATTTTTGATATGTCCTTAAAACACAACACTTTTTACGTGCGTAAAACGTTAATTTTTGGAAGATTTTTGTAAAATAGTGCCCATTCTTATTCTAGATAGCACAAAACCTTCCAAACCGTTACTGACTTTATAATAGACTTTGCTATCTACGCCGACTTACAGAGATTTAAAAGTCTTTCTGAACTTTATGTCTAAGATGCAATCTCGAAATAAACAAAAAATCGTTTAATATAAACCGTTTATACGAGTATAGCTATATTGTGGCGTATTATATAATCCTACACCGAAATATATCTACAGATATAGAATGTACCTATTAATTTAGGCACCGTTTAACTTAATGGAATGTTTCTGTGGTTGAACTGGACAAAAATGGTGAAAAAATTTGCTATTTGCGAACATATATTACTGCAAACAAAATATATGGGTCACGCACGCCAACATTTGTTATCCGCATTTATTTGATAATGTCAGGCAAAATTATGAATAGCCCCGACAGGAATTTACTCTATCACAAAATGTCATAAATATTAACACAACCCTGTAACTAGGAAGAGAAGAAACTGGTGATTTTTAAATCTTGAAATTAAATATACGTAAATGCCTGTTTATTTTGTTTTTTCTTTATCCTGATGTTATTAACCGACTCAAAAAAGGATCATTTTTGTTGTAACGTCGGCGTGCAGTTCCCATACAAATTGCAGTCGGGGTGCAGTCCGTCTGTATCGGCACAAGCATCAACACGCTTTAAAAATTTGGATTGGCATTGGCACGACTTCAAACATTAGTAAAGCGCATATTAAAAGGATTTTTATTTGATTCGGTTTTTCTATAAAATACTAAGCTTTTTGATGACCTTTACCTTTTAAGGTCATTTGTCACTCGAAGTTAATTTTAAAAAGATTCTCGTCAAAGCCGATGTGTAATATTGTTGTAAGCGGCTCTAGCAAACAGGATTACCGAGGAACGTGCCTCGCAAAATCTAATTGAGAGTTGCGCGCTGATGCTTTTGCTATGCCAGTTACGCTATTCAGACAGTAATGCTTTTCTAATCAATGCATAACATCGCAGTCGTGATTACATTTCGGTGTAAGGCTTAACTTAATTTTGTCTCTTTAATCGCCTTACATTTAGACGTAATTAAATTGATTGATTGGACTAGGTACGAGTATATTACGTTTTAAGTTGGGATACAAAATAAGCTCTTTTTAATTGCTTACTTAGAAACATCAATGTTGAAGTGACAGGCATCGAATATATTCGTGGGATTCTTTGGGAAATAAACCTACCTAGACAAGATGAGCTGGCGTATTGTTTTTGGTAAATAATTGGACGTATTCAATAAGTAATTATATATTTGTGTAAATAGGATTTTTTTCAAACATGTGAATACATATGGAGAAACATTAAATTCTAACCAAAACAAACTAATAAAACATCAGACCTTACGGTCCGACTAAAACCGGATTTTTAGCTCAAACCAGAACCGTAGGTAGGTTTTACCAACGTTTCGGCCGAAACCGAACTTTCAGCCGAAACATGATTTTTATGCCCAAATCGAAATCGACACTAACCTACACAAGGTGTTTAGGGCTGATTTAGATAGCGCGCGAACTCGCATGCGATTTTAGTTATTACAATTGCGGACTGTTGGTTACGTCCAATTCAGCCGACCAATCAAAACCCGCAATGTAATGAAACTCGCATGCAAATTCTCGGCGTTCTCGCATCGTCTAAATGAGTCCTAAGGAATGTGACAAGTATAAACTCATAGACTTCACGCCAGTTCGCGCATTGCGAATGTATAAATCTATAAATTATTTACTACGTATTAGTCTATTATTTATTACTTAAACACTGAGTTGAATGATACTTAGGCTCAAGTAGAGTTTACGTACGGTACGACACGGTGCACGATTCGAGTGTTGCACGGTGAATAGCTTAAACTCGATTTAAGTGAGTATGTGTGTGTGCGAAATAGGCTTGACACAGTTTTGTCTTTGGCGATAGCGACCGTACCTACATATGCTGATCGACTCTGTACACTTAAAATTAGTTTATGCGGCTCCTTATATTCTTGATAATACTTTTACAGAAATCAAAAAAGTTATTTGTTTTACACAGGAGCCAAAGTTGTTGTTAAACCTCTCGTGTTTGTGATAGGTACTCGAGCAAGTGAAAGATTCCAAATTAGAAAAGTAGAATCTAGAGCGTCGTGTAAAACAAATTTTGCTACCGAGTCAAACATAATTTACCAAACCAATGCTAGGAAAATAATATATAAATAAATATACACAATGTTCTTGGAAACTTTTCAGTGGTAGCCCGTGGGTGTTTATTCAATAAAACTGGCTCATAATATCTTATCCTCTGAAATTCGTCTCGCTGAAAAAAACCCTAATCCAAGATTTGCGTCGAATAGAACCGGCTTTCAATTGTTACGTTTTCCCATGACTTAGGCTTCGTTTGCGCTTTGTTATTTAAATCGGGGTTTTAAACGCGATTCTGGTTTGAGTAATCTGCTCCTCGTGGAACAATTTTAATGCGCATTATTTTTGTTATGTTGGATGTAGCATTAAAAGCGTTATACTATTAATAATAAAATCACTTTATTTCAGACAAAAGTCCATACAAAAATTAGGCTATAATAATATTAAACTTAAACTAGCAGTTGCTTTAGTCACCATATGATTACATAGTCTTATATTTACTGTTAAGTATACATAGAGCCAGCCAGTAATCGATACACATAAACCTTCATAAGAAAAAATCGGTTAAGAGTATGTCAAGCCACTAAGTACTTTTAATTTTGACTAGCCTAAACCTCCTCAAGAATCACTCTATTCATAAATAGGTGAAAACCGCCTGGAAATCTGTTCAGTAGTTTTTGAGCTTATCGCCAACAAACTCACAAACAGACAGACGTGGCGGGGACTTGTTTTATAAGGTGTAGTGATGATGTTCATTTTCAATGCCATCCGATAGTTGAGAGAAGTGCAAAATCTGTTTTAAACTTTTTTCTTACTTTTTGGAACATAGTTCAAAAGTTAATGGAATGTAAGTGGGGAACTATCTTTTTATTCTACCACTCTAAAATATTTACTTCATCAAAAAAAGGTTGTGAAAATCCCCTATTCGTTTTGAAAGAGCTATCTAACGACTTAGGGTTGAAGAGAACAAACTGACCAAGTGCGTGTCAGACCACGCATAATAGACGGTTCCGTACCTTCAAACAATACAAACAGCTATACAAGCAAAACAGCGTATCTTCCCTGCACTTATGTCGTTTTTATAAGAAGATCATCAGTTAAAAGAAACTTAAACTAAGTAACGCCCCATAAAATACATCTATATTCTAACTTTCATCAAAATATATGTTGTAGTTTCCAAGTAAAATCGCTTTTACCAATCAGGTTAAGCTCCATCGAATGATTTGAGTAAAGCTTTATACTTTCGCAGACAAATCTTTCAAAGTAATTCCATCAAATGTTCATCCTCTTCTGAGGATAATTAAGGGTTAAGTACAAACAGCGTTCAATTCACTTCTAAACTCGCTCTTTAACTTACAAGATTTTCTTATATATATGATGAAATGACAAATGAAGTTTGTGAAAAGATTCTACAAAATGTTTGAGAACCATTGTTTATTTCATAAATTTAATTTTGAAGACGAGTAAAGTGTGGATCAATTAAGTCTGTGCGGATAATATGTAGCTACTTTCAAATCCATTCAGAATTCGCAAGTCGTTACCACTCTTCTAAATCAACAATATCGCTTCAACGTCGCTTTTAAATCAACAATATACACAATAAGTACATATAAAAACGCGGGTAAAATAGGTTAGTGTTCTTATATGTACTTATTCCTATTCTTAATCATAAAATTTTACGGGCCTGATTTAGTTAAATTATGTTATCCCTTTCTTACAAATATATTTGTCAAAATGACAGATAAAGACAAAAGATTATTGGCTAATTGAGGTTTGTAGTGCGTTTAAGAATAAGCAAATTAGTTTTGGAAATACACAACTCGGGAGAAGTGCCGATCTCGGGCTAACTCGCGAAGAAGCTGTTACGCAACTATTACAAACAACCGTCGTCGCTTAAACTTGACGCGGCTGTGATATGGAAGCCAAGAAGCTTTCGACAGATAATTAGGCTTAGTTTTGTAGATAACTTATCCACAACTGAACCACAATTATCCCAACATATCTTAGTGATGAAGCAGTAAACTGACTTGCGACTAGATGCTGTCAGAGTCTGCACATATTGGTCTGCATTGCGAAACGTGCTTCATGATCTTCAAACGTTTTTTTTGTTGTTCAGCGGTATAATACCTATGATATATTTTATTTGTAAAAAAAATAAAAATGTACTTCACTGCATTTCAATTTTAATTAATGAGTTATCTTTCCTTCAATTGTAGACATTAGATCATTAATAAATACACCATGAATATCATAATCAAGAAGCGTTGTGATACTCGTGACTTTAATCAAGAGCAATATAAACATTGAAGTCATCTAAAACATTGCCAGTAGTATAGCAATCCTCAATGCTCATATAACGCGCGTACATATTTACGTAGCAATAAGTGTCACCGGCGCGCGCGATAACCGCCCTAGCGCAGCAGTTAATCCTCCTTAATGAATTTTCATAGACGAATCCGCCTCATGCACACGATCCATTCGGGAGACTGTCAGTGAATAATGAGCTCCAGTATTTCACTAGTCAAACGACAGTTTTCGGAAAATCGAAATGGTGATGGTTCCGTGCGGGTTGGTAGTTGGGAGTGTGTGCTTTAGTACCTATCTCGTTATTTTACTAAAAAATATATCAGGGCCAATTATAAATAAGTATAAGTGTAAGCGGGACGCTCTGGAATTGTATTTGAATTTATACATTTTAGCAGAAGAATATTGAATATGATACTGTGTAAATATTATACATAGTTAAGTTCTTAAACAGCGTGCTAAAGCTCTCGAAGAGTCGTGTATAGACATCGCATCTAGGGCGAAAGTGGTTACGGACATCGTGTATTGAACCCTCGTGGACGTGTGCTGCCGCTCCGTTGGTGAATTGAGGAACGGCAGCCATCATGACACGTAAAAAAAGTAGTCATTATAGTTGACAAATCGGATGGGTGTAGTTGGGTATCTGTCACATGGGCGTGGGACGGCAAGCAGGGTCACTATTAATTCCAAGAACATCATGTTTGGAATGTACGTATCTATATAGAGGGATATTGGTCAGGTCAGGAGAAGGACTGCGAATCGTATCAACAATAGCTAATTTGCCAAGTTGATATTTTAATTCTATAATTCGCTTACTACTCTACCGTCAGTAGAAAGAAGAACGTAGATGCCTACGTTAGCTATACGTACTTGATATAGGTAATTTGTTGTGTCGATAGAGGCGCATAAAAAAATTCGAAGAAAATTAGGTGAATTAACGATTTTTTTATGAAGTGTGATGTCGTTGGAAAATGCATATCTTGTGTATAACAAATTATCTACATCACATAATTTATATATATAAATTATGTGATGTAGATAATTTGTAGGGGTATAAATATTTATACCCCTCTAGCATACAAGAAGCGCTGGTGGCCTAGCGGTAAGAGCGTGCGACTTGCAATCCGGAGGTCGCGCGTTCAAACCCCGGCTCGTACCATTGAGTTTTTCGGAACTTATGTACGAAATATCATTTGATATTTACTAGTCGCTTTTCGGTGAAGGAAAACATCGTGAGGAAACCGGACTAATCCCAATAAGGCCTAGTTTCCCCTCTGGGTTGGAAGGTCAGATGGCAGTCGCTTTCGTAAAAACTAGTGCCTACGTCAAATCATGGGATTATTTGTCAAGCGGACCCCAGGCTCCTATGTGAGCCGTGGCAAAATGCCGGGATAACGCGAGGAAGAAGAAGATACCCCTATCTAGCATACCTGATTAAAAAAAAAAATTGTAGTATTCACGCAATGCCTATATTTGTTGATCACGGCAGTCTAAATATCTTAATTAAAGAAATATTAGATTAGCGTTTCTTTATAGGGCAGTACAGATTTTCAGTTTCATATTCATAGGTACACAACGTACGTTCTTAGCACTCCATACATTTCAAGCAGAATTCCGATGGAAGTCGTTGAATAATATTCTAAACCACTTAGCATTCATTTGTCAAAGCTAAAAAGCAACATATTCGCATTGCCCTCAAAGGTTGATTTATTTCAATTCCACAGAGTAAGTTTAATGGCAGAGAATAGATTTTATGTATTGAATGAATTATAATGTGTCTAAAATGGAAACAGTAATACTTTTCATTATTCGTTTTGTATTTAAAAGAGAAAAAATGTGCATAAAACATATTTTTGTAATAGGTATTAACAAAAAATGCTAATACCAATCAATCCAGGACAGGCGGATCCTTGACACAGTTGCGAGAATTTATATCCAAGTATTTTCTGATAGCTATCTCCCCTACCGGATCTGCGTTTTCCCAATAACTAGTCTACCATTTTGATGTTGATGTTTACGTTCCGTTCGGAGGGACCCCAAGTGACGTTTTCTAGCCAAGTTTAACTGGGACGTTGACATACTTACATACAAAAACACTCTGGATTCTGTTTTTAGGGTTCCGTTTTCATCAAGGAAACCTTAATCGTTTGCCTGTTAGTCCGGCCGCTGATTAGCTCAGTGACTATAATTCGCATTTGTGCTACAAAACTGTAATTTGGTACAGATATAAATCTAAAGCACGCCGCCAAAGCAACGATATAATATATCTTAAAAGAAATAAGGTTCCTCAAGGGATATAAATATTGGTCTGGGTAGCTTCTTGCCTGGCCGGTTTCTTCAAATACCAAATATAAACTCACGTTCAAACAGTATAGTTAATACTTAAAGTAACTATACTTAAGTATGTAATTATCTAAATCATAGTGTGCAATTACGCTTACGCTTGTCAGGACTGGTACAAAAGCGATATGATATTAATAGCCCGATTCTAACTTTAAGATACGTCAATTAATATATTCTATTAAAGTGTTTCATTATTGTATTTTTAGACCTACCCGCAATTGTATGACACTATTCCTATACGTACCCTATATGGTTATCTGTCTGACATTTAAGAGGCTGTACTTATCTTTATAGTCGCACCAATAAAAGTCTGCAGCGGATTTGATAGCCCACGCAGCGTAAGTGTTATTTATACGTCATAATTTCATAGAAGTTTGAAGTTTAAAATGACACTTGCACTGCGTGGGCTATCAAAATCGCTGCAGACTTTTTACGGTCTGACTATACGTATTTTTGTAACCACTGACGTTTGACTTGATTAGTAACGAGTATTAATATTACGTAGGTAATAATGCGGAGTTAGTGATACCGTTCACATGTCGCAAGTGGAAATCAGTGTTCAGTTTAATTTGCAGCTCTGGATCATGTTCACTCTAATTTAGAATAGAGTAAGTAGAACCAAAACGATGTATATCCCGTTTAGAGTATTTCATACCCTGTAAGGTTAACATAAAGTTCTTTCGATTAAGCAAGTTCCAGTGCGTGTAGTGTACGTTTGATTTGGAGTTGATTGTTATTAAGCCAATAAATTCTCTTTTACACCGTTGTCGTCCTAAAAACGCACACCAACGTATATATCGAGACACGTAGGAGGAAAAATACTTTCTAGGTATTGACTTTTCCTGACTTTTCTGAACAAAGTGTTAATACTGCTGGTCTTATGTCGTACTAAACAATGGTTTTCGTTAGTGTTAGCTAGTGCTAGTGGGCTAGTTTTTATATACCTACATTCCTTTGACTGGCCCCAAAAAACCTAAACAGATTGACGTATTTTAGAATCTTTCAGCCGTGTACAACTACCTAGGTACATGTTAGTGGGTCAGTGATTGAATTTATAATTTATATATTAATAAACCAAAATATTCAAATATCTATTCTAAAACGGCAACATTACCTATATACGGTATATTCGTTCCACAAAATTACAAAATTATTGAAAACCATGTAATTTGAGATAGTACCTACGTTATTGCGTTTCATCCATTAAAATCATGCTACTTATTTACGTACGTACTTACACAATGACTAATTAAGGCTGGGCTGTCGCCGCACGCATTTTTCTATTTGAGAAAACATACCTATATACGCTATATTATTATAAAGTATTCGACTTTAGTGAAACAAACATGCAATCGCTTAAATTTTGCATCGTGCTTGAACACATCGGTTGCGTTCTAGAACTTCTTGATTACCTATGATACTTAACTGTACGTTTGAGATTTGTTCTACGCGATATTGACGTTCTATTTAAGCTATTGTATTCGCTTGTTCGGTTCTAATATGCCTGATGAACTCTATTTGGCCTTATTAACTGTACGTTTAAGATTCGTTCTATGCGACATTGATGTTCTAATTAAGCTATGTATTCGCTTGTTCAGTTCTAATATGCCTGATGAACTCTATTTGGCCTTACTAACTGTACGTTTGAGATTCGTTCTACGCTATATTGACGTTCTATTTAAGCTATGTATTCGCGTGTTCAGTTCTAATATGCCTGATGAACTCTACTTATTTGGCCTTACTAACTGTACGTTTGATATTCGTTCTATACGACATTGATGTTCTAATTAATCTATGTATTCGCTTGTTCAGTTCTAATATGTCTGATGAACTCTACTTATTTGGCCTTACTAACTGTACGTTTGAGATTAATTTTTCGCTATATTGACGTTCTATTTATGCTATGTATTCGCTTGTTCGGTTCTAATATGCCTGATGTACTCTATTTGGTCTTACTAATTAGCTTAAGTTTTCTTCTCAATTAGCTCGCGTAAGTCCATTGTTTGAGCACAGGGACTTTTGCATTCGACCCGACATGTTCTCTGCCAAATTGGCAATTCCATTTGCATTTTATTTCTTGGTAGTTTCAACTTAAATATTTAGACTACCCAATCGACTCCTTAAAAACTCTTGATTTTAATATAAAAAAGTAATATCAAATTGGTAGAAACAAAATTACATTAATTAGGAGGAAAATTTTAAGCAGTTCTGGTACATTTTTATATCCTAAATAGCAATCTTAAAAATAAAACCAGCTATGTGTTAGTCCAGCTTTCTATACAAAAAAGCTTCGTCACGTCCGACTGCAGAGTCAAACATACATTTTTACCTTTCAACCTGCAGTTTAAAAATAAACAGCACTGGGAACATTAACGTTCCGAGTTAGTTTCTAGGTCACAGGCATAGTGTGTCAACAATAGGGGAGATGTCTGGAGATTATGAAGGCTAACTCGGAGCTGCGTCCTTATTCTACTACAATGTTGTTATGAGACTGCATTAAATAAATCCGGTGTACCTTATAGATTTTACTTAAACATCTAAAATGTTAAATGTTAATTGTTATTAATGTTTTCTGGTGATAAGTTAGTATGGTCCACATAACAAGTGAAGTCCCCTAATGATATACATACCTAATGTGTCATTCTATGGAACTTGCTAACTATGTAAACAAACCGCCATATTGAAATTATCTCTGAATGATGAATTTACTAGTGACTTTTGTTTACATAGTTAGCAAGTTCCATAGAATGACACTTTATGGCTCAATGATGATGATTGACTTTATCTTTTGTGCCGATATTCGTCTTGCTAATGAAAAGGGTGCATCGCAAGCTAAGAATCATCATCATCATTATCATCTCAGCCATAAGACGTCCACTGCTGAACATAGCCCTTCCCCCCTCCCCCTTAAGCTAAAAATAGGTACATTAAATTAACCTCGATACCCATATTTCTGAATGTAGGGTTACAAATTGATTTACGCCCAGGAAACGAAGGACCGCGCGTGTCTGTCGCTACGCAAGGTCGCAACGTGATCAGAACTCCTGAATGAAACAGAATGGTTTAAGTTTAGGTACTAGGTATAAGCGAACATTCACAATTCTTCAAAAGCAAATATATGTATAATGCTTGCCAAGATGCCAGCAAATGTCGAAGTTATTTTTTGAGTTGAAATGTCTACATTTTACTAAAAGGTTTGAAAGCTTAATAATATTATCAGGCGTGGCTCACTCCGCGATTTCGTCGCTTTGCTACAGGTTGCTAAAAGTCCATCCGTTCGACCCCAATTTTAGGGTTTGCCATAAGCCGCGCGTGGTGCTGTCGTCACCTAGCGGCCATATCTGTGCTGATCGTGACAGACGCGTTTTGTTAGAGAGTGAGTCTTCTGTACCAGCTTAATGTCAAATTAGAAAAATATAGTTCGAATACCGTTCCAGTGTATATAGGTATATATTTTATACAGTCGACTGTACACCGTACATGGCGTACCTACATATACATATATGTAGTTTCGATTAAAAAGAGGGTGAATTCAGGAAAAATTTTAGGTTTTCATTCACGCTTGAAACACTCAAAAAGGTGTGCCTCAATCATAAAACCCGCGTCGATTTTTTCTAATTTAGACTCGAAAGATTCGAGCCTTCCTGTCCTTATCAGTCACCTCTTTTGCGGTTCAAAGACGAGTACTAATAAAACCCTATGAATTAAATCGTCGTTGAATTAGATTGCCTTGCCAATGGTAGATTGAAAAGACTTTCGTATTCCTTAAAGTTGAAAAACAACCGGCAGAATTGCTTCATTTAAACTTTTCACAACTTTGAAATATCTAGAAAAATAATGAATCTAAGCAAACGACGGGAGAGATATTTTTTAGAGTTACGTTACTAAATAGTAACAAATGGAACCCTATTAGGTACCTACTGAGTTTCCGTTGGCCCTCACTCCGTATAACTGGCACAGGGTGGTATCTCAAGCAAAAATCATAATAAATGTATAAATGGGTTTCTAGCTACATACCAAACACAAGAAAATAAAAATACAAGCAAACATGAAACGTGTTTTTTGTAAAACGGTTCAACAGAAACCTTAATCACAAAATAACACTCATCATCAGACAAACTTAAAAAAACCTTTTTGAAAAATTTTCTGACGTTAACAAAACTCTTAGGGTGATTGTCCGACTCGCACTTGGTTTTTATCATTTAATTGTAATTTTATCAGATTATTAGTACGACGTTATCTGACAAAGGGATGATATTTCTCGCCTCGAATTGCATTACGTCGGATATGAACATCCGACTAAAAGGACATTTTATTATAACCACGAGGTAAAGTATACATAACATTGAATAATTTTATGGTTGCTCACTTGTTTTTAGTCACTCGTGCGACATTTTTCGGAGAGCCTAGGTCTGTTTTCTCAAGCACTAACAGTGCGAGCAGCGTTCACGACGGCCGTGTATCGCGTACTGCAGCTCGCCACGTCGCACGCTGCGCGCGCGCTTAGAAAACAGGTTGGGGGAGGTCTTATTCAATGTTAGTATGTCTCACAACAGCTTAAATCCGAAGTATACATAAGGTTGGATTTTACGGTTTGCAATTTTTGCCTTAATTTTGCCTCTCAAATGTAGGTTTTGTAGAATGCGGTAAGTGACTTGAGACCTTATGCATCTAAAATGTGTGACATGTTGTGAGGTGTGTATCGGAAGAATAATTTAATTTATTAAATTAACTTACTCCTATTTAGAAATTAAATGACATTTATTTCAATAAACGGGAGGAATGGAAATTGTAAACGCCATGCGCATATTATAGTGTTTGTATGGACTATTATTAACAATTTTGTCTATCCCTCTTTTATTGCACAATGGCAATAAAAGATGCTAAAATAATTGGCAGGCTAAAAACTGTGTGTCAATATTTTCCCAAATTAATTTTCTTTTTCGTAAACCCACGCCCGTTAACGTGGATTTATATAATTTTCAATAATACTATTACACACGATATCACTAGTATAATAAGTTTTATTAATATATTTACTTATATATTTAGGACCTGGACAACTGGCCGGAGGAAACACCAAATCGTGAGTCGTGAAAATTAAGGGGAGAGGCCTTCGCCCAGCAGTGGGACACTCAAATAGGCTAGAAAAAAAAACTCAAGATTCGGCTGCGCTAAGTGAATACTCGAAACGCTTAAGGAAAAAACGTAGTAAACAAAATGACACAAATCTAAACTTGAACAAATGAGCACTCTGGGTGCCAGAGCCGCAATAAAATGTAAATAGCTGAGGAAGTGTTAAAAGGAGCGAAAGTTTAGCTCACGCGAACTTAGCACTCGGCCCAACCGCTGAGTCGCGCGCGGGTAAACGACGAGTCATTGCGGCAATATTAAACGGGATAAGTTGCCGCCGCTGTCTCCTTTGAAAATGGCCTGTTTTTGAGGCTTACCTGTGAACATTTCAGCCCTAGAACCAATCCATAGGTACATGTCTTATACCTTTAAACGAGTAATTCTTGTTCATTTTTTTATTTATGTATTTCGGGGATTTCGGAAATGCCACTATTTCGTTGAAATTTACTATATGGAGGTTAACGGTGCCTAAAAATCGATCTATTTAGGTCTTATCTCTATGGGAAAATGCGCATTATTGAGTTTTTATATGTTTTCTGAGTTCCGAGCAAAGCTCAGTCTCCCAGACATTTGTATATTTCATCAAAATCGTTAGATCAATTCATTCCTTCATGGTTTGTATTAATTTATTCACTCAGGTTTACGAATGACACGCTTACGGCGCCTCCCGGGCACTAATAAGTACGAGGGAGATGGCACGGGTGAATGAATGTCAAAAAGTGATAAAATTGACATTTATTGAGATGCCTATTCGAATTTACAGATCGATTGAAATCTATTTGTAAATTCGCTGGACTAGGCTTCCTGTTACGGACGAAGTGCTACGCTGTAGCTCGTAGCATTGTTTTCCCAATATTTAAGCTATACCTATGTAGAGTCACTGTTGGTATGGGCTATTTAACGCATTCACGGATTCTCTGTTCGTAGTGGCTTTTTGCTAAAGTGTCATTCTATGGAAAAAAAGACGGCCGCCACCCGTCATCTTTAAAAAAAATCTATTCTGATCCTGGTGGGTACTAGGGCAAGTTTGGTATCATTTTCGTATAAACCAAAGACGTAGAATTCATTGCTGATATTTGTTTTTTTCAGTTTCATAGTAATTTTACAAGAAAAAGGAAAAAGGTGAAAAATTTGGTTGGAGAGTTTTGCTACGCGGAGCCGAAACTACAAAAGATAGAAAGTTGAAATTTGCACACTAGATTACATTTGTAAAGTGTACAAGAGATAAGAAGCGATTTTGAGAAATTCAACCCCTAAGGGGGTTAAAAAGGGGATGAAAGTTTGTATGGGGTTCAAGTTTTATTTTTGAAACTTCGTAAAACGATATATTATTAAAATACAAGAAAACTAATTTCAGCGTTTTTGAAAATTCATCCCCTAAGGTGGTTAAAAAGGGGTTGAAAGTTTGAATCCATTACAAATCCGAGTAGACACACATTTCTTATTGCCTCCCAGGCTTGAAATACTTAGAATTACTCACGGAACATATGTGATGAAGCTCATAGCTTAATAAAAAATTTTTGGGTCAACTTTATAACTGCTTCCGCTATACCGGCTAATAGAATATTGAAATAAATAATTAGGTAAATTGTTTTTATTAATCTTTTTAACTCACAATATTTCGAGGTATTATATTAATGCAATGTTCTCGATACACTCTGAAAATATTACTCAAATCGGCCTATTAACACAGACACACACACACACATTAAGATTGTATAGTCAATTGATATATCAAAAGGAGTCGTTATTAATTACCTCAACGCTACGTCTTTGCCACATATAATAGGTACGCGTTGTGACTATCAGTCATGTCAAATCTTGTGTTCAACCGCATATTAATTAATCTTATTTATCGGAATCTATTGCTGACCTCTTAAATAATCCATTATTATCTTTGCATTTTCGAAGAATTATTCACTGCCTACATATAAATCGTTATTTCTATTTATACCAATAAACAGTAGCTATTTCGCTTCGGTTCTAAACTTATTATCACTTTCTAAACAAAATTATTTTTAGTACCCCTAAAGTGTTGTTATTCAAACCGAGTCCCTAAAGATTTGGCGAAGAAATCCGCCACAAATGGTTGGTACCCAGGGAGTAATAAAAGTATAAGAATTCAATCGCGAAGCGAATTAATAATGTGCGGCGAAAATGTTGCTTTTAAACACGATTAACTAAAGTAAATCTTCGAAATGCGTAAGGTCAACTCAATATTGAAATTGAAACTCAAAATTATTTATTTCATGTAATTTACACACGTAGAATTTGTGTAAATTACATGAAATTACGCCTGTTTGGCTAATTCCGTCATAGGGTATATTTCGTTCACTAGCATTTTTGACTAAGCAGCGATTGCTTTTAGTTTCAGCATTCAAAAGCAAATCGTTTTTTCCTATGACTTCAGTCAAAGAAATTACGCTCGTGGATGGAATAGCCCCTATGATAGATTTAACCACATTGACGTTGCCTATGAATATATGTTTTCCGTGTCATAAAATGAAAAAAAAAAGTAATACATAGTTATAAGATCACTCGAGTTCTTGTCCTTCCGTCCTTCTAGCACTGCCAATTTGGTTGTTTTTAGCGTTTATATTGATCCAGTATCTTGACTTCCAAGCCATTTCGAACGTAATTGACATTAGAATGATGTAAGTTACGGCTCGATTCTGAAAATGAATTAGATCTCTACTAGACCTCAACAAGTTACGATATGGATAATTTAAAGATATTTGTAAGATAGATATGTCAAATTTGACGTTTCCGCGATTCTGGAGGTCCTCTTGAACGATTTCGACAAGTTATGACTTAGATATCCAAGTCACATCTAGTTGATCTCTATATCGTCTCTAGATCTTGTGATTATCTCGTTTCCCGAATACGCGTGTTAGTTCTCGCGCGTAATGCTCGCGCCAATACATGTACGGACAAGTACGAGCGAAATGCACAATAACTGAATTACATCTAGA